>NW_006159574.1:2970166-2993938 GCF_000334495.1 Tupaia belangeri chinensis
TGGAACCCGGGCGCCCGCGGTGCCTGCCCCTACACCGCCACGGGCAATTCTATTCTTTTAGAGGTTTTGCCTTGGGGCGTGTATGCTCGCAGGAGAGAGCAAGAGACAGTGAGAGGGAGACAAGAAACCAGCCCCGGGGATGGCCACAGCACAATCTCTCCTCCATGCTCCTCCCAGGACCCAGGGCATGAACCCAACGTGGCAGGCGTGAGCCACCGGGTCTGGGACTTGAGCTGCAGTCGGTCACATGGGAGTCTGGTGATGTAACTGGTTTGCCATCTGCTGGCCCTGAGCAAGTCTTAGCAAACACACTGGGCCGCCGCCTATGTGAGGGCGTGTACCCCAACCCTCCCGCCTTCGGCCCTGGGCCGCCTACAGGAGGGTGTGTACGCCCACATGCCCATCGGCCCTGGGGAGGGGGCGGGCCCTGTGGGGAGCTCCTGGGGGGGCTCCTGGGGGCGGGCAGGCCCTATGGGTCACTCCTGGGGAGCAGGGGCGGGTGCAGGTTGGGAGCAGCCTCTCGGGGTCCTGTCAGTCCTGCTGGCTGTGGGACTCGGACCCTGACCTCCAGGTGCCCCGGCACACACCAGGTAGGCAGCTGGCCCACTGCCCCTCGCCTACAAGGCCGCCTAGGAGAGCCTCCCGGACGCGCAGGGATGTCCCCACGCTTGACCCTGGTTCCTGAGCCCGCCAGCCATTCCCCGCAGTGCCTGAGACCACGCTTCAGAACCAGCCGGACCAGAGGGCCGGCCAGCGACACGCCGCCCTTCTACCACGGGCCAGTGCGGAGCGGGTAAACACGGGCCAGCCAGGCAGGGCCTTGCCACAGACGGCGTCGCCCCGGGAGAGGGCATGGGCTGTGCTTCGGCCATCAGCGAGAGACCTCTGGCCAGGCCTGGGGGGAGGGACAGTGGCTGGGGCAGCCACGGCCAGGCCAGGCTGGGGACCCGGCAGGCCGTCCAGTCCCGGGGGGCCCACACGGTACAGCCTGCACCCGACCTGCAGTCTGCCCTCGTGACACCAGCCAACTGTGGCGAGTGAGAGTGAGAGCCAGGATGCACCCCCGACACAGAACGACCCTTGTCTGCGGAGCCGAAGTGCACGGAGGGAGAGGAGGGAACAGGGGACACACAGAGCAGAGACGCGGTCACCGCTGGCAAGTGGGAACGCTGGGTCACACTGACCCCTGGTGGCCTGTGGCATAGCCACACTGCATCCTGCCACAGGAGTGCGCACAGGTGCGTCCCAGCCCGGGGAGGTGCAGACCTGAGTGGCCACAGCGCTGACCTTCAAAGCCGGAGAGTGAGGCGCCAGCTTCCTCTTCCTAGGGGCCAACGGAGTAGGACGTCCTGAGGAAGGAGCCAGCTGGCGTCGGCAGGCGCGTGCCCTCAGGGGAGCCAGGTGAGACCACTGCGCCATCCTCGGCAGAGAGGCAGCCGCCTGGGCTGTGTGTCGGGAAAGTGGCATTCCTCACTGAGTGTGTCACAAAGCGTCACAGTAGTGGGCAGTGCTGCTGCTCAGCGAGGCCCCCGTAAGGAAAGGCAGCTGCAGACGAGGAACCCGTGTCCCCTGTGCGTGCAGGACACGTGGAGCACAGTCGCAGCAGGCCAGCACGGCTGCGGACAGTAGGGCCAAACTTGGAACGCACAGAGATCAGACGTGATTGGCATGAGACATGGGCTCGCCCCAGCCACCTGCTGGCCCTGGGGCCTCGGGCAGCCCACAGCCCCAGAGCACGCCTCTGTCCATCCCTGCCGACGCCTGGCAGCCTGGAACTGTCCCTGCAAACCTTATCGAAAGTCACGAGGTTGGGGCCAGCCCTGAAGCACGAGGCTACATCCTGTGCGTAGGGGACCAGATCGCACGTGGCCCGCTCGGGTTTGGCTCCGGGCTCCGTGGCTTGAAAAGCATGCTGGTAGGTGTACCCCTGCCCGACCGGGTAAAGGACAGGTAAGGGCCGCAGGGAGCCCAGCCCCCTGGGGTGTTCCTGGTCCTTCTCCGACCAGTGCAACCCCGGCCATGAGCGAAAAGGCACCCTAAATAGTTAGCGTCCATGTCTCCCCCACTTGAGCTACAACTCAATCTCCATTTTTAAGAAATACACCCCAGGTAAGTGTCACAGTGGGTTCCCAAGCCGCACGCACTGGGCCCTCCTACATGCACGCAGGCTTAGGAGGGGGGATTCCGTGTCTTCACTCATGACTGCCGTCCTCGGGCATTGGGAGGCATCCCAGGAGCCGCACGGGCCCTGGGGCTCCTTCCTGGCCTAGGGGACACTGGAGCTCAGGGTGCGGGGCCCACTGGGCTTCCCTCTGGCCCTCCCTCGTCTCTGAGCTAAGCCCTCTCATCCCTTCTCCTGGGACCTTCCTGACCGCGATCAGCCTGGCTGCCAGCCTGGCCACCTGGGCAGCTCCTGCTGGACAGTGACCAGCCGGCCCCAGGCAGGTGTGAAAGGCCCAGCGAGCACTGCGGATTCCAGGCCCATGGGTTTTGTCCTCTCCTCGCACCTCCCCGTGGGACAGAGCTGGGCCGGGCTGCCGCTCTGCTGAGGCTGACTTACACCGCAGCCCTGCCTGTGCAGCTAGAAGAAACAAACAACCAGAAACGCAGCTAAAAGAGGCCTGCAGGGGGCCAGCAGATGGCACAGTGGTTACATCACTGGACTTCCACTTGGCCAACTGCAGTTCAAGTCCCAGATCCGGTGGCTTGAATCGCATGCTGGGCTTGTGTGCACGCATGCCTGAAATCGCACGAGGAGAATAGAGGCGAAGGGTCCTCCCGGGGGTGATTTCTCTCCTTCCCTCTCACTGTCCCGTCTCTGTCTCTTTCTCCAGCAAGCACACATACCTTACGGCAAAAACCTATAAGAAAAATAAAAAAGAAGAGGCCTGTGGTGGGCAGGGCCTGCGATCTCTGCAGGCTGAGGCAGGGCGGGGCTTTCTCCCCCATGCCCTGAAGGCAGCCCTGAGCCAAGTGAGGGCAGTGCCTGCCTGGACCTGCCCAAGGTCGAAGAAGGGTCCCAGGGAGTGGGAGGTGCTGGGGTCCCACAGCCTCTGAGAGCACACCACACCCTGCCCTGCCCCAGGCCTGCAGACGGAGAGGGACGGATGGTCACCAGGGACTCGTCCATCAGGGGCCATGGGCGTGCAGGCCGCCGGTCCAAGCAAGAAAGCAGGCCTGGCCTCAACACAGAGTGACAGGCCACTGGCTTCCTGGCTGCTCCTGACGCCGTTCCGAACACATTGTGGACAGAAGTCTGACTACTTTTCCTATTTTCCAAAATCTTTTCAAAAGGGCCTGGGAAAGTCCTGCCCCAAACCCTAACAGACCATTTATTTTCTATTAGCAGGATTCTTCCCACCTCCTGTTCCTGGCATAGTACCTTTGAGATGCATATTTCAACCGGTTAGTGTATTATTGTGCTTATCCCTTCCCCAGACACAGAACTTCCCTTTTCCTTGAGGTGTAGATTAAGCCTTTCTTTAACTAAGACACAGATCTTCCCTTCCAATCATGAACCTAAGGATTGTGGAACCCACCTATAACCTACAAGCCCCCCCCACATGTCCTGCCTTTTTTTGCCAGACCAATGGGACTCTTCACGAAATGTCTGTCAATCTCAAACAAATAAAAGGAAGCTCTGTACATGATCACCCCGAGAAAAGGCATGTGTGCCTCTTCGGCCGAGGTCACTCACAGTTGGCTTGGAAATAAACCGCATTAATTATTAATTTTACAGTTGGTTATTTTTCCATCGACAACATGAATGCTGGACAGAGGACAGAGGCGAGCAGGGGAGAAGGGGGTGGCGCCGCAAGCTCATCCTCAAGGCGGATGGGAGAGAGGGGACGGCCCCAGCCCACCCTCAGAGGAGAAGGGGAGAGGGGATGGAAGGCTCCAAGGCACCCTCAGGGGAGAGGGGGAGAGGGGACGGCCCCAGCGCACCCTCAGAGGAGTGGGGGAGAGGGGAAGGCCCCAGCGCACCCTCAGAGGTGGATAGGAGAGAGGGGACGGCCCCAGGGCACCCTCAGAATTCAATGCAGACATCAAGTACAGCCTGAGGCCTCAGCCTACCGCATCCTGCTGACTCTGAACCTCTGGGGCTGTGGGCACACACCTGTTCCTGCAGGATCTGGGAGAATTTTAAGAACTCCAGCAGAGCCAAGGCCTGGCCGACACAGCCTGAGGAGCACAGGTTTGCAGGAGAAGACGCTGGTGGCTTTTGGGAGCAGGGACCCTGAGACCTGCGAAGACCAGCTGCCCGCAGCCACCTGCAGGCCGGCCAGGCTGCCCCAGCCCCACGCACCCCAGAGGAGTCACAGGGGTGGGCCTCGGTGTCTAGCCATGCCAGGCTGCACACTGAGGGTTATGGGGACGAAGCACCCAGGGACCCCATGGGGCTCGGGTGTGACCAGATCCCGAGCCAAGTCCACACTGCAGAGACCCGTGTGACCCACTGCCTCCCTCGGGCAGAGGGTGCCCTCACTCCAGGGCACATAGACGGCTCTCTCCCAGGGACGGTGTGCTGTTGAAGCCTGAAAATCTCCCTGTGCTCCGGCTGGGGGCTCTGTGCCCCAGGGCCTCCTCCCTCAGGCCCTCCCCTCCGGTCAGCTTTCCTGGATTTGCTCGCCTGACCGAATGATCTTTCTTTTTATGGCATGACAGCTGGAGGGTCGGAGCGACGCACAGGGTGGGTCAGCCAGGGCCGGCTCCCTCTTCCTGCCCCCCCTCTGTGCCCAGGTCTCCCAGGCCTGAAGGACACAGGCCCACAGAGGCCTCTGGGAGGGCCCAGACTGCTCTCACCCAGACCCTGCGGCAAGCGAAACGGAGCGTCCTGCTCGTCACACCGGAGAAAACCGCACTCTGACCTGACCGTGGGAGGGTGAGCGCAGCTTGGAAGTGGTGAGGAGCGGCACAGACTCCATGGCGTGTGAGCACCTGGGAGCCAGGAAGGGCTGGGATCTGGGAATCCTGAGGCTACCCATGGGGGAGGCTCGGTCCTAGGGCCTTGGCTCTGAGACCGAGCGTCACCCCTCGCTGTCCCGGGCTGTCCCCACTCTGGACACCGCTGCTGCAGAGCGAGAGCAGGTTGTTGGTGCTCCCGGCTCCTCACTCTTCACCGGCTGATGGCATCCTGCCAGCGTCCAGGCTCCAGGCAGCAGGCCCGCTCGCCG
The DNA here is from genome assembly GCF_000334495.1 of Tupaia belangeri chinensis. Classification (NCBI taxonomy): domain Eukaryota; kingdom Metazoa; phylum Chordata; class Mammalia; order Scandentia; family Tupaiidae; genus Tupaia; species Tupaia belangeri. The sequence continues at coordinate 2,975,341 of NW_006159574.1, forward strand.
TCTCCTTGGCATAACTGAGCTCGCTGGGGACAGACCTGGACAGGCAGGTCGGGGACAGGCCTCCTCGGACCCTGCATTGTAAGACGCGGGCACCACCTGCACACTGCACAGTCCCCAAAGCTCCCACTCCCTCGCCGTGGGCAAGCTCTGCAGCTCACTTCTGGGGTTCACAGTGCCCGGGACTACCCCGGACACGGCACCTTCTCTAACAGGGCAGCCTTTGGGAACAGCAGAGCAGGAGCCGAGGCCACATTGCCCAGCCTGCTCCCCCACGGTGCCCCCGATACACTCAGAGACCCGTCCCAGGGAGCCCTTCTGTGCCCAGAGGGGGCCTCCTTGTCTCTAAAGATGGTGGGACACAGAGGGACCAGACCCTCAGGCCCCGCTGATTCCCAGGCTCGTGACCCTGAGGGCAGTCCCCTTGTCCACCACACGACTTCCACTCGCTGGTCCGAGCCTAGGCCTCTGGTCTCCCTGGGACTCCGCGTCATGGCCACTAACGTGAAGGGATGTGCCTTGCTCTCGCTGACCTGGCCACGAGCCTGCACAAGGCCACGGGTGACACCCCTCCTGGGGCACATGAGCCTATGACACCCATCGTGCTGGGAAGTGGCCTCCATTGTTTTCTGGGTTTTGACTTATATTTAAAGGGTTATGTATTTAACTGTACTCATCATTATTACTAGTACTATTATTTCTCAATTTGCTGTAGGCCATGCACACTCGCCGGAGAGGGAAATTGAGAAAACAAGCAGTCGGGTCCGGACTCAAACGGCGACCAGCCACGTGGTGGTCCAGCGGCCAGCCCAGGACACTGTGGCCCCGCGACCCCTTCCTTTACCCACTGGCTCAGCAAAGGCCCCACCGGTGGCCTCCCCAGCTTGTGGCCAACACAAACGGGCTCCGTCACACAGCTGCGAACTAGGGGACAGCTCAGAGCACCCGGTCCTCCACGTGACCCCGGCTCTCTTGGGCCTGAGTGTCCCAGGCCCACAGGGAACCGGCCACCTCTGGGGCTCCCAGATCTTGGGGAAGGAGCTGTGCCCGCCACCTGGGTCTGCGCGGAAGGAGGAGCGACGTTTCTAAGCACGTGGCCGCTTTGTCAAGGTAGGACTTAAACGCCCTAGGAGGCACCTGCCTGGATTAGAGAAGTAATGCCTTCAAGGGCGTGCTCTGCCTCCACATCCCAGCTTCCCTGTCTCTTTGCTTAGTGACACTCACAGGCTCTTTTCTCTTCTAAAAGCGGCTGTGTCGAGGGGCCAGCAGGCACGGTGTTTAGGGTGCTGGATTCTCATGTGGCCAACCGCAGTTCAAATCCTGGACCTGACAGCCTGAAAATCATGTCAGACGGGTGTGCGTGCATGCCCCACGTCCCCAGAGAGTGGAGGAGAGATCATGGCATGCTCCCCCGGGGGTGGTCTCTCACCTTCCCTCCCTCTGTGTGTCTCTCTGTCTCTCTCCAGCAAGCGCACGTGCCCTATGACAAAAGCCTAAACCAAACAAAGACAGACATCTGAGGATATAGCTCACAGTCCACACAGCCACCCTCTGCAGCCCCAGGCTGTCACCTCACCCAAGGAGCCACGCCGGCTCGCCCATGTCCCCAACCCCAAGCTTGGCCCTGGCTGCGGGTTAGTGTCTGCTCCCTGGATTTGCCAATGGCCCACACAGCACAGGGCCTGCACTAGCTCCCCACAGCCCACTCTCAAGGCTCTTCCTTGCAGTAGCACGTGTCAGCACTCCATTCTTCAGGGCTGCGTGATATTCCATCAGCAGAGCTGCCCTGGGTGCTCGATGCAATTCTGCCCTTCTCGAGTCAGGAGGGAACGTCACCACCCGAGGTGACCACAACCTGCTGGACCTCTCAGCCTTCTTTTCCACCCGTATCCGTGGTTCAGGCCCTGGGTCCCATGGGGCCGACTGTGTGGCTGCAGGCCCAGCTCCGTGGCTTGAGATCGCACTGGGCGTGTGTGCCCGAAGTCCAGGGGGTGAGGAAGAAGGGACTGCAGTATGGCCGCCACGCCAGGGACAGTTTCTCATTCTCTCTCTGTCTCTCCGACAAGTGCACGTGTCCTGAGGCAATCATCTAAAACAACTCGAACACCAACACCACACTAGCCCGGGCCCACACAGGGCCAGGGTCACCCGTGTCCCCGTCTTTACCTCCAGGCCCTGCCCCTCTGGGAGGGCCACGATGAACCAAACTGCACAAGAGGCAGCAGTGCAACCCTGAGGCCCAGCAGGGCGGCTGGCGGCTTGGGGTGAGGGCAGCCAGGTCCCACACGGCCAGCCACATGGGGGTCCTGGAGCTGACAGCTCAAGAAAGCCCTGGATGCGTGTCATCCAGGCCCAGAATCGCACAGGGGAGAGATGGGAGGGGAGGGGCAGTGATGTGGCCCCCGCCCGGGCGCCCTCGCCGTCTCCCCTCCCTCTCCCTGGTAGGCACACAGACTCTACCAAACTAAAATAGAAGGGTCCCGGTAAGGAGGCGTCTGAGGCTGCTGCTGTCTAGAAGCTTCTTTATGTGCTGGGTGAGCACACCCTGGTGCCGTGAGCAAGCACGAGACGGCACAGCGCAGGGGGTGTGGCCAGTCACTGGCACTTCCGTGACCTCTGTCCCACTGACAGTGCAGCAGGCAGGTCACGCAGCAGGCCGCGGCAGGAAGGGGCGCTGCCCTGGGCCATGACGGCAGGTAGCAGGTGAGGGGCGCCTCGGCCCCTGTGGTCTCCCAGAGGCCACACCGTGAGGCCTCGTTGAGAGCAATGCCATGGGGTGACCTGCTGAGTCCCAACCCGTGTCCCCAGGAAGTGGGTGGACACGCCTGTGCGTGACCACGGAAAGCTCTGGACTATAGGCCAGCCGCATGTCAGCCTGGCTGCCTCCTGCCAGCCCAGCCGCTGGCTGAATCACGGGCGCCATGGCAACCATACAGAGAGGATGTTTTCATGAATCTCAGTGTCCCCGCTGTGACACCCGCCAGCTGTGCTCTGAGCTCTCACTGCACCAGAAAGGCCAGGTCCTGCCGGTCCCTGAAAACCAGTCTCGATACCACCGACATGCACACTGCACCTCCCCGTGGGGTCCAAACGTCACCTCGGCGTGATGACACTTACGCACAGCAGGGGCAGGCCACTGCTAGAGAAGGGAGCCCTGAGCTGGCCAGGGCCAAGGCAGGCAGGACGGCCAGGTGGCATGGCCCCCGGGACACAGGGCTCCTTTAGCACAGCTCTGCGAGCCGGCAGGTGGCAGCCCTGAGTGACTGCCTTAGATGCTGCTTCCAGTGACAGGGACAGCGGGAAAGGTACATCCCACAGAGCCCAGGCGGAGCGGCACCGTCCCTATCACCACACCCCACAGTCTACACTGCAGGCGAGCGACACCGTCCCTATCACCACGCCCCACAGTCTACACTGCAGGCGGAGCGACACCGTCCCTATCACCACGCCCCACAGTCTACACTGCGTTTCCCCCCGTCCTCAGTCCGGGCCGCCACGGTCACATTGCGCAGAATTCTCCCCAAGTAGAAAACACACGCCCGGGCACCGTCGTCTCCCAGCTCCTGCCGGTCCGGGGCTGCGGGGACAGGGACAGACATCCAGGGCGTCCGGCTGAGATGCTAGGCCTGGCGCCCTAACCTCACCTGGGCCATGCCAGCCCATCCACACCCTGGCCCCAACTGGGCAAGAGCCTCCTTGTTCCTGCCCCTCCGACCCTCAGCCGGGACAAGGCGCTCTAAGGAGGCCCGCCTGGAAACCGCTGGGTGGACAGGGTTCACCCGTGACTCCAGTGGGCCTCCCCAGGCCACCATGGCCTCTGCGAAGGGGACCTACTGACACCCGCATTTGTGTGCAGGATCTGGGGTACAAGAGACACCCGTGCTGGGTCCAGGTGACAGACAGGGTCAGCAGGGGTGAGGCCCGCCCTCCCTGCCCGCTGTCTACATGAAGACTGGCCGTGGCGGGAAGGGAGGACGCCCCGCCCTGGTCTCCATCTGTCTGGGCCGGCTCAGACCCGACTGGGCCTGGGGAAACCAGGCTGCTGAGGTCTCGGCGTGGGCGTCCCAGCCCTGCTGCCCCAGGCTCCAGCCTGCACCCCCAGGTCACCGCCTGGACAAAGGTAGTGAGCGGTGGGCAGCAGGCCCCGTCCACAGCGCCCCCGCGGGCTCCGAGCCCACCCGACACGGTTCAGGACCGGGCGCTCCGTCCACCCAAGGAGGAGACCCAGAGCCATGAAGGGCGGGAAGCAGACGGGAGGAGCAGGGCTGGTGGCGGGCGAGGAGAGGAGACGGGCTCAGGCAGAGCCTGCGTGACAGGCTGCAGCGTCCTCGGCAGGGGACCCACCCACGGAGGCACCAGCTCCCAACCCAGAAGCCATTGCCCCAGCCTCAGCTTCACACTCGGCTTCCCATGGAGCTAACACACGGCCCAGGACGCAGCCAGCCCTCACAGCCCACGGGCACAGGTGCAGGGACCCCGACGACGCCACACTCGCAGGCGCCCAAGCCCTAAGCATGAGATGCAGCATTTGCATGTAGCCGACACGCCTCCTGCAGCTCTGCATCAGCCCGATTCACATACCCAGCCCAGACCCTGCCCCATGCAGTCCGGGACACACGGGCCAGAGTGTGCTCAGGGACACCCGGGCCCTGCCCCGTCCTGCCCAGACACACGGGCCAGATCGGGGCCCACCATGCTCAGGGCCACACACAGAGTGGTCTCATTTCTGCCCACGGCTGGCTGACTCCCAGCTGCGGAACCCGTGGGCGTGGACAGCCTACTACACGCATGCACATGTAGAGAGCAGGGGTCACTCGGGTGCCCTTCCACACCTTCCCCTCGTCCCCTCTACCAAATCCCAGCTCCCTGCTCCTCCCACTTGGAGGGCTCGAGGCCCTGGTGCTGCGGTTTGAGCCCTCAACCACGCCTGGTCAGCAGAAGAGGCAGACCCAGGGCCACTCACCATTGACACAGGCCTCCGAAGGTGTGCACAGGCTGTCCTCGAACAAGCAACCTGGCAGAGACAGAGGGGAGAAGGCAGTCAGTAAGGGGCAGAGGCAGCTGTGTACAGGCTGCAAGGCTGGCCCCTCCCGCGCTGCTCCAAAGCTGGACCGTGCCCTGGCTAGGGGCGGGGCGGGAGTTTGTGCCCATGTCCTGGCCCGCCAGGGGTGGTGACGCGGCTGGCTTTGTCAAATCGGGCAGGCCCCCTTGGTCTATGTGTCGTGGACAGAGACCCAGGGGACATACTCCGTCCTAGTGCAGCCAAGCCCACGCCAGGCCAAGCCACGGGCTCCTAGCCACATGTGCAGTCGGCACGCTAAGGCAGCAGCGGGCATCTGGGTCCTTCTCTGGAGAAGTGTGTCCGACACACACACATACACACGTAAGCACACGGCCCACACCTGCCAAAGCAGAGAGGCATGGGGGGGGGGGCGGCTCAGGCCTTTGCTCTCAGGCCAGCGGTGACCATGGCCAGAATGTAGGGGAGGTAGAGAGGGAGGGAACGTGGCAGGGTGCACAGGGGGAGGTGCAGCGGCAGAGCAGGACGGACGGTGGACCTTGGGTGCAGGAGCAGGTGAGACACGGCCCCTCAGGCCGGGCCTCCACCCCAACCCTGATGGAGAGGAATGAGCCTCAGGCTGACCGACAGCAGATAGCAGTCACGGGCAGGCCTGTGACTTCTGCTCTGTGCTGTCCAGTGAGCCGCAGACCCAGGAAGGACCCTGGGGACTGCCCTGGGCAGTTGGGCCAGTCAGGGTGTGAGCTCCAGGAGCGCCGTGCAGCAGGACAGGCACCAGCAGCCGTGTACGAGGCCCGCATCCCGGCCCTGACTACAGTCGCCCTGTCCAGCGGGACCGGGAGCCAGCAGTGCCTTTAACAATATCGATGACACATTCCCGCCAAGCATGGTGCTTTCTGTCCCGTTTCTCTGACAAACTCCTCCTCACCCACAAAGGCCTTTGAAAGTCCCCCGGGGAGTCTCTGGAGGGCCCAGCAGACATCCTGCCCAGTGCCCGGCTCAGTGCCCACCATGCGGTGCCACGGCCGCTGGCTCAGACCCGTCTCCCTCGGCTACGGGGTCCTAGGACATACCCTCAGCCCCCCACTCCATCCACGGGCCTGGTCTGCCTGCCAGGGTGGGTGCCGGGAGGGAAGCCAACAGGTGAGGGGCTAGGATCGGACACTTCTGCTTATTTATATTTGAGAGATTTTTGCCATAGAGTGCGTGTGCAAACTGGAGAGAGAGTGAGAAATGACCCTTTTGTAGGGTGGACCACACCGCAATCCCTTCTCCATTCTCCTCTCAGGACTCTGGGCACGCACACAACCGTGCCCAGCGTGATTTTCAAGCTGCTGAGTCCAGGACTCGAGCGGCAGTCGGACCAGTGGCGTCCAGTGACGTAAGCCTGCACCACCTGCTGGCCTGCGTCACCCACACGGCAGCTTTGGTCCGGGCCTCTTCCCAAGGGCCTGGCCTCAGACCTCAGGCCCGCAGCCTTCAGGACATCAAACAAGTGAGTTTGCGCAGGACACAGGGCCGGTGTCTGCAGAGAGCTGAAACCGCCAGCCAGGACGGAAGGCACCGTCCAGGACGACGCGGGCCCCGGCAGGCGAGGTGCTCTCCGTCCGTCCTGTGCTCTGCATGAGCCTTTCAAAGAGCGGTGGTCCGCCGGGTCACGTTCCTGAGGGTGGTCCTGGAGCACCGCGGGCGGCTGCCCGGGCTGCCAGGCTGCGCCTCGTCCCAGAGCAGTGGGCTCCTGAGCACGGGGGCTCGACGCTCAGCCATGGGGCCTCCAGCTGGGCAGATCCCCCTTTCTGAAAGAATGCACTCTCACAGCGGCCCCGCACCCACCGTGCACACTGCCAGACCCCGGCCCGGGGCTGACCCGCACCCCTTGCCCTGCCACCCGCGTGTCCCTTTCTTCCTGGCCCCTCCTCGCCCAGTAAGTGCCCAAGCCAGGCAGGATGTGGGGAAAGGGCAAGCAGCCTGAAAACCCAGCCATGGCCAACCACTGCAAGCCAGCCGGGCCAGCCAGGGTCATGGCGTGGCGGGCTCTGGGCGCTCCCTCTCTCAGCTGCGCACGTCCCCCTCCGCCCCCGGGAACCACCCCAAGCCACACAATGGTCTCAGACATCCCAGCACCCCGAGTGTGCAAAGGCAGGAGGGAGGGAAGCGGTGCGGCCCGGGCGGAGACTCGCTCACACGCAGCCTGCCGTCTGTCACATGGCCATGGCGGGTGGCAGACCTGCTAGAAACGGCGCCGGGAAAGGTCCAGATGTCGCCATCACCCTGCTCTGACCGTGGCCGGGGACACACGTGACCGACTGGGAGCCCGCCACACTCGGGGAGAGGCTGCTGGCCACTGTTCCCAGCAGCACACACGCCCAGTCGGCAGGCACCATGCCCCCAGCTACCAGGGCGCTCGTGCCGTTTGCTCCAACGTGAAGAAGGACGTGTGTCAGCCACACGGCGACCCCCTGCCAGCACTCGCAGCAGACGCCGGCTCAGCCCCTCCAGGTCCCGGGTCATGGCTCCGAGGCAGACTCCTGGGCCCACCCGAAGCATGGTGTGACCGGCAGCTGCTGGGCCCCAAGCCTCGCACTCGCAGGCAGCCACGGGCGGACCAGCAGGGACAGCAGCGTCAGGGCAGGCCGGGACCCTGGAGAGAGCCTGCAGCAGCCCCTGCAGTCCGGCACCCACAGGGACATGTCCTCAGCTTTGACCCCCCACCCTTCTCTTGACAACATGGCATATTCCCAACTGCTCGCAAGGTAACCGTCAGCACAGGGCCACAGAGCTCGGGAGTCCTCCTCACCGTCATGCCCACAGGTTTCCTTCTAGCGTCAGCACACGTGCACATGCACACACACAGTCACACGTGCACACACGCACAGTCACACACAACACGTGCACACATGCAGCTGCATGTGCACACACATGCACAGTCATACACAGTCACATGTGCACACACAGCAAAAGTTACATGCAGTCGTGAGTGCTTACACACGCAGTCACATATGCACAGTCATACGTGCACACACGCAGTCTCATATGCAGTCACACATGCACACACAGTCACCACACATGCACACACATGCAGTCACATGTGCATAGTCACAATACAGTCACACAGTCACATGTGTGCACATCACAGTCCCATGAACACACATGCACACACATGCACACTCACGTGTGTACACATGTACCTGCGGATATATGCATGCATGGACAAACACATGCATATGCAAGTGCTCACATGTACACACATGCTAACATGTGCATGCATATGTGAACACCTCATCTTCTTTTACTGCCAGAGGGCACATATGCTTGCTAGAGAGAAAGAGAGAGAGAGGAACATGGGGCTTGGTCACGCTTCAATTCCGTCTCCATTTCTCAGTCCTGTGGGGTTCAGAGCACACACATGCATGCACCCAGCATGTTTTCAACCCACCAAGGCCAAGATTCAAACCACAGCTGGCCAGGCGGCTGGTCGGGTAGGCCGGCCGGGGCAGGGCGCAGTTCCCAAGCACAGTGGCTCACTGCAGCTCAGGCCAGCCCTCGCCGGGCTCCTGTTCTAGCTCTGTCCTCGGTGCTCACTGGAACACCAAGGAACCCCTCAGGACTGTGGCACCTCTCTGTTAAAAAGTCCTTCCTGCAGTGAATGAACGCTGTCCCTTTTCAAGTGCACTGATCTGCTCCTCAGACCCCGTCGCTCCTCGGAGACATCTTGGAGAGTGCAAGGCCGTCCATGGGAGGAGCCCGTGGCTTCCCAGTTGGGGTAGGAAGGCCATCCACCTGGCCACTGGTGCCCTGCACCCGCTACAGGACTGTCCTCCCTCTGGGCCTCGTTCCCTGGAGCCGGGCTATGGTAGGGGCAGGAGGCCCAGCACTCCTCAGCCACCAACAGCCCATAAGACCTCCACCCGGCTCGGGCCCCTCACCCGCCGTGGCTTTGCCAGAGCCTGGGGTCACAGTGCGCCTGCAGCATGAGGCTGGGCAGGTTTTCCGACCTTGCAGAGGGAGGGGAAGGGCACAGTTTCAGCGAGCTCTCTCACCAGAGCAGCGTTCCCTCCAGCTGGCTGCCTAGCAGGTCTGAAAAGCAACAGGGTGATTCTTAGAGCCCGCGCATTCACCCAGAGTCTGAAAACCGAGAGCTCATAGAGCGGTGGTGGTTAAGGCTCTGGATCCCACGTGGCCAACACCGTGGGACGAGTCCTGACCTGGAGCCTGTAAAAAACGCCAGGTGTGGACACAAGTGTGTCCAAAACCCAAGAGGAGAATGGAGAAGGGATCACAGCGTGGCCATTGCCCCCAGGGGTGCTTTTTCACTTTCTCTCTCTCTCTCTCTCTCTCTCCAGAGAACACACTTACCTATAGCAAAGTTTTAAAAGGGGTTGGAGGAAGAAGACATCTCAGAAAGAACTGGGTCTCCCTGGGACCAACCAGCCCGCAGTGCAGAGGACCCGTCTCATAATACCAGGAGCTTCTCTGTCCGAACCCATGTGAACAGTCACTGTGTGGCCACTGAAAACAGGCTCACGGGGATTTGTTCTCCTCAGTTACTTGGTAAACTGGCTGCATAATGCAAGGGGAATGCCACGTTAAAATGACACAAGGACCGCATCCTCGGCCGTGTTAAGAAAACAAGAAGAAACACACCTCATTGACAAAGATGTCTACAGAGTGAAAGTGAAGGGCTTTTTTCATTCCACAGAAATGGAAATAAGGCAGGGTCATGATATCGATATAAGAGGAAATAGATGTTAGGATAAAAAGGGTAAGAAGAGACAGAGGGGTGTCATATAGTTTTACTTATGTATTACATTTCGTCACTGTGCATCATTATACATACACAGAGCTTGACAAGGACTAATTTACCAAGAAGCTATAACGCCGCCACAGCCCGAGTCCTCCGCCCTCAGCACGGTCAGCCCACGGTGCTCTTCAACGCCGTGTCCACGGCAAGCCCTGGGGCCGCATCTCCTTCCAGTTGTTTGCAGACAAAGTTCCAAAGACTGCAGAAAACTTTCGTGCTTTGAGCACTGGAGAGAAAGGTTTGGTTACAAGGGTTCCTGCTCGCACAGAATTACGCCAGGGTGGCGACATCACATGCCACAACAGCCCTGGTGGCAAGTCCGTCCGTGGGGAGAAATTCCGTGATGGGAACTCCGCCCTGAGTGGCTGGATGCAGGCAGGTGGGCTTCAGCAAGGCGGAAGAGGGCACGGGCATCGTGGAAGCCACGGAGCACTCTGGGTCCAAGAACGGCCAGGCCAGGAAGGTCGCCGCTGCTGACCATGGGCCACGCTCGTGAGTTTCACTTGTGTCCTCTCGCCCACCAGGCCTTCCCCACAGCTCAGGAGAGCACCTCCGCCCGTCCGCTCGCCATGCCCTGTAACCCGTGCTCTCGCATTTCTTTGGGTTCCATATTTTCCCAAGTCCCCTCCAAATCTAGATGAATTTCAAGTTAAGTTTATGATTATAAAATAAAAACTAAGTGACAGTTTAAAAAAAAGAAGATACAAAATTCATAAATATTTATGCACCTAACACCAGAGCAACCAAACTTATAAAAGAAAGGCTGCTAGCATTAAAGGGAGAGGTAGGTTCCAATACACTAATTGTGGGAGATCTTAGCTCCCCACTGTCATCACTGGACATGTCATCTGGACGAAAAGTTAACGAGACAGAAACCAAATGGACCAGACAGACAGACACACAATTCCACCCAGCAGCTACGACAGACAGACACGCAGCGTTCCACCAGCAGCTACGACAGACAGAGAACAATTCATGCAGCAACTATAGGACGCACTTTTTTCTCATCTCCACATGGAACATTTTCAAAGACTGACCACATAATAGGCCATAAAACAAGTCTATATAAATTTACAAGTATAGAAACCATATCTAGTATCTTCTCTGATGGCAACAAAATTAAACTTGAAATGAACCACAGAAAGAATCTTCAAAAATACATGGAAACTAACAAATAAACTTCTGAATGATTTGCAAACTATTGAGGAATCAGGACTGAAATAAGAAGATATACCGGAACTAGTGACAGTGAACACACCACTTTCCATAACACTAGGACACAGCAAAAGCAGTCATAAGACCTCAAACTATAAAACTACTGGTGGGGAATACTGGATAAACTCCAGGAAACATTGGGATGGGCAAAGACTTCTTAAATAAGACTCCCAAAGCACAGACAATAATCCCTAAAATGAACAAGTGTAACAATATCAGACTAAGAAGTTTCTGCACAGCAAAGGACACAGTAACAAGTGTGAACCGAAAATCCTCAGAATGGGAGAATATTTTTGTAAAATATGCCTCAGACAAAGGACTAATAACCAGAATACACGGGAAACTCAAGTGCCTTATGTGAAAATAAATAAATAAATAAGATTAACCCAATTAAAAGATGGGAAAGTGAGCTGAACAAAAATCTCCCTGAGGAAGACATACGAACAGCCAAAAAGCATATGAGGAAATGCACAACACCCCTCATCATAAGGGAGATGCAGATAAAAACCACAATGAGACACCACCTAACCCCTGTCAGAATGGCAAAGATTAAAAATATAAAGAGTGATAAGTGTTGGCGGGGGATGTGGTGAAAAGGGAACCCTCCTACACTGTTGGTGGGAATGTAAACTGTCCCAGCCACTGTGGAGAACAAAAGGAGGTTCCTTGAAGATCTACAACAGAACTACCCTTTGATCCAGCAATCCTGCTTCTGGGTATCTACCCAAAGGACAGGAGAATGCTCAATCGGAAAAGCGCTTGCACATCAATGTTTATTGCAGCATTATTCACGATCTCTAAGAAATGGAACCAATGCAAATGTCCACAAACTGATGAATAGGTTGAAAAAGTGTGGCACATAAACTCTATGGAATACTACTCAGCCATAAAAAAACAAGACCCTGGCATTTGAGTGGGCCGATATGGAGGATCTATTGCTGAGTGAAGCAAGCCAGGATATGAAAGAAAGATATTGTAAGTATCCACTTAATATACACCGACTATCCGCACTCTATGGTAGAGATAGAATTACTGGAGGGCATAAACGCAGTGGAAATAGTTAGAGATGATGAAGACAGTGTGGAACGGGGCAGGAGAAGAGAAGAGTGTGGAGAAGGATAGCAAGAAACAGCCAGGACATTAGTGGACACAGAGATGGCTTGTGACTTGTGGATGATGACATGTCTAATAGTCTCATATTCTCAGCTTGTGACTTGTGGATGGTGACGTGTCTAATAGTCTCATATTCTCAGCTGGACGGGTCTGAGAAGTATTTCATGTTGGGTAAAATCTTTTTACAAGCAAAATGATAAATAGTAATTGAATGTTTAAAAAATAATCGAAATAATAATAGTAATTTGGAAAAGAATAATGAAAAGCTATTTGATGATGCTGATGGGGATTTTAATATCTTTGTATTGACTGATATGCACTGTATTCCTTCTAGAAAAAGAAATGCAATACACTGTAAAGTTACATGTGATTCAATGTAATATAAACAAGACTATGATGATAATAAATAAAATAAAAAATGAAAATGAAAATGAAAAAGTAGTCATAAAAGGCAAGTTCATAGCCATTAACGCTCGTTAAAAAACAAATAGAAAGGTGGCAAATAAATAACATCACATTTTAAGAATTGGAAAAAGGAAACCAGCAGTTAGCGTAATGGCTATGTCGCTGGACTCCCACGTAGTCGACCGTGGTTCGCGTCCTGGACCCGGCTGCTTAGAACTCATGACGGGCGCGTGTGCATGCCCAAGATCCCGAGAGGAGAATGGAGGAGAAGGGATTGTGGCATGACCATCCCCCCGGGGGATGATTTCTCGCTTTCTGTCTGTCTGTCTGTCTCTGTCTGACGAGCGCATGCGCCCTATAGCAAAAACCTCTCCAAAAAAAAAAAAAAAAAAAGAACTGGAAAAATAACAACAAAAAAAATCCCCTAAAAATAAAAGAATAAAATAACTAGTAAAGATTAGAGCTTAAATAAGGGGCAGGTGGCGTGGTGGTAAGGCTCTGGACTTCCACATGGCCAACTGTGGATTGAGCCCTGGACCTGGGGGCTTGCCTTCTCACTTTCCCTTTCTTGCTCTCTCTCTGATCAAATAAATAATAATAAATAAAATAAAATAATTATTAAGAAAAGAAAAAAGATTAGAACTGAAAAAAAATTAAATAGAAAATAAAAGAACTAAACAAAAAAATAAACTAAACGAATGGCTGGTTTTTTGAGAGAATAAGCAAAATTGATAAGCCATTAACTAGACTAATTAAGAAAAACAGAGAAAGGAACCAGGTAGATTAAATTGGCAACAAAGCTGGCAATGTTACAACAGATATTTGAAATACAAAAAATTACGAGAGAATATTATGAGTGATTACATGCCAACGAACTAGAAAATCTGAATGACAGGGACAAATTTCAGGATAAGTACAACTTACGGAGGCCGAACCAGGATAAAATAGAAAGCCTGAATAGACCAATGACAAGTGAAGAGACTGAGGCAGTGATGAACAGTCTCCCGAGAGAGAGAAGCCCCGGTCCAGATGGCTTCACTTCTGAATTCTATGAAACGTTTAAAGATGGGCTACCCTGACTCTTCCGAAACTATCCGTAAAGACTCACAGGGAGGAATCCTCCCAATCTCATTTTATGAAGCCTCTATTACTTTGATAGCAAAGCCAGCCAAGATCATAACAAAAAAAGAAAACTACAGACCAATATCACCGATATAAAAAAATGTCAAGATATTAGCAAATCAAATTCAACAACAAATCAAGAATATTATACACCAGGACCAGCAGTTAGCGTAATGGCTATGTTGCTGGACTCCCATGTAGTCAACTTCGGTTCGAGTCCTGGACCCAGTGGCTTAAACTCATGCAGGGCACATGTGTGTGCGTGCGTGCCCAAGATCCCGAGATGAGAATGGAGGAGAAGTGATTGCGGTGCGGCCATCCCCCCTGGGGGGTGATTTCTCGCTTTCTGTCTCTCTGTCTCTCTCTGTCTTTCTGGCGAGTGCCCCTCGAAACAAACCCCCCCCCCCCCCAAAAAAAAAAAAAACCAGAAGATTATACACCATGACCAGGTAGACTTTATCCTGGAGATGCAAGGATGGTTCAACCTATGTAAGACAAAAAATATAATACACCACCTCAACAGAAAGAAAAAGATCATATGATCATATCTATAGCTGCAGAAAAAGCATTTAATAAAATATAATACCCCTTCATGATCAAGACTCTTGGCAAAACTGGGGTAGAGGGGACATTCCTCAACATAATCTAAGCCATATATGACAGACTTACTCGAGCATCATGCTGAATGGGAAAAGCTAAAGGCCTTCTCAATTTTTTTTTTTTTTTTTGGAGAGGTTTTCACTATAGGGCACATGTGCTCGCCAGACAGACAGAGAGAGACATAGAGACAGAAAGCGAGAAATCACCCCCCGGGGGGATGGTCACGCCACAATCCCTTCTCCTCCATTCTCCTCTTGGGATCTTGGGCACGCACGCACACGCGTCCGGCGTGAGTTTTAAGCCACCGGGTCCGGGACGTGAACCGCGGTCGACTACGTGGGAGTCCAGCGACATAGCCATTACGCTAATTGCTGGTTCCCAAGGCCTTCTCATTGAAAACTGGAACAAGACAAAGCTGCCACGCTCCACTCCTCTCTACACAGAGCTGGAGTCCTGGCCGATGCGATCAGAAGAGAGAGCAAAGCGAAGGGCATTTTGATTGAGAAGCAGCAGCTGAACTGTTCCCATTTGTAAGTACTATGAGTATATACTTAGAAAATCCTAAGAAATTCACAAAAACACTTTTTTCTTTTTGGAGAGGTTTTTGCTATAAGGCGCATGTGCCCGCCAGAGAGAGAGACAGAGAGACGAGAAATCGGCCCCCAGGGGGATGGCCACACCACAATCCCTTCTCCTCCATTCTCCTCTCGGGATCTTGGCACGCACGCATGCGCCCGGTGTAAGTTTAAGCTGCCGGTAAGGTACTGGCACAAAATAGATACATAGACCAATAGAGAATCCAGAAAGAAACCCAAGTCACACAGTCAACTGTGATAAAGGGAATGAGACAAGGCAGTGGAGGAAGGAAAGTCTCTCTGGAAAATGGTGTTGGAAGAATTGGATATCCATCTGAAGATAAATGAAACTGGGCCCCTATTTCTCACCATTGACTAGAATGAACTCAAAATGAATCAAATATTTCAATATAAACCCTTTAACCACACACCTACTGGTAGAAAACATAGGGGAAACTTTGAAGACATTGGAGTAGGCAAAGATTTCTTAAATAAGACCCTAAAGCACAGGCGATGATCCCTAAAATAGACAACTGGGACTACAATCAGCTAAAACGCTTTCTCATAGCAAAAGAAACTATAACTAAAGTGAAAAGACAATCCTCAGAACGGGAGAAAACACTCGCAAATTATTCCTCAGCTAAAGATTGATATCTAGTACATATAGGGAAACCAAGTGGCACACCCATAGAAAAGATAATCCGATTGAAAAGTGGGCAAATGAACTGAACAGACAACTCTCCAAGGAAGACTTATGAATGGCCAGGAGCCATGTGAAGAAATGTTCAAAGTCTCTCATCATAAGGGAACTGCAAATTAAAGCTACAATGAGATACCATTTAACCCCGGTAGAATGGCTAGGGTCGAAAACATAAAGAATGCCAAGTGCTGGTGAGGCTGTGTGGAAAGGGAACTCTCTGACACTGTTGGTGGGAATGTAAATTAGCCCAGCCTCTCTGGAAAACAATACAGAGATTTCTCAAAAGTCAGGAGAGATGTTGCTGCTGGGAAGGTTGTCAGGAAAGTCACGGTGCGTCTTTGCACAGAAAAATACATCCTGAGTTCCCGACGACCTGACGGACTTCCCCCTGACCCAGTCCCACTTCCTGGTATCTTCCCAAGGATAGGCAACTGTCAGAGAGACAGCGCGCACCCCTGCTTACTGCAGCATTACTTCAACTGTCAGAGAGACACCGCGCACCCCTGCTTACTGCAGCATTACTTCAACTGTCAGAGAGACACCGCGCACCCCTGCTTACTGCAGCATTACTTCACATTGTTAAAACATGGGGCCAACCTGAGTGTCCATGTTGACCGAGTTGAAAACCTGTGGCACACACACTAGGGAGGATTACACGGCTAAAGGGATAACTAGGTCCCATCCTGGACTTAAGATGGACGAAGGGGACCAGCAGATGATGTAATGCTCACAGTGCTGAACTCCCACTAGTCGACTGTGATGTAAGTCCCAAACCTGGCGGTTAAACTTAGGCCAGACACGTGTGCGTGCCCCAGATCCCAAGAGGAGAATGGAGAAGGGATTGCGGCATGGCCATCCCCCTGGGGAATGATTTCTCGCTTTCTGTCTGCCTCTCTCTGTCTCTCTGGTAACTGCACACACCCTAGCAAAAATCTCTTTAAATAAAAAAGGCAAGACAGGATGAATTTAGGGACCAGCAGATGGCATGATGGTTACATCGTCGGACTCCCACATAGTCAACAGTGGTTTAAGTACCGGACTAGATGCCTTAAAACCCAAGCCGGACACGTGTGCGTGCCCAAAATCTGGAGAGGAGAATGGAGGAGAAGGCCATCCCCCCTGGGGTGTGGCTTCTCGCTTTCTGTCTCTCTGTTTCTCCAGCAAGTGCACTTGCCCTATAACAAAAATCTAAACAAATAAATAAATGGATGAATCTAGAAGGTGTGGTTGAGCGCAGAGACCCAGACTTTAGAAGGCATGCGTTGTATACCCCACTCAGTCTGTCCTGAGGGCCCGTCCTCGACGGCAGAGGTGGACAGGCCCGAGACGCGGTGGGGAGCACGGTGTGGGTGCCGGCAGTTGGTGGAAGGTGAAGGGTGCGTAGTGGGTGGTGAGCGTGAGACACGAGAGAAAAAATGATAAATAACAAACTTTCGTTCGCAAGGACAAAGGAAATCAAACGTTTGTACTGCCTGGAATAGTTCCCAACAGTGTGTGCTGTTAATTCGCGCGTCATCGAAAGACCACCTTGCCGAAAAGAAAGGTCTCTCTAGTGTGCAAAACGTTTACAATTTTTGGCAAAATTATAGTAGTGAGACCAAAATTTACTTTGTCAATGTTTTTTAAATGAGCTGAATAAACGTTTTTTTAAAAACAAAACAATACAAAATATTCCTGCACTAAAAAAAAAAAAAGGACCGAAAAGAAACACAGGAAGTGTGAATAGTGGCCATCCTCAGCAGTTCTCCCCTCGTCCTGTACAGAATGTCTGGATGGCCCTCCACTAGCCTGTGTTACTTTTACAATCAGGAAAACACTTCAGAAATGAATAACCTGAAAAACCGGTCCCACATTACACAGAATAAACGAGGGAAGGAAGATTTCAGACTGTACCCAGGTCCCGACCTTCCAAAGCAAACACACCTGCCCACACCCTCAGGTGAGTTTTGGTGGTGGTGCCCCAAATTCATTAACCGATCAATTAATAATTAGATTAGAAATGAAAATTAGAACACCAACATCGTAATGCCCTGCAGGTGTATGGAAGGCTACGACGCAGCTCTGGGCTTGGGCAGGCAGATGAGAGGAGGTGTGGAGGGACCAGCAGTTAGCGTAATGGCTATGTTGCTGGACTCTCATGTAGTCGACCGTGGTTCAAGTCCCACACCCAGTGGCTTAAACTATTGCTGGGTGCGTGTGCGTGAGTGTCCAAGATCCCGAGAGGAGAAGGGATTGCAGCGTGGCCATCCCCCCTGGGGGGTGATTTCTCACTTTCTGTCTCTCTGTCTCTCTGTCTTTCTGGCAAGCGCACGCGCCCTATAGCAAAAACCTCTCAAAAAAAAAAAAAAAAAAAAAAAAACAGAAAGGAGGTGTGGACAAGGGCCAGACCCAGGCCAGCGCGCTCGGGCCGGGCTCCTGACAGCCATAGCTTTAAGAAAACAAGCTGATGGTAAGAAGTTGAGTGAGAGGGCCCGTGTGGCGAGGTCTCCACGCTGCACCAGACGTCAAGGGCCAGCCTGGCAGCGGTGTAGGAAGACTGCCTAGCCCCGGCGTCAGCAGGCTGGCCTCTCAGGGAGGGGACCAGCTTCCTGCCAGTCGGGTACAGGTGGGGACAGAGGGGTCAGGACACTGTCCTCCAGAAAGTCACACACGAACTGCAAAAAGCACAAGTTCATTCTGGAACATGAACTTTCCAACTCCATACCTAGATTTTCATAATGCACGTTTTCTATAAATTGTTTTAACCATACAGCAAAGTCTTCTATTATGTATAAGGTTTTCAAATTACTTCCTCAATTTCTCCATACACAGGCAAAAATAAGTGTGCCGATGCTGTCACTCGCAAACCTGATTATTGCCCCGAAACATGCTTACCCAGGAGGTCAATTCACCTGCGGACCCCTAGAACAGGGAGATGAACCGGAGAGACCGTCAGCCCTCGTTCCCCAGGTGAGAGTCAGGCCGCCCGTCAGCCCTCGTCCACCAGGTGAGAGGTCGCCCGTCAGCCCTCGTCCACCAGGTGAGAGTCAGACCTGCCATCAGACCTCATC
>NW_006159574.1:2994495-2995911 GCF_000334495.1 Tupaia belangeri chinensis
CTCCACGCTGCACCAGACGTCAAGGGCCAGCCTGGCAGCGGTGTAGGAAGACTGCCTAGCCCCGGCGTCAGCAGGCTGGCCTCTCAGGGAGGGGACCAGCTTCCTGCCAGTCGGGTACAGGTGGGGACAGAGGGGTCAGGACACTGTCCTCCAGAAAGTCACACACGAACTGCAAAAAGCACAAGTTCATTCTGGAACATGAACTTTCCAACTCCATACCTAGATTTTCATAATGCACGTTTTCTATAAATTGTTTTAACCATACAGCAAAGTCTTCTATTATGTATAAGGTTTTCAAATTACTTCCTCAATTTCTCCATACACAGGCAAAAATAAGTGTGCCGATGCTGTCACTCGCAAACCTGATTATTGCCCCGAAACATGCTTACCCAGGAGGTCAATTCACCTGCGGACCCCTAGAACAGGGAGATGAACCGGAGAGACCGTCAGCCCTCGTTCCCCAGGTGAGAGTCAGGCCGCCCGTCAGCCCTCGTCCACCAGGTGAGAGGTCGCCCGTCAGCCCTCGTCCACCAGGTGAGAGTCAGACCTGCCATCAGCCCTCATCCACCAGGTGAGAGTCAGGCCTCCCATCTGAGCCCTCGTCCACCAGGTGAGAGTCAGACCTGCCATCTGAGCCCTCGTCCACCAGGTGAGAGTCAGGCCGCCCGTCAACCCTCGTTCCCCACCATTCGACAGCCCTCCAAGCCCAGATCAGCAGCATATCTCTTGCCAACAGTCATTGGGTGTACAAGAAGACTTGTATCATCATCATCCACTCCAGAAATCTGGGATGTATTTTTTTTTAACATTATTTCATTTAACTTTATTTATTTACTCATTTTAATTTGACCAGAGAGGGACACAGCGAGAGAGAAAGAGCACAAGCCGCCAGGTCCGGTAGTCGAACTGCAGCCGGCTATGTGGGAGTCCAGTGCCCTAACCACCATACCGCCTGCTGGCCTCTGGGATATACGTTTCTTGGAGGTCACCAGAATACGTGGCAATGCTTGAGGGGAAACATCGTGGAAAGTAAGACAGCGATCATCCTCAGAAATGCTTTTGGTGGGATTTCCTTGTAGATGATCTTCCCGAAGATTGTGTGGCCACCAGGCCGGTGCCCTGAGCCTTGGCGAGCTTGTCTGCCACCGGCCTCTCTCCCGCAGGGGGGCCAAGGAAGCATTTTCCACAAAACTCTGAAGTCCCCTTGTCTGTTGGGACCCTTGATGTGACAGAACAGAAGGTGCTGGCTCTGGGGGGCACTGCGGGGGATCGGGACCAGTGAGGAGAGACACGGGCTGCTGTCTCAGCAGGGAGGACAGGGCGCGCGGAGCCACATTTACACCTCGCGGCCCCACCCGACGGCAGGTGTGTGTGCTCTCACCCTGCCCCGCGCAGTGACGAGTCACCGCGCGCGGC
>NW_006159574.1:2996465-2998018 GCF_000334495.1 Tupaia belangeri chinensis
CTCTCGGCCCCACCCGACGGCAGGTGTGTGTGCTCTCAGCCTGCCCAGCGCAGTGACGAGTCACCGTGCGCGGCTGGAGCTGCTGGGGCTGGGCACCGCAGCCCCGCCGAGACCGCAGCATGGACCAACCCGCCTGCTCTCCAGGGACTCTCCAGGTCTGGGCACGGGCACCCGGCTCCCCAGGCCAGGGGAGGAAGGGGGTCAACTCAGGGGCACACTGGTGGCAGTGACCCATGGCCCGAGGGCAGCCAGCTGGAGACCTTGCTGAGGGAGGGCTGAGGGCACCGGGCCACCTGCAGCTCAGAGCAGGCCACAAGAGACACACACAGGGACACGCCTGTGGAGTGTGCAGCCAGCCGGCCACCTCCCTCTCTGTACAGAAACACTCGTCAGGTGTCATGGCCCTGGCACCTCAGGTCTCCTGAGCGTCTCTTCTCATTTTTATTCGGGACATTCTCATTCACGGATGTCCCTTTGCCCGTAACAGCCGTCTCCCTGGCCTCGCAGACCTGACTAGGTGCCTCGTCCCGAGCACGGCGTGTGAAGGCCACAGCTTGGTGCGGAGGAGGCGGAGTCCACCTCTCCTGGGAGCAACGCTCTGGCTTCCCAAGTACAGAGATGAGATGCTGTGGGACGCCACCTCTCCAGGCCACGGAGGAATCCCCCACCCCGTGTTCCAGGAGGCCCCTGAGGCTGCTTTCCTTCTCCAAGATAGTGAGACTCTTCACGCGTCACGTGGCTAAGCCAGGGCTCTGATCACGCCTCAGTTTGAAGCTTACTGAGACCGACCTGGGGTGGCCAGAGTTGACGAGCCAGCCGAGGCGCTGCCTTCAGGCAATGCTGTGGTAAGCTCTAGGCCAGTGGCCCTTGGCCAAGCAGTTCAGTGTGGTTCAGCCGCCACTTGCCACCTCATCGTGGTGCTCCTGATGTGGCCTTGGGGTCAGGGCGCTCACAAGCCGCTGTCTGACACGGTGAGGCTGCAGCCGCGACCTCCCTGCTGGCCAGGAGCCTCCGGTCCCCTGAGCTGCCCCCTCGTGAGTCCTTAGCTCTGAGCCACCTGCCTGCTGCTCCCAGCTCAGGCCCACGCTGCCATCAGCTTCTGTCTGCCCTACGCTCAGCAAGGTCTCTGCCTGGTACGTCACCGAGGACTTGACCTAACAGCCAAGTGCCCGGCCTCCTCGCAATGCGCAGTTGAAGGCAAGGCCTGAGACGGGGCCCCCAGCAGAGGTGCTGGGCTCACAGTTCCCACAGCTGGGAAGTGGAAGGTGCAGGGCCAGGGCGGGAGTGGAGCCTGCAGGGGTGCACACACAGAAGGCGGCCAGGTGGGCAGTGAAGCCTGCAGGGGCGCACACACAGAAGGCGGCAGGGCAGGGAGTGGAGCCTGCAGGGGCGCACACACAGAAGGCGGCAGGGCCCCTTCTGCTTCTGTAGCAACTAGCAGATCCCTTCGTGCCAGCATGAGGGCGCCCTCCTTCCCAAAACAGCATTACTGCTTTCAGGAGGGCGGTGTCTGACCCGCCTCCCAGCCTCCTCTCCGGCCATCGCCCTGAGCC
>NW_006159574.1:2998860-3016500 GCF_000334495.1 Tupaia belangeri chinensis
GCGGACGGAGCGGGGCCGGGGGGGGAGTGAAGCCTGCAGGGGCGCACACACAGAAGGCGGCAGGGCAGGGAGTGGAGCCTGCAGGGGCGCACACAAAGAAGGCGGCAGGGCAGGGAGTGGAGCCTGCAGGGGCGCACACACAGAAGGCGGCAGGGCCCCTTCTGCTTCTGTAGCAACTAGCAGATCCCTTCGTGCCAGCATGAGGGCGCCCTCCTTCCCAAAACAGCATTACTGCTTTCAGGAGGGCGGTGTCTGACCCGCCTCCCAGCCTCCTCTCCGGCCATCGCACTGAGCCTCCGGACAAGCCACAGCAGTCCCTCGACCCAGACGGGTCCCTGCAGCTGCAGTCACTGGGCGGCCTCAGGCACCCACAGCACAGAGCCCATGTGGCAGTGCACACACGTGGGCCATGCCTGCAGAGCAACGAGCAGCCCGGGCGGGTGCCCCACCACCCGGTGGAGGGCGCCTCGTCCTCAGGCCTCCAGGTACAGGGCCTGCTGGGATTTCTGTTGGGGTGGCCCCCTGCTGAGATTGGAGCACACAGGTGTCTTCCATAAGTCACCATCCGTAATCCTCAAAGCCACCTGCAAGAGAGGAAGCCCCTCGTACAGATGAGGAAACTGAGGCTCAGAGAGGTCGGGTGGTCTGTCTGGGACTGCACAGCCAGTGGTCAGCAGTGCTGAGACGAACCCAGGGCTGATCCATGGCTTGGGGTCTTCCTTGGCCACAAAATATCTAGTCAGTGGTGCACCAGGTGCCCGGCAGCTGTGGCTAATACCGTGGAAATCAGGCACTTCCTGTCCCCTCGAAAACAGAGGCACGATTTTCGTTACATGTTTCAAAGTGACACTCACGCTCCTCAGCTCCCACCACAGGGCTACCCTGGCTGGTCTGGGCATCGCCGAGTGCTCTGGGCGACCGCCGCGTTTGTCCCCGGGGCAGCCCGCCGGAGCCTCTGCCGGCGCCCTTCCACAAACGCGCGTCAGACGTCACCGCGTGGCCCCAGCTCGCCAGGGTCTCCTAGTACTCATGGGGCCTCCTCCCGCCTGAGCAGGGCTGCGACTCACGCCAGCGTGCTCTGGCAGGTCCCAGTAACCCAGCCCCAGCCCCAGGGCCCCCAGGGCCTCTCCCAGGTCAGGGCTTCCGTCCGCGCTCCCGTGGCTCAGCCAAGAGAACGGAGGAAACCGAAGCTCGCTCAAGCTGGGCAGGCTGAGCACCAGGACATGCGCCAGGCGCGGGGCTCGGGGGCGGCTGACCACCGCGGGGTATGCGAGGCAGCATGGCCGCCTCCACTGCACGCTCGAGCCCTGCGTGGGTGGCTCTCGCGCGGTTTCGGAGTCAGCCACCCTGGCCCTGAGAACAGGGCAGTCAGTCGGGGTACAACCCCAGAATAGGGTGGGTGGTTGGGGTGCGACCCCGGAACAGGGCGGGTGGTCGGGTTACGACCCCCCGGAACAGGGCGGTTGGGTGCGACCCCCCGGAACAGGGCGGTTGGGTGTGACCCCCCGGAACAGGGTGGTTGGGTGCGACCCCGGAACAGGGCGGGCAGGGTACGGCTGCCCACTGCGCTGATTACTGATGCACTGACCACCCGAGATCCTTGGGGGGAAATGGGCCGCAGAGATAGCTGTCTAGTTAGACTCAGCCTGAAAAATGTCCGGGCTCTTAGTTAACCGGAGGAAGCGCCACCTGACCCATGCGTTTCTTACTGACTTCTTGCCCTCGTCTGTGACCCAAGGGACCCGAGCACAGCGGCCCACAGCGGGTCACCTCGCCAGCGAAGTGCCCACGCCCCAGGGGGCACACTGCTCTGGGCGGGGAGACACAGGGAATGCTGCAAAATCCTCATTCTCAAAAGATTGTCAGTCACATGGTTTCTGAGCACACACCCCTCGCAGGTTTCATTCGAAGATTGTCTGCCTTAGAGTATGGTCCATTCACTTTTCAAACAGAGAAACGGATGCCCAGAGAAATGAGGGGCCCTCGGGGACTGTCGGAGCCCGGCCCGGGCGGGCATTCACCACGCCGGCGCGCCCACCACGCCAAATGTGGCCCGCTTCCCCGGGACTGGAGCCGGTCTGCCTGACCGGGTGACCAAGGCCAAGACAAAGGGGGTGACGGTCCTCGCTCAGCCTCGGACACCCCGGCCAGCCCAGCACGGCTCTGCACCCACAGCGCTGGGACTTCATAAAGCCCTCTAAGGCCTGTAGCCACATGGCCACGTGCAGCCCACTGTCCTTTCCTTGTGTCTCATTCTCCTTTCTAGTAGCTGGCAGCACCCCGCAGGTGAGGGGCTCAACCCTGGCACCTCTGGGCACCACCTCCGGCATCGTCCTCCCCCCAGGTTCACCCCACCCGGTGTTTACCTGAGCCCGTTTAGATGCGAGGCCCTCTACCCACAGCGAGCAGGCGTGTGACCACTCACAGATCCCGGGCCTGTCCCTGTTAAGGAGTCACGGTACCACCTGGCTCCGTAACGCTGCCACCTCCCTTGTGGCCAGCTGTAGAGGCCCCTCAGGATGGGAGCTGGTGCACAGCGTGACATGAGGGAGGTCTCCCTGCTGTGAGCATCTACTTCTGTCCCTCTCACCACACCCTCTGCCCTCCAGGTGAAACCGTCACAGGTCATGCCGTCCCACTCCCCCGACGGGCAAGGTCCACCTTCCCTCTGAAGGTTGCCCATGAGGCTCAGGGTCCGTGCGTCCTACGGTGCAGCCTCGGTGTGCCCTCGGTGCGTCCCAGTGTGTCCTAAGGGGGCGGCCAACCACTCGCCTGCCAGGAACCTAGCAGCCTTCCTGGGAGCTGCCCGGAAAGCCCTCTCGGCCACACAGGGCAGCACATCCTCTGGGCACCGACAGAGGAGAGACTGCAAACTCCATGGCAAAAAGCAGGTGCGCCCCAGATACATCTGGGTGTGTCCCAGGCCCATCCAAGGTGTGTCCCAGGCATGTCCTAATGTGCGTCCCAGGTGCGTCCTGGGCATGTCCCAGGTGTGTAAGACGCTGACAGCGGGGCTATGATGTCCCCTCCCACATCGGTGACCTCTCTCTCAGGCACGGGTGGCCCTCGTACCCCAGGCACCTGAGCTGCTGCCCTGCCCGTGCACCCTGACGTCCGTTTCCTGTCAGAGGTTCCCTTTCCAGTGCGGCATTTTCAAAGGCAGGACATGAGCAGCGGCCACTTGCACAAGGACTGCAGACCAAAGTGGAGGTCATGGCCGTGAACTCATGAGCAGGCAAGTGCTGGGCCAGGACAGCACCGGGCGGGCAAAGAGCCGGGGGCCAGGAGGGCCTCACCCACACCTGTGCAGCCGGCATACGCCCCTGTTCTGACTGATGCCACTTCAAGGAACTCTTGTTCAGAAACTCAAAGCTAAGGGGAAGCTGTTTCCCTAAACCAACATGCACGCCTGGGTCCTTTGAAATGTGACCTTTGATCAGTTGGCGCACACCGTGGTCTGTTGTCCCTTTTGCTCTGGCTACCAGGAAGCTCAGAGCTCACTTCAACACCAAGACATACCCATGTCACCTCCGTCACCTGCAGGAGGGACAGTTTAATTGCAGCGCACTGAGGCCTTTGCCAAAGGCTTGATCAGGAGCCGCCGCTGCTGTGTGGCAACATCTCAGCAGCTCAGGGAGGGCAGCCTTGTGCGTGAGGTCCTGTCCTTACTCCGCCGTCCCCTCTCCAGCCATCCCGTTTCCCGTTTCCGTGAGACCGCCATGTTCAACACGAAGAGGTCTTTCCTGTGGCCTGAGCTGCCCGCTCAGACAGAGGCCTGTGGCCGCAGCTCTGTCCCACTGGGCAGTCCCTTTGCAGAGTGGGACAGACAGGCACCCTTCCCTATGGGCGCAAGTCCTGCGATGTGGGTGGAGCTCACAGTGGCTTGACAAAGGGATGGGTCCCAGCGCCGAGGAGCCTTCCCATCAGTCAGGGCCACCGGCTGCCCTGAGCCACACTCCAGGGACAAGGGGCTGCTGGGCAGTAGCCCCCTCCCCAGAAACACAGGTGCCACTCCGACGTCCTCCTGGCCAGCTTGGAGGGCACGGGCTGGCCACAGTGACCTTGGGCAGATGCCCCAAAGCGCCTGGTCACCCCAGCCTACCCAAACATGGCACAACTTCCTCCTGCTCCTGGAGAGCCTGGCCCGCAGCACGGGGCACTCATGGGCCAGGACAGCGGGTGTGACTGCCCAGATGCCACCCGCGAGGCCGAGGTCTGTGTCTGCAGTCACCTGAGAAAGCCCTGGGCCTGCAGCCCCTCCACCAGGGGAGGCCCGGCCGGCCCTGAGCTGCCCCCAGAGATGAGCTGTGGCGGGACTGGGGCCACCTTGGGCCAAGAGGAGGAGGAGGAGCTGGCTCTCCGGGCCCTCGCCATCACTACTGCACCACACAGGAGCCTCCCCAAACGGCGCCTGTGTGAACAACCCGCCGGCGGGCAGCTGTGGGGACGGCCCCTCAGCGGTGCTCATCCTCAGGCAGACACAGAGCTCTTAGCCAGGTGGAACACAGACTCCGCCCCCGTCTGCACCCCTGCATACACCTGGCAGGTCCCAGCAATGTGGTCCCTTAAATACCGACATGGGGCCCCGGGCCTGATCATCCCGGAGCCTCGCTGATGTGGCCTCGCTTGAGCCTGCTGGGCTGAGACCTTCTCCAAGTCGGCAGCCGTGAGCGGCGGGGCTTGGGCTCAAGGTCTTTGTCAGCTGCGTCTGGGTTTGGAGCCCCTCAGACCTGCTGGCGTCTCGAAGGACAAAGCCCCCAGACCACAGTGGGACTGGAGGATGGGGCGAGGCCACTGCCGGGAAAACGCGGTACTGGGGCGGGAGGCACTGACACTGGTTTGCATCTTGCCCTTCGGTAGAAAGCAGTTAGGCTGGTATAGAAACTGCTTCTCAGTCGAGGGGGCAGTGTGGTGTGGACCGTGTTATCTGCCACGGAGGCCACCCGGAGAGCAGGCCTGCACACTGGCTGTCCTTTCCCAGCCATTCCCCTTCCCAGCCAGTACTCGGCCTCCCTCCGACTTCGACTTGCTAAGCCGAAGCATTTGCCTGCTTTGAAATGTTCTTAGAACAAGGATCTAAATTTAATGAGGACGCCGCGAGCAGCAGTGAGGGGTCCCTGCCCTCGGCTCGCTCCTGTGAAAATACGTGACAGGGCTCAAGGTCTGGCAGTCGGCATTTACACCAAGCGAGGACGGCCGTGCTGTTCAGGGTCAGGAGTGGGGAGGGAAGAGGCTCCATCCTTGGAAATATAGAGGCGAGTCTAGGGACCTGGGGCCAGAGCCAGTCACACCGTCACGTGTGACATCGGTGGTGCCTTCGGGAGGAGTGGGTGAGGGTGCAGCTCCTCTCCAAAGGCACGGGCGGGTGGGCTCGGTCCGTCCAGGCGGGGCCAGCTGGCTGCACGCCCGGGCTGGATCTCCAGACCAGGAAGGTGCTTGGAAAGTGCGATGTCCCTGGCGGGCATCGTGGTGCCTGGCCAGGGAGCCTCAGGGCAGCGGGGTCAGTGCAAGCCCTCGCTCACCCTGTGTAGCTCCTGCTCGGGACCGGGCTGGCTCCTGCTTTGGAGCATGGATACAAAATAATGATAATATTGACATAAATAAAAATAAAACAGAACTTTTAAAATATGAATAAATAGTTAATACAGAGAGGGGCCAGCAGGTGGCGGCGCTGGTTAAGGTGCTGGACCCCCACGTGGCCAGCCATAGTCTGAGTCCCAGATGGGCAGTTTGAGCTCGTGCAGGCTGTGTGTGGCTCAAGCCCAGAATCCCGGGAGGAGAATAGTGGAGACAAGATTGCGACATGGCCCTCCCCTGTCCCTCTGCCTCTCGCTCCAGCAAGCACACACCCCGTGGTGCAAGGGAGGGAACCGTGGCCGGCTCCAGAGCCGTGACTAGCAGCCGACTGGGTAGAAATTACTGAGTACCTGTGTGGACGTGGTCTACCCTACACAACATCTGGGTCACCGCCACCCCCCAGGGGACCAGGACTCTGGTGACGGGCGTGGGTGACCTCACAGTCATGCTCAGTGTGCCATGGTTCCCAGAGTCCGAGGACAGACCTGTGGACCAGATGACCCATGTTCATGGACACGCAGATCCCAAGGTCTGCCAGGACTCCCGCCAAGAAACCACAGATGGCTGATCCACAGATCTGAGCAAACGGTGGGGAACTGGCTTCCCCAGAGACGACCCTGCTTTCACACAGGGAGAGAAAGACGCAGCCACCGACAGGCCCGCAGGGAGGCAGAAGGCTTAACTCCTGGCACGGATGCACACTGTCTGCGACACGGACCACATGCACTATTGGTAACACGAGTCACCACAGGCTGTGGGCAACAGGGAATAGCACACACGGTCAGTAACATGGATCTGCATACGCTCTGGACAACATGATGTGCACACACTGTCAGCAACACAGATCTGAACACACTATTGGCAACACGGATCCACACACACTGTTGGGAACATGGATCTGCACACAGTCAGAGACACGGATCTCCACACGCTGTCAAAGATGTGGACCTGCACACACTGTGGGTGACACGAATCCACACGCACTGTTGGAGGCAATGATCCGCACACAGTCGGAAACACGATCCACACGCACTGTCGGAGACACAGATCAGCACATAGTCAGAGACACGGATCAGCACGCACTGTCAGAGACACGGATCAGCACACAGTCAGAGACATGGATCAGCACGCACTGTCAGAGACACGGATCAGCACACAGTCGGAGACACGGATCAGCACGCACTGTCAGAGACACGGCTCAGCACACAGTCCGAGACACGGATCTGCACGCACTGTCAGACACGGATCTGCACGCACTATCAGAGACACGGATCTGCACGCACTGTCAGAGACATGGATCAGCACACAGTCGGAGACACGGATCAGCACACAGTCGGAGACACGGATCAGCACGCATTGTCAGAGACACGGATCAGCACAGTCGGAGACACGGATCTGCACACAGTCGGAGACACGGATCAGTATGCACTGTCAGAGACACGGATCAGCACACAGTCGGAGACACGGATCAGCACGCACTGTCGGAGACACAGATCAGCACACAGTCGGAGACACGGATCTGCACACAGTCAGAGACACGGATCTGCACGCACTATCAGAGACACGGATCTGCACGCACTGTCAGAGACATGGATCAGCACACAGTCGGAGACACGGATCAGCATGCACTGTCAGACACGGATCAGCACACAGTCGGAGACACGGATCTGCACACAGTCAGAGACACGGATCTGCACGTACTATCGGAGACACGGATCTGCACGCACTGTCGGAGACACGGATCAGCACACAGTTGGGAACAAGGATCTGCATGCACTGTCAGAGACACGAATCAGCACGCACTTCAGAGACCCAGATCAGCATGCTGTCAGAGACATGAATACACACACATGGTCAGCGACACAGATCTCCACACACTGTGGGCGACACGGTCAGAGACACGGACCTACACGCACTGTCATAGACACGGGTCTGCACACGCTGTCGGCGACATGGGCCCATGTACTGTTGGCAATATGGACCCACACACTGTCAGTGACAGATCTGCACACACTGTCAGTGACACAGACCCGCACACGCTGTCGGTGACACGGACCCACACATTCCCAGTGCGAAGGACGCTGTGCCCCATGCAGACTCCGCCCGGATGGCGGGACCACCACGGAGC
The DNA here is from genome assembly GCF_000334495.1 of Tupaia belangeri chinensis. Classification (NCBI taxonomy): domain Eukaryota; kingdom Metazoa; phylum Chordata; class Mammalia; order Scandentia; family Tupaiidae; genus Tupaia; species Tupaia belangeri. The sequence goes on from NW_006159574.1 coordinate 3,006,566, forward strand.
CGGCTGTTCCGTCGGAGATGGGGGAGCTCTTGCAGCAGGGACGGAGGCGCCTTCACGCCTTCAGTGTGCCAGCAACGTGTGTCTCCGTTGCGACTTGGCCATCTCTGACAACAAAAGCAGGTTTCTGTGGCTGGCGCCCTCCGCCTCGGGACCACTGGCTGAGAGGCGGAGCCCGAGGGCCGGGCGCTAGGCAAGGGAGCTGCAGAGGCTCCAGGGAGTGGGCCTGCCCCTGAGGTCACGGGGAGGGCTACAGGGTCAGGTTCCCCTGGGTCTGAGGGTGCTGGGGGGCGGGCCTCCTTCCATCCGGAGTTGCCGCTCTCCTTCCGCCTGAGGGCCACAGCAGCAGCACTCGGCCTCGGCCATGGTGGCCTGCGGGGCGTCTGCAGCAGAGGTGCCCAGCAGCGGCCTGGCTCCACCCGCTCAGCCCCGCTGCATGGACAGCCCCCAGCTGAGAGTCACTGGTTCCCACAGACCTGATCACAGACCAACCACCCGTCCACACTCTTCCCTCCTCACCTGTCTCACACCGGACAGTCACGCCTGCCTGCGCTGGGCGGACGGCGCACCGTCAGGGCAGTGCGCTCGGTGAGGCCTGTGGTTCCGGTTTGGTGCCGGGCCGTCTTCTACGGCACAGGAGACGGCTCTCTTACCAAGGTCTGGCACGCTCTCCGTCACCCCGACGCCTCCTGCCTAGCACACCCCAAGACAACCACACCACCAGCAGATCAGCGCTGCCAGTGCTTCCTGCCTGGGTCAGACGGGCCCTGCAGCCCCTGCCAGCTCCCGGAAACGGCCCCACCCACACCGCGGTCCCCAGAAGGCCCGGAGCACACACAGCAGCCTCGCAGCTCAGCTGCACACTGTCTCAGCGCTGCGCCGCGTCAGGGCGCCTGGAGAGACCTGACCTCCGAACAGACCACAGGTCAGCACTCAGAGCCTCCTGTCCCAGCTCAGTCTGACCCGCCTCACACGGTCACCTCATGTCTGCTACCCGTTCCCAGACACGTGCTTGTCACACGAATTCCATGAGATGGCCTTCCCACACCCAGCACAGTTCCACGCACGCACGCCCAGTAACTCGTGTGTGTGTATGTGTGTGCACGCACTCATGTGACCCCACATGGCCAGGACAGACTTCAGCCTGAGCCCCTCCGGCGGTAAGGATGGCCCATCAGTAAGCACTAGGCTACCAGGCAGAGCGACAACCACTGGAGAGGAGCCGGGTCCCAGCTGGGCCACTCGGCCACTGGGCGCAAATCCCCGGATGGAGGGGATTCGAACAGACCAGCTCTGGCGGCGGGGGCTGGGGGAGGGGTCACAGTGTGACTGACACTGAGGACGGTGCCTCGTCTCGCTCTCACGTGTGCGATGCACGCTCTACTGTGTACACGGAAAACTTAGTTTAATTACAGAATTTAGAAAAATAAATAAGTAGCTCTTCCTTCTCAGGAGACTAAGCTAAGACCCTCGGTCTGCTCTCTGCCTCGATGTGCACATGTAAGCAGGTTCTTTCCTTTTTCTGCTCATGGCACAGCGCGTGTGCACACATGTGAGAGAGACGCAGACGTGTCCCCTCTTGGAATGCGTGTTCCTTGCTTCAGACAAGCAGCAGAAGGCCCTGGGCCTGGCCAAGGTGTGCCTTCCTGGTGCGGCCGCCTAGGTGGAGACACGGGGACGAACCACGGCAGTTGGGTGGCCCTGCTAGGCCTGAGAAGGCAGCTTCAGTGGCCACACCTGGTCCTGGGGCACCGTCACCGTCCGTCTGGCTCTGCTCTGCTTCACAGCTTCTCCATCCAATGCAGCCTCGGAGCCTCTGTCCCCGGCACACCCCAGACCGCAGGTGTGGAACAGAGCGAGGCCAACAGGCCCGTGAGGCAGCACAGCCTTGGAGCCTGACGCCAGCCAGAGCTCGGAGCACACTCCCCGGCCGCTCTGTGCTCACTGAGAACACGCACTGTGGTACGGGCTGGGAAAGCCCGGGGAAGCCTGCAGCACCAAGGGGCTTGTCTGTCGCTATCTCCCTTTCTCATGAAATACATAAAATAACCCCAAAATTAACCAAGGACCAAGCATGCGGCCCACGTGCTGCCTCCTGGCACCCAACCTCTGCCTGCCCCCCTCTGCCAGGTCAAGTACTGCTGCCAACAGAGACCCAGTGAGGGTCAGCACTGAGCCAGGGACCAGTGTGAGCCCGGGGACCAGCTGTGAGCCGGGGACTAGCTGTGAGTCGGGGGACCAGCTGTGAGCCCAGGGGCCAGCTGTGAGCCAGGGACCAGCTGTGAGTCGCGGACGTGAGTCGGGGGACCAGCTGTGAGCCCAGGAGCCAGCTGTGAGCCAGGGACCAGTGTGAGCCCGGGGACTAGCTGTGACCCAGGGGCCAGCTGGGGGCCGGGGACCAGCTGTGAGCCGGGGACCAGCTGTGAGTCGGGGGACCAGCTGTGAGCCCAGGAGCCAGCTGTGAGCCAGGGACCAGTGTGAGCCCGGGGACTAGCTGTGAGTTGGGGGCCAGCTGTGAGCCTGGAACCAGCTGTGAGCCGGGGACCAGCTGTGAGCCAGAGACAAGCTGTGAGCGGGGGACCAGCTGTGAGCCCAGGGACCAGCTGTGAGCTGGAGACCAGCTCTGAGCCAGGGGCCAGCTGTGAGTTGGGGGCCAGCTGTGAGTCGGAGACCAGATCTGTGCCCAGGGACCAGCTGTGAGCTGGGGACCAGATCCGCGCCCGGGGATCAGCACCTGGCACAACAGTGGCCACAACACTGGGACCAGGACGAGGCCACAGGCCTGGGGTCCATGCCACCCTGAGCCTCACCAGCTCTTTTCCCCTCCTCTAAGAGCAGAGCAGGGGCCAGCATTACCCAGAGCCCGGCAGAGCTCCCCAAGAACATGGCCCGCCCTGCAGCCTGGGATGTCCGGGGTCAGCCAGCCTCTAAGGTCAGAGAGGCCTGGGGCCGTCTCCATCTCTGCAAGCCAGCATCCATGCCATCGGGGTGGGAACCCAGGGCCGCAGCACACCAGTGCTTCTCACAGCTTGAGGGCCAAGTGCTACGGCAGGCAGAGCGGGGGTCCTGATGGCTGGGGGAGCCATCCCCAATGCCCCATCCATGCCACGGGGAAATCGGGGAGTGGATGCAAGACGCAGCTCCCTGTCCACCTCTGCACTGCACCCAGTGCAGCCTGGAGGGACGCGCACGAGCAGGCCCCGTGTCTTAGCAGAACATGATTCCCCAGGCTTTCTCATCAGTTGTTCTTCCTGCTTCATTGATAAGACAAAAGTTAAGACACTTAAAAACAGTGCAGCTGGGACATCAAACGTGCAGGGATCTCCGTGCGTCAAATGAGTGTATCAGAGCAGGGCGGGGACCAGCCCCTCACGTGACGTCGGCCCAAACTCGGGGCTTGGTCAGCAGTGAAAGTCACAGTTCTTGTACTCAAGGGTCTGGGGCTCTTTGAAGGGAGAGCAGGCGCCACAGGCGTCCTCGCACCCCAGCCGCACCCGCCGCCTAGCTGGGCGTGATGAACTTAAACACGCTCGCTAAAAACGTACATGACGTCACAATCTAAAACGGAGCAGTGATGTTTTTGCAAACTCTCAACACTCAGTTCACCTGAGACTGGGACTCGCTGCAGAAAAAGTCTTTTCAATGGGGCCAGCAGGTGGCGTGGTAGCTAAGGTGCTGGGCTCCCACGTGGTTAGCTGTGACTTGAGTCCTGGACCCGGTGACCTGAAGATCATGCTGAGTACGTGTGCACGCATGCTCAAATTCTCAGGAGGAGAATGGAGAAGGGACTGTGGCATGGCCATCCCCCGGGGGTGATTTCTCACTTTCCCCCCTCTGTCTCCCTAAATCTGTGTGCCCTGTAGCAAAACCTGAAAAAGACTGTCTTCAATCAGACATTCTGTGTAGTTGGCCACCAACCTCCAACACTGCCAGAAAACTCTGAAGCTTCTGGGAAGAAGCACCACCAGGACTAGGAGGCGCTGCCGTCACCGAGGGCTCTCACGCCACATGATGGTCCCCCCACAGACGTGCGAACTGGGCTTCTGCTCACAGTGGGTTCAGGAGCTCACAGGCGCAGGTCCTCACTCTCCGGGACCCCCATCGGAGTTTAGGGACGGCCGTGAGACTGTCGGGGACACTCGGGCACCCTGGTCTCATGATTGCCCTGACCACGCCCACAGTCACACCACGTCTCAGATGTCGCCTCGGTTCCTCACCCCAAGAGCCTGACCTGAACCATTAACGGTTCACAGCTTCACTCTGGTCCCTCGTGGGACCAAGAACACCCCGACGAAGCAGGCATGGGCGTGTGCGTGCCAGGGCAGGGCCTCCGGAAGAGCAGACGTGCTGGGGAGGCTGGAGCGTGGAGCGTGAGCTCGCGGGGCAGCTGTGGGGCCCTCCCTGCCGCCCGAGAGACGGAGCCTTCGCTGTTGTCGAGGTGGCGGGCTCCATGGGAAAGCCACTGCTCCAGAGCACAGCCAGCCTGGTCTCCAGATGAACCACGGCCGAGGCTGTCAGGACTGGGTCGAAACCACTGCCCTGATGGAGACAGCACCAGCCTCCCGGCCACTCGTCACTGCTCCAGCCGTGGGCAGGCCACGTGCATCTCCCTGCTGGGAGCAGACCGAGCCTGGCACTCACAAGAAGCTCCTTCTCTTGGTTAAGCAGGCCAGCCTTCTGAAGTCCCTTCCCAGCAAGCCATGTGCAAACACTGCCTGGTCCTGCTGCGGACACCCCTGCTTCCCTCCACCAACTTCAGGCAGGAACGGCGCTGCCCAGGTGCCCCTCCTGGGCTGGCACCCCTGGGTGCTGAGCCGAAGCAGAGCTGCTCAGGGCACTCTGCGGAAGGTTGTCACGCCTTCGCCCGATTTGACACGCCAGGATGGCACAGGCTGCTGGCGGTCAGACCCCACACAGCACAGCCCCAAGGCCCCACACTGAGCGTCCTGGACACAGGCTCTCGGGCACGTCGAGCAGCCAGCCTGCAACGACACTCTCCGCCCTTACAGAGGCCAAAGGTCACAGCGTCCTCAGAGGCAAACCCAGTACTCGGATCTGACACCCACAACAAAACTCAGCTCAGAAAACCGGCCCCTCTAACCCCAGCCAGGGCCACGTCGCACGTGTACACTCGGGGTGGCCTGGAGGTTCCGAGCTCCTCAGTCGGAGCCTGAGGGGTGGAGGGGCATGTTCCACCAGACGAGACCGGGGGCCGCCGGGCCTGCTCCTGGAACAGCCTGTGGGGGACAAGGCTGCTCTGAAGGCCCCCGCCTGGGCCCGCCCCAGCCCCTGCCCGCTGGTGCCTGGGCACTGCCCTCCCAACTCCAGGGCCTGGTCTGCCCCGCTGCGCAGTGGACACGGAGATGCCCTTCTGAGGGCGTCCTGGGACACACCTGGGCGGCTGCGCCTGGAAGGACCAGGGTCAAAACCAAGGCTTCCCGGGGCTGCGGGTCTGTGACTGCAGGGGCCGCAGGGATGACAGACTCTGAATGAGTGGCAGTCTGAGTGGAGACGCCAGCCCACGGGCCACCTGTGAGAACAAGCCCACGGGCCACCTGTGAGAAAACCCCACGGACCACCTGTGAGAAGCCCCACGGGCCACCTGAGAGAAAGCCCACGGGCCACCTGTGAGAAAACCCCACGGACCACCTGTGAGAACGCCCACGGGCCACCTGAGAGAAAGCCCACGGGCCACCTGTGAGAAAACCCCACGGACCACCTGTGAGAACGCCCACGGGCCACCTGAGAGAAAGCCCACGGGCCACCTGTGAGAAAACCCCACGGACCACCTGTGAGAACGCCCACGGGCCACCTGAGAGAAAGCCCACGGGCCACCTGAGAGAACGCCCCACGGGCCACCTGTGAGAACGCCCACGGGCCACCTGAGAGAAAGCCCAAGGGCCACCTGTGAGAACGCCCACGGGTCACCTGAGAGAAAGCCCACGGGCCACCTGTGAGAACGCCCCATGGGCCACCTGTGAGAACCCCCACGGGCCACCTGTGAGAACACCCATGTGCCACCTGTGAGAACACCCATGTGCCATCTGTGAGAATGCCCATGGGCCATCTGTGGTGCCATAGGGGCAGCATGGACTGAGGAAGCCACAGGGCCACCCGGTTCAGGTCTTCGGTCAGCTGATGCATGCAGGGCCTACAGGACACGAGACCCGGATGAGCACTGTTGCAGATCGCCCACCGAGATGCCCGTGGTCCGAGCTGGCCCCTGACCCCTGTGCCCCAGCATTGCCCTCATAAGACCACCCTGGTCACCGCACTCAAGAAGGGTCGCCTTTACCTCCGAGTCACAGTGGTGCTGTGGAGGTAAGAGGCGGAAACAAAGCCAGCACGCGCCCGCCCATCCTGGATGGGACCCAGGCCCTACCCCACCCACATCTTTACACAGGCAGGGGTGGGGCGGGGAGGCCCAGGTCTGCTCCTGTCCGAAGTCCAGCCCGAGTGGAGGTGAGGTGCCTATCGACAGGCCAGGCAGGGGCAAATGAAAGGACGCGTGGCAGGTGGCGGCCCGTGAGCAACGGCCTCACTTCCGGCCCGGATGTTTAAACGAGGGCGTGGCCGAGGTGTCGGACTGCAGTTGAAGGGACACTGTCTCCACGGTGGTGGAGGCGAGGCTGGCTGTGCGTGTCCTCGGCTCGCTGGCCTCCATCAGCTAAGCGTAGGAACCGGCCTGGCTGGGGCCACGCCGAGAGGCCGGTCACATTGCCGTGGAAGCTGCCGCCAGGTGCTGTATGCCTGGGCGTCTCCATGGACTCAGCGCTCGCCTCCTCTGGGAAACGGAGCGCCTTGCCAGAAGACGGAGCCCTGCAGAGAGGCTCCGCTCCTGCCTCTCCTGGCATCCATCTGGAAGGAGTCCTGCTCCCAGATCCGAGGCTCTTCGCCTCTCCACAGAGGGAACGTGAAAACAGCCCTATCTGCACACGCCCAGGGTGTCTCAAGGTTGGCTGCCCCCAGTCAGGGACTGCAGCTCGGGCACTGGTTCCAAACACCTTGCAACAAGGATGCATGCCTTCTGTGGGCCCTCCGGCCCTCTCAGCATGAGCACGGGTGACAGGAGAGCTGGCCGTGCGGCCTCACATCCTGCTCCTCCCATGGGCCTCTGCTCCTAGCTCTCAAAGTCCAGAGAGGAGCACACCCTGTGCTCATAGATCAGGACACGCAGCGTGCAGGGACGACCAGCGAAGCAGCATAGGCCACTGCCCCAAGAAAGGGGAGGCGGGGCCTTTCCACAGCCCGGGCACAGATCACGACAACCCGACCTTCCGCAGGGCTGCCCAGGCCCTCCCTTTCCTAGGACACAGACCCAAAGCCCACACATCTCACGGGGAGAGGACCCGGCTTCAGCACTGTATGGGCCCCAGGCCACCGCGAGGAGAGGAAGCCGAGGGGGCAGAGGAGGCAGCTGCACCTCCTGGAGGGCCCCTCTGAGGATGACCTGACGCCCAGGGCTCAGAGCAAGGCGGCCAGTGCGAGAAGGGCTGCCTGCAGGAAAGGCCAGCCGAGCTCAGCAGAGGGAGCCCAGGCAGCCTGCAGGAAAGGCCAGCCGAGCTCAGCAGAGGAAGTCCAAGCAGGCCTTGCTCAGCCCTGTGAGCCATCTCTGCATGCACAGAGCAGCCCTGCCGTGGCACCATTAGTGCACGGGCTTTCAGGGACTGCCCACTGCTTAGCACTTCCTCCTCGGGAGGCCTAGGGTCTTGGACACCCCGTCCTCTGACCCACAGTTCCAGCCCCTGCGGCCAACGAGATGAGCCAGAGCAGGTGCGGCCAAGAACTGGTGGGGGGCGGCTGACATAAGCAGAGTGCAGGGCTTCACCTCGGCCCACACAGTCCAGCAGGAGCAAAGGCTCCGGACCTCAAGAGGCAAAGCTTCTGCAGCAGGAAGGGCCTCTGATCAGTTCACAGAGCTGCCCACCCCTCTCCCTACTGCCCACTGCTCAGCTCTGCGTGGGCTCAACAGTGAATAAGAGCTGAGACGCTTGGCAAATGGAGAGGCCAAAACAAAGGAGCACAGCAACAGCTCGCCCTCCAGGCAGGTGCCCCGCAGGGCTGGGTCTGCCACCAAGCGAGGCCAACGGCTGCCTGTCTCTGGCAAATGGAACCTGTTCCTTAGCGGAGGGGAGGGTGCTGTAAGTGATGCTCCTTGGCACGGGCTGCTAGGTGTCACTGGGGCGTGGGGCGCCCTGATGAGGCTGTGAGTGCGACTGGGGCCTTAGAGGAGGTGCTAGACTGGACAGAGGATATCCCGAAGTCACAGAGGACACAGAGGGATGGGCTGAGCCAGGAGCAGGCGAGCCCAGAGGGCAGTGCAGGAGGGGCAGGAAAAGACCAGCCTGGCTGAGGCAGCCTCGCGGCCCTGCTGTTTTGGCTGCAAGCAAAGTTGAGTCACTTCACTGAGAAGATGTGTGTCCCTCCGCTCAGCTCGGATGTGTCTAGCAGGTCCTGGGTCTCACAGGTCATGCCATCAGACGCCCTCCTCTAACGTTCAGGACCCTGAGTGACCGAGGGGAGCGTGGCCTTCCAGGAAAGGCCTGAGCAGTACCCTGCGCCTCTGCTGTGCCCAGTGATGTGGAAGTGAGCTGGGACGGGCAGTGAGCAGAACGAGGGAGTGGTGGCCACTGCGAGTCCCACGAGGAGCCCCTTCCAGTCTACACACAGAGGCCACTCGAGCCACACTTCCCCGTGAGGATGGGCCTGCAGTTCTCAGTGACATCCGACGTCGACGCCTAGCCCACAACACGGCTTTGATTCAGACAGGAGCAAACCACGACCTCTTGGAACACGTGCGTCATGTCGGCTCAACCCGAAGTAGGCTGTCACTCCCCACACACGTGGACAGACCATAGGCCCGCTGGGGTCACGCTGTGTGTTCCGGCGTACCACTGGGATTGACATGGTCGAGTGGCCGCTGTCACTGAGCCCCTCATGGCCGCCCTGCCACCCTGGGCCTCTCACACGGGGCTGCAGACTGCAGTGGCAGCACACAGGGCGAGGCGGGGAGAGACACAGGGGGTCACACACCTCGCCCACCTGCCAGGGCCGGCTGCCACACACGGGGGTCCCTAATGCTCTCTCAGAGGCATGCCCATCAGTGCCCGTGACCCCGCCGTCCTACTGTCAGAGCCCACAAGGGAGGTGACACCTTGGACAGTGTGAGGTCCGCTTGCAGCCAGACGCCACACCAGCACATTGTCCAGGGCACTTCGGCCAGTCCCTCCTCCCCACGGGGACTTCGCAGACCTCCATCTTTGGCTTTCTCTTTGTCCTCCCTCAGCCACCTCCCTCTGCCTCTCGGAGATTTTGGCAAGCCCTGTGAGCTGACAGCTGTGGGTAGAGGGGTGGTGGAGCCCAGTCCCAGCTCACAGGGCCCAGGACAGGCCCGACGCCCTGCCCCGTAGCCAGGGTGGGAGGGCTTGGCCGGGCAGGGGCCCTTCCCGATGTGGGCAGCACCAGGAGGCCGGCCAGGCCAAGCCCCCACTGCCCAGCGAGGGCCTCCAGGCAGCAGGGGTGTGGGGGCTCCCGCCCTGCCCGGCTCTGGGGGAGGGCAGACCCCAGCTCGCAGCGGGGAAGGGGTCTGGAGAGCTCTGCGCCAGTCCGGCTCCTGTCGCTTCCCGCCTCCGAGATTCCCAAGGGTAAGCACCGAAGGCCGCGAGGCCCAGGAGGTGCCGAGCACTGACGTGGCCTGGGGCAGGGGCGAGGCCGCCGGACCTGCCGCCCAGAACACCTATTATGCTAATCTGGGCGCTGCGTGACGCCGGCCTGGAAGCCGCCTGCAAACGTGGGTTTAGGGCAGACCGCTTAACAAATGAGATCAGCGTGGCGGGAGGGGACGAGGCCGCCGGAGCCAAGGACCGACCACAGGGAAGGCCCCGCGGGGCTCAGGCGACCCCGGCGGCCAGCACGGGAAACGGCGCGAGACCCCGGCC
>NW_006159574.1:3017420-3029501 GCF_000334495.1 Tupaia belangeri chinensis
CCTGCAGGCCAGCCCGTCCCCACACCCCACAGGCACAGGCCCTGGACAGGGATGCTCCCGCAGGCCCCGCCCCGCCCCGCCGAGCAGGGCCACGCCCCGGAAACGCCACCGCCCACAGGCCCCACCCCCGACGGGGCACGCCCACTAGGCCTCCGAGGAGGGTCAGAAGGTGGCACTCAGCTGGGCCCGCAGCCTCTGATGCCCAACCCAATGCCTGGCCCCTGTGCCCCATTTAGAATTCTTTGCGCGGGTCCTCCTGGACCTGGGAGCCTGTGGCAACCTGAGCTTCTGTCAGAGCCCAGGTGGGGCTGCCCAGAGGCCCTGCCTGGCCACTGTCCAGTGACCCTTCGCCCTGGGGCCTGGGCCTTGTGAGTCCTCCTCAGCTGGTCCAGAAGAGTTGTCCAGGAAGCCGTGGGGGACAGGGTGCATGCGAGCACGTCTGTGGAGCATGTGCGTGTGCCGTGTGCCCAGTGATGTGTGTGCATGCACGTGGTTTCGTCGCCCACCCCCTTCCAAGCCTGAGTGCCCTGCTTGGGCACCCCAACCTCCCTCCCCGCTTCATTGACCCTCCCGCAACCAACCCTTCTCAAGGTCAGCCCTGTCCCTGTCTCTGCCTGGCCCTCACCTCCCTTCTCTGACCTGCTTAGACTGCTGGGGGCTCCCCTGACTCAGCTCCCTCCTGGCCGCCTCTGCCCCACCCTGCCTTGCTTGCCAGAGCCCCATCCAGCCCCCAGAGGCTCCCTCCCTTCAGAGCAGCTCCTCCTTCCGCCTCACGCCCAGCCCTCCCTGCCAGCAAGGCCTGTGGTAACCCTCAGCTCCCACGAAGATGGCCCCCCTGGCTGGGTGACCAGTGACCTTCCCAGACTGGGGCTGCCCCTTTGGTCATGCTCAGCCTGGACTCCGGGTGGGCATAGGACGCCTTCCCCTGAGTGGGGCCAGCCTCCAGCAGCACTTACAGATGAGATGACCCCATGCAGGCTGCCCGAGCGAGGCACTCCATGCTCAAGAGCATCACACGCCATGGTGTGTGCACATGGGCTCAGCCCACGCTGTGGGGCCAGGGCTGAGGCCGGCTTGAGGATGTCACGGAGGGCAGGTAGGGGCATGCCAGGTGGCTGAAGGGAGGCAGCCTAGGACCCAGCAGCACCTGATGGGAACGGAACTACGACCAAGGTGGCCGAGGCAGGTGCATGTGGGAGTTCCAGAGCTTGCAGTGGGGTGAGACTTTAGTGACAGGACTATGAGAGGCGACATTCTGTCCCATGGCAAAACTGTCCTGGCACGTGGGTGGCATAGGGAAGGATCCGGAGGAGCCTCCTCCTGGAGGGCTGGCATGGGCCTCAAGGGTCCAGAGCACGCCTGGTTTGACTTGCAGGAGTCTCCCACAAAGTCCTGCTCACCCCAGAGCCTGAACACAACTCTGCGTTCAGACCACACCCTAGAAAGCAGAGAAGACACTGCCGTGAAGGGAGAGTGAGGCCCAGCCGCACCGACCGGCCAGGCCACCAGAGAGGCCAGCCTGTTGCACCGAGCACGCACGGCTCCACGGCTCCAAAAGCGACTAGAACGAGGTGCCACGCAGACTCCACGTGTGGACAGAGAAAGATGCTGGTAAAGGCCGCCTGAACAAGGCCAGGCCAGAACTAGATCTGGGGAGGGCTAATGGAAGGCTGTGCGTCCACACAGGGTCACGGCGGCCCCGGTGCTTGGCCAAGTCATGTACAGGGCGCAGGTGTGGAAGAGCAGGTCGGGGCGCCCCCTGGCCCGTACATGTGGCGTACTCTCAGTCACCACCGAGGAGCAGCTCCCACGTGTGCATGTGAGAGGGCATTGTGCCTTTGCACACACAACACTGCCTGGCCCCAGTGCCACTCTCGTCAACAGGACACACACCAGAGCAGTGTTTCAGTGCAGAGAACATCCCTCGTGACCGCAGTCAAGCCACGGGAAACTCCCCAAACACTTCCAGGGTCGAAGGTCTTCTTCAAACACAGTCCCTTCAAGGGACCCCATCTGCCTGAGGATTCCTGCAGGGTTCTGACCAGAGCACCAGGCTCACATCCCAGTCCTACAGCGACTGCGATCTTGAACGCTACTTACGGTGACAGAACCTAGACTACCGGCCAGTCTGACGGGTTCCATCAGAGCTGGTCAGACTGACTGCCACTTAATATCAGAAAGTATCCAGCTGGGGCGGCTGAGCACCCGTCTCTCTCGGTCACACACACGCACCCACAGCTGTGGACAGCCTGCAGCGTGGCAGCTGAGTCCCGGCCATCATGACCCCGACCCTGATGCTGGCACGGCAGGGTTTCTCCTACGTGGGTGGAGCACGGGGGGCTGGAGCCTCCAAGCTTAGTGGCCTCAGCTGGAAATGCCCACTAGGTTTTCACTTGGTCAGGAACACTTTATGGGAGGAAGCGAGTCTGGGGGCGCCAGGAGCTCCTGCATGCTGTGTGCCATGAACAGGTACCTGAGTGCGTGCAGACACTCAGCTATTATGACACAGTAGTCTTGGCTGGCCATGATGAAATAGGAGCTGCAGATTAAAACAGCCAAAGCTGCCAGACTGACCACTGCTCACAGTGGAAGCACAACCCAGGTCTCCAGTGGGATGGCAGATCAGTGAGACACCCGAGGGCCCACCTCCTGCCTGGGAGGGGGAAGCAGCATCAGTCCAGGTTGGTGGGCGACCTGGCACCTGCTGAGCCCAACCTAGAGGAGTTGGGTGAGCACTCCCACCTGCTGCTGTGGAGGTCCACACGAAGCCTCTCATTGCTTAGCCCAGATAGTGCCGGAAAACAACCCATCACTCCTTGAAGTCTACACTGACAGGACTCCTCCTGCAGGAAGCATCCCTGCCAAAGAGTGAGATTTCTGTTTAACGCCAAGTGTCACTGACTCTGGGGTGCAATCTCAGGTGGGGAATTAAAAGCTGCACCCCACAATATTGCCCCTAGGCTGAAAATCTGGGCTTAGCATGTTGCACACTGTCATCAGCATTTGTCAGCAAGGAGGAGAGCCCAAATAGTGGTGGTGAGAATAGAGGTGAAGGTGATGGTGGTGGTGATGATGGAGGTGGAGGAGGTGGTGGAGGTAGAAGTGGTGGTGACGGTGGAGGTGATAATGATGGCAAAGGTGTTGGAGGTAGTGGAGGAGGTGGTGATGATGGTGGAAGTAGTGATGATGAAGGTAGAAATGATGAAGGTAGAGGTGGAGATGGTGGTGAAGGTGATGATGGAGGAGAAGGTAGAGGTGGTGATAGAGGTACAGGTGATGATGGTGGAGGTAGAGGTTGTGGTGGTAGAGGTAGTGATGATGGTGATGAAGGTGGAGATAGCGATGGTGGAGATGATGGTGGTGGAGGTGGAGATGGTGGTGGAGGTGAAGGTGGTGATGGTGGTGGAGGTGGCGATGGTGGAAATTGTGGTAGAGGTGGTGGTGGTGAAGATGGAGGTATTGATGATGGTGGTGGTGCTGGTGGTGGAGGCAGTGATGATGGTGGTGGAGGTGATGGTGATGATGGCGGAGGTGGAGGTGGTGATGGTGGCGGAGTAGGAAGGGGTAGTGAGGTCGAGATGGTGATGGTGGTGTTGATGGAGGTGTTAGGGTGGAGATGGTGGTGGTGATAGAGGCAGTGATGGTGGTGGAGGTGGTGATGATGGTGGTGGAGGTGGTGGTGATGGTGGTGGCGGTGGTGGTGGGGGTGGAGGGGGAAGGGGTAGTGAGGTCGAGATGGTGATGGTGGTATTGATGGAGGTGTTAGTGATGGCAAAGGTGGAGGAGGTGTTACAGTGGTGATGTCTACACAGCACCTTTCCCTGGTAGGGCTGGTGGCACCCCAACTGTTCTGTGGGGCATTTCCTGAACACTGGCCTAGACCCTAGGTGAGGCCAGGCACACGCCCTCCCGCAGAACAGGAGTCATGATGCAGCATCATAGGCGAGAGTAGAAACACCAAGGGAGATGGCCCACTGAGGCCCAGGACCCATCTGGGCCTGCACCTGCATCTTCCCAACTCTCTGGCTCCCACCATCCCATAAAGGCCTTCATATACCTGGCTGTCAGGTTCCGCTCAGCTGCCTGCAGGGAGTTGGCCTCGACTCTATCAATAAGCAGCTATCAGTGATTGGCAGTAAGAGAAATATCTAACTTTATAAAGCACTGACCAGGTGCCAGACAACTGTCACAATGTTAGAGACCATTTTTTTCTTTTGTTTTTTTTTTGAGAGGTTTTAGCTATAGGGCGCGTGCACTCGCCAGAAAGACAGAAAGAGACAGAGAGACAGCGAGAAAACACTCCCTGGGGGATAGCCACAACACAATCCCTTCTCCTCCATTCTCCTCTCGGGATCTTGGGCACACACGCCTGGCCTGAGTTTACACCACCACGTCCGGGACTCCAACCACGGTTGACTACATGGAAGTCCAGCGACATAGCCATTACACCAACTGCTGGTCCCAGGGGCCTCTTTTATTACCATTGCACAAGTGAAGCGAACAAGGTGGAAAATTGAATTGTCTTCCCGGAATCCACAGCCATTACCTGGTGGGATCTGTATTCAGATCACTTGGGATCTAGCAGCCCAAGTCCACCAAATCTATCTCTGATTGGCTCTATCAGAATACCCCGTAAGCATCAGACAGCACCCACCCACCTTCTCCAAATGGGCTCTCCTGAGGGGTCTGCACCTTCGAATCAATGAGGTTTGTTACTGAAGTCAGGAAGGGCAGGTAGAGGCAAGGAAAGACCTGAAGCCACGTGCACTAATCTTCCTTCATCGACGTTTGTATTATCAGAGAGAGAGAGAGAGACAGGTACCTCCCAAAGAGTCTCCACACCACAACTCACGCCTCGCCTCGCGTGCGGTGCACCCAGCAAGCCCAGAGGGTCCCAGGACACGAACCTGGGAGCTTCCCCTGTGGGTTGTCCTAGCGTCACTGCACCACCACCTGGTCCCTCAACATTTCAACTTAGCACCAAGTCACCCTCCCCAGACTCACCAGTCAGTAACCCCGAGCTATCCACGCTCATGCTTTCCAGAATGTTCTGGATAAAGTCTCCTGGACCTCCTGGTTGGACATCTGGCAAAACAACTGGAAAACCAAGCGAGTCCCAGAGCTGCCCTCCCAGCCCCTGGGGGACCCAATCACCAGCTCTCCTAAGGCACTCGTACCTCAGGGCCCACAGGGCATGCCCAGGCAGCACAGAAAGGTCAGGTCCTGGAGTCAAGTCCCTCTACAGAGCTGGGGGACATGCAGTACGGTAAAGAACTGACCATTAGAAAACGACCTTGTGTGGTTCTCATCCATCTGGCTGGCCCTTCCTCACACACATGTCCCTTAGCAGCCCTGTCCTGGCTCCTGACCACCTGCACCATCTCCAGTACCACAGTGGTTGGTGCACTGTCAAGATGGACCCCGGGCTGTTCCTCAACAATGGGGCTGTGCTGGGTCACCTTCCCTCTCGTGGCAAATGCTAATTACTTGTGTTATTCCTTGTGAGACTTTCCAGAAGCTTCCTATTTGCTCTAGCTATTCTCTCAAACCTGTGGGTTTTATAAATTCATAAATGTACTCTTACATATTTGTTCATTCTTACTCGTTTTCTCTTTATTGCTTCTTGAATTAGATGCATAATTCTCTTTCATTACATAAATAACAGTACTGTGTTCCAGCTGGGAAACAGAGGGACCCGTGGGCGCTGTTTCCCACACCCCACTTCCCAGCTCCCTCAGAAGGACAAAAGCATTCACAGGCTATGGAATGCCCAGTGACCTGCCCATGTGTCCACATCCACGTGTGTGTGCGTGTCCATTCCTATCACTTGTTTACTTCTTCATGAGCAAGAGACAGAAAGAGAGTGAGACAAAGACAAGCCCCAACAAGGCCTTGATGCTGTGAAGTAGCCGGCCACAGCTAGCTGTGGGCTGTGGACCATGGGGACACACATGCCCTGTGGACACAAACCTGGAACCTCCACAGGTGGGTCAGCCCGTGCTACTGTAACACCATCTAGCCCCATGTTTTCATTTTCAAATGAGAAAAGGGCCAGCCCACTGCCTAATGGGTAAGGAAGCCGGACACCACATGGCCCACTGTATGGGTTGAGCCCCAGCAGCTAGAAAAACACACGAGCGGTGTGCTCGCGTACACCCAAAATCTTGACAGGATGGAGAAAGGGTAAGAAAGAGTGGCGTGACCACATCCCACTGGGATACTTCTCCCTCTTCTTTTTTCTCTCTCTGGCGAGGACACATGCCCTCTGCCAATTAAAAAAGAAAATTCTAGGGACTAGCAGATGGCATAATGATTATGTCACTAGATTCCCACATAGTCGACCATGGTTCAAGTCCCAGACCTGGCAGCTTAAAACACATGCTGGGAGTGTGTGTGTGCATGCCCCAAATCCCAACAGAATGGAGGAGAGACTGCAGTGTAGTCATTCCCCTGGGGAGGGATTTCTAGCTTACTGTCCGTCTCTCTGGCGAGCACATGGGCCCAATAGCAAAAAAAATCTCTTTAAAAAAAAAAAAAAAAAAAAAAAATTATGTCTGTCTATAAAAATGACCCTAAACAACGTGTGGTAGTCTGTGATGTCCCCTAGTGCCCAGGGCCCTCCGCCCATCTCCTCGCCAAGTGTGGTCGCAGCTGGGCCCATTCATCTCCTTTAGCCGGCTGGGGCTCGCTGGTCCACCCACATGGCTGTAACACCGCACGTTGGCTGGAACTGGGGAAGGGTGAGGAGGTGCCTGCTCAGCTCCAGAGCAGAAGTCATGGTTTTCAAAATGACCCTCCCCAGGACAGGAAACCACAAGTGTGGCCATGGCCAGGAGGGCTGGTGGGAGGCCCCAGTCTGCCCTGAACCCAGCTAGACCCACGGCAGGAGGTGGCTCTGCACGGGCAGAGGCAGGCTAGGTTCAGTCTCTGCAGAAGGCCTTTCCTGGATGACCTCCAGGTGGCAGTTTCTACTCTACCTGGGGCCAGGTAGACCATCCACACCACAGTCTACCTGCTGGGATGTCGGAAGCAGCATGGAGAGGGGCTCGTAGGCCTCGCCATGTCTCCTCCCACCCCACTGAGCCAGCATGAGGGCATGCGCAGGCCTGGGCTTACAGAGCGCTGACCGGCTCGGGCCTTCTTGCAGTTAGATGAGTCCCTGCTGAGTGCAGCGTGGTCCTGGTCAAGGATCACCCTATGCTGTGGTCTTCAAGCATATTCCCGACCCGGGGTCCCCAGACTCAGGGCTCACTCGGCAAACCACACCCTGCACAGATGACGGATCAGCCACCACAAAGCTTCTGATGCTGGTGGGGCCTGGGCAGGAGACACCAGGTCCCCCGCTGCTGCCCAGTCTGGGGACCTACCTGAAACCCAGAGGCCAACAGGGTGGGCTGTGGCACAGTGGGTGCCGCTCAGTGACTCAACATACAGGTACCTGGCCGACCCATTGGGCTGGGGGAGGTGGACACGTGAGATTGTAGAGGGTGCCTATCCGAGAGACAGAGGAGGGAGGAGCGAGGAACTTGAAAACAGCAGACAAGGAGATGGCGGTGGACCCTGCTGTGCTGGTCCTGGCTGTCCCTGCACAGCGAGCGCTTGTCTCTCAGCACAAGGCAGTTTAAGAGGCAGCCTTCATGCATGACAGCAGCTCGGTCCCTGAGGGAGGACACAACACAGACTTCGCAGTAAAGTGGACAAAGAGCTGTGGTCACCACTTTAATGTTCATAGTTCGGGAACAGCTTTATATATAAAAGTCATTTTAAAAACAACCAGGTTTGCTGGGAAAGTGCCTTTCTCCTCATCACGAATTTCTGTGCATGGACATCTGACACCAGACACGTTACTTACGTGGCGAAGAGCAGGCGTGTAAGAGCCTCGAGCCCCTGCTCAGCAAGCCCCACCCCTCCCCGCTGCACAAGCTCATGCTGTCAGGAAAAGACGCGTGTGCTGCACTCCTGGGGTCCTCTCTCCCGAGCACGGGGTTTGCTAGGGATTCAGCAGCTGCCCCAGAGACCTCATGGACGACTCATAGAGAAACCTGAAACAGAGAGACACACTTAGCCGGGGGCGCCATCGCATCACATGCTCGTCCTCAGGGTACCTCGGAAGTGGTGGCAGCCAAGCCCATGTACGACAACGCTGAGACCAAGGACCAGATGCCAACACAGGCGCCGTCGGCCGCACTGGGCACGTGACGGGCCCCTGGTGTGTGGCCACCCGGTGCATGTGTCTCTGGAGCGTCTCTCACTGGCGAGTGCATGTGTCCCAAATGGGCCTGTCCGAAGGGCTCTAGGCCATCAGGCCAGCTCGGACTGACACTGGGGCTGCCCCTCCTTCACGGCAGCCTCATGCCGACGTCTCCACGGCACAGAAAACGAGAAAACGCTAGGACACTGACTACCGGCCGCCTCGGGGGCCCTGGCCCCAGCCCCAGCCCCAAGCTCAGGCCCGCAGGACCAGCCGAGCCCCTCCCCCACAACACGGGCCTGTCCGCACGCTTGTACCGCCCCTGCCGCTGCACTGGAAGGCACCTGCTGCTCCCCGAGGCAGGCACGAGTCTGCACAGAGTGGGGGCTGCCACCGCGTCCCCACTGTCCTCAGGGACTCCTGGGGCCGTGCTCACGTGGCCAGGATCTGCTCCCGAGCGCTCTCCAGTCTGAATTGCTCCAACATGGACCTCTGTTCCCCGAGGTATCCCCACTGGCTCAGCTCTCAGCCCACACGTGTCAACGCCATCATGTCTACCCACGTCCGCCTGGAGGCGGAGCTGTGTCCACGGCACATGTAACGTGGACGCAAGCACGCTTTTTAAATATGCTAGGAGTCACCTGAGGAGAGACCCAAAGACAGTGACAGTCACCTCGACGTGTCTGAACGTCACAGAGGCCATCAGGTCACTACTGACAGGCCTGCCCCTCACGTTCTGTCTTCCCCTGCCGTGTGCTTCCTGTCACGTATGCCACAACCACGCCAGACCCACGCATGGCCCGGCCAGCACAGAGCCACAACACCCACTGGCTCTTCTCATGTCTGGAATTTGGGGACTTAGCCAGAACTACTCAGGGGAGCCTTCCTGCTCATGCATCCCATTCAGGATTTGGAGAAGAAAATAGAAGGGCGTCTTCCAGCTGCCCTGGCCCAGCCCAGGCACTCCCACTGCGGCTTGTCAGAGGCCGCTCCTCCTAGATGAAGGCTTCTGGTTCCAGGCCCAAGTTCCGCCCTCGGCGACACCTCCATTCAGGGCTGTGCTCAGCACATCCTCCAGCCCACATCCTGGTCCACGTCCCGGGCCACACCCTGGCTGTCGCCAACTCCTCACCCTCGGTGCTGTCTACGAGTGCAGAGAGCAGCCCCCGGCCCACGTCCCGGCCCTCGCAGACTCCTCCCCATGGTGCTATGCAGGGTCCTCAGGCCCACACCCGGTGGCTCTTACCACGTCACTCCGCAGCAGCGCTCACTGCTCCCCTCTGGCCACGGGGTCGCCCCTGCCCTGTAAACTCACTCTGGCCAAATGAGACATTCCACGCATGGCCCGGCCAGCACAGAGCCACAACACCCACTGGCTCTTCTCATGTCTGGAATTTGGGGACTTAGCCAGAACTACTCAGGGGAGCCTTCCTGCTCATGCATCCCATTCAGGATTTGGAGAAGAAAATAGAAGGGCGTCTTCCAGCTGCCCTGGCCCAGCCCAGGCACTCCCACTGCGGCTTGTCAGAGGCCGCTCCTCCTAGATGAAGGCTTCTGGTTCCAGGCCCAAGTTCCGCCCTCGGCGACACCTCCATTCAGGGCTGTGCTCAGCACATCCTCCAGCCCACATCCTGGTCCACGTCCCGGGCCACACCCTGGCTGTCGCCAACTCCTCACCCTCGGTGCTGTCTACGAGTGCAGAGAGCAGCCCCCGGCCCACGTCCCGGCCCTCGCAGACTCCTCCCCATGGTGCTATGCAGGGTCCTCAGGCCCACACCCGGTGGCTCTTACCACGTCACTCCGCAGCAGCGCTCACTGCTCCCCTCTGGCCACGGGGTCGCCCCTGCCCTGTAAACTCACTCTGTGCCAAATGAGACATTGGCTGGTACGAGGCGGGAGAGGAGGGCCCAGGCCTGTGGGGCCAGCACTTGGCAGCAGGCAGGACACGGCCCTAAAGGCCTCCAGAGACCCCAGTCCCACCGCTCTTTAGGCTCCCTGAGGTGTAGACAGAGAATTACCCTCCAGGTCAGCTCTCGGTAGTTGGCAGGCCAGAGCCTGTGAAGGTCAACCTCCCAGGTCCCGTGTGTCCCCAACTGCCCTGGGGTACCATCAGCCTGGGCCGGGAGCGGGCTCTGCCCACACCAGGTCACCCACCACGCACAGCACAGCCAGACTGGAACAGAACCAAAGGAACACCAGTTACCAGTCCTGCAGAACCCAAAAGGAGTATTTAATTACTCAAAAATAGTGTGGGCTCCAATTTAAAAATACCTGAGAGAGGGCCAGGAAGGTGTGGCAGTAACACCCTGGCAAAGTCCCACGCCCACTCCCAGGCCTCGGCATGAGCCCACGTCAGCACTGTGACCCTGAGAGGCCAGGGCTGGGGGACCCTCTCAGTGTGAGGACCTTCTTAAGGGTGCCTGCGTCTCTGCACCATGGCAAAAATAAATATAAAGAAAAAAAAAAAAATGTGGCACAAAAAAATGAGGTTACCATGGCAGAACTACTTATTAACCAGAGAACAGGCAGCTGCTCCCTGGCCAGGCCCAGGCTGGCCCCAGCACGGCCACCTGTCTACCGTCCTCCCAGAACAGGCAAGGTGACCGAGGCTCAGGAGGAGTCCCAGACCACAGCCAGGATCAGCAGCCGTCTGCACGGGAGCAAGCAGTCACCCCACCACTGGTCACTGATCACACGCCCACACTCACAAGCCTCCATGTCTCCATGCCCGACGCCAGGGCGGGCCTTCACAGGCCAGAGAACAGCCGTCAGAGAACAAGGTGGGGACGACAGCTCCAGAGCGGAGAGCGAGAAGGACAGCAGGAAACCTGAGCCGAGCTCTCGGGGGACGAGACGCCGACGGACAAGGAGGGTGCCTCCTGTCCCCACAGCTCTGGTCTGCACGGGAAGCCAGCCATGGAGGACAGTCACCCATCTGCACTCCCCGCCCTGCATCAGGGTGGTCACCGCAGGGACAGGTCCCTGGGAGGGTAGGCAGAGCCAGCTGACGGGACACATCCAGAGGACAGGAGGACAGGGAGAACGCCTGCTCGCAAGTACACGCAGAGTGTCCACACAGGGGCGCTGGCACCGGGGCTGCAGCCAGCCGCTGCGACCCCACGAACACCAACCACCCTCTTTCCAAACGTGCCACCAACACCACGGGGAGGGCCTCCTTCCCTGCAAGGACTGCCCCGGGCAAGGGCGCAGCTGGCCCAGAATCCACCTGCATGAGACTGGGTGAGTGTGCCCGGGGCACAGGCTGAGGGTGCACACCCTGAACACAGGGTGCCCATGACCTACAACATGGCCGTCCTACTGCCTAGTGCCCATGGGAGTGCCACACCATGCAGCCCACAAGGGCAGCGCACAAAACAAGCCCGACACCTGAACACACGTGCTGGCAGGACCCTGTGCCGCTGTGCCAGGTGGGTATAGCTTCTCCGCACCAGGGCGGGCGGCAACGGGGCCAGGCTGCCTGCAGGGGTGAGTGGGGAGAACCCTGCTAGGGACAGGGCGCTCCTTCCCCTCAGTCAGGACCCATGGAAGTCGGCCATGCTGGGACACCTTCTTCCCTCTCTCCTAGGTCAAACTCTCCTCAGTCACCTCTCCCTCCCCGCCTGATCTCCCCTGACTTCAGCCGCCTCTCCCTCCCTGCCATTTCACTCCTACCTGACACCTCATCCTCCTCGCCACTGTCTCTCCCTCTCCTCGGACACCTCTTCAACGTCTCTCTCCTCTACCTAAGACACTTCTCCCTCCCCGCCGTCTCTCCCCCTACCTCAGCTGCCTCTCCCTACCCTCCGTCTCTCCCTATCCTCAGACACCTCTCCCTCATGCCGTCTCTCCCCCTACCTCAGACGCCTCTCCCTCCCGCCGTCTCTTCCCCT
>NW_006159574.1:3030178-3031890 GCF_000334495.1 Tupaia belangeri chinensis
CACCTGTCCTTTCTCGCCGTCTCTCCTCTACCTCAGACGCCTCTCCCTCCCGCCGTCTCTCCCCTACCTCAGACGCCTCTCCCTCCCGCCGTCTCTCCCCCTACCTCAGACGCCTCTCCCTCCCGCCGTCTCTCCTCTACCTCAGACATTATCTCTCTAACTGCTCTCTCCCCCACTAGACAGACTTTCCTGTGTTTTTTCAGTTCCTCAGGTTCATTTTTTCAGAAGTTGTTTCTCTGGCTTGTTTTTCTCCTATTTACAAAGAAGCTGCATTTCAAGGCCCCTCCCCTTTTCTTTTTCCGAAAATGCTCCTTGCCTGTCGCCTGGGCTTTCGGGAGGCCCGCGGGTGCAGACCAAGGGCAACAACATCCCGTGTGACCGCGGCCCGCCAGGACGCCACTTCTCCCAGGGCCTAAGTGCTGGTTTTCAGGTCTTGTTCTCAAGGTCACTATCATTTTTTTTTAGGTTTATAGACTTACTTCTTCTATGAAGGAGAATGAGGCAGGGAGAAACGCAGACCACAGCTCGACAAGGTGTGACTCGCCCCACCTCTGCCAACCCAGAACATCCATGTGGGTTACCCTGCAGAGCGGCATGCTCACCGCTGTCCCGCTGGCGCCCCCTGATGGCTTTCGGATAAGGTGCTCCGCGAGACGCATTTCCTCTGCTCTCGAACGGAGGGCCCAAGCCCACCCGCCTGCTCCAGGCCCAGCTCGCGTGCCAGCTGAGCGCGTGCTGGGATGGGTGAGGTTTCTCTCCAGGTTCCCGTGGGGCCTCTTTCTTCTAGCAGACCCCAAAAGCACGGGCAGCACCTCTCCAGGGTACAGCTCGTGGCCCTTGTGAGAGCCACGGGGGCCCCCAAGGCGTCCCACGGGAGCTGGTCTCGCTGGTTCTCCTTGCCAGCACTGGTGGCGCGTGGCCCACTGTGCATGTTCCCTGCAGGGTCCCAGCCACTCCGTGGGACTCGCCCATCTCGTCAACCCCAGAATGAGGCCCTGGTCACAGAGCAGGGATGCTGGCACTACCAGACAGGGACTCAAGCCACCAACTGCCATACCAGGTTAGTGCAGAGGGGAGCACGTGGCAACAGGGCAACCTTGGAGAAGGGGAGGTTCTGAGAAAGGTACAGTCCAGAAATCAGAAGTGCGCACCACTCAGAGGGGCTCAGGAGCAGGCTGAACAGCTCGGGGGAGGACCGCACTGCAGGATGTCACGACAGAAGCCACCCAACCCAAAAGGCCAAGAACAAAGACAGAACATCCAAGGAGCCTGGGGGCTACTGCATGCTGGAGGGGACTAGAGATGAGGAGGGGTAAAAGAAGGGACATGTGAGACAATGACAACTGAGAATTCCTCTGGGTCAACGTTGGACAGCAAACCGGCGAGCACAGTGCCAGGAGGGCCACGCCTGAGCAGACCACATTCAACCTCAGAGAAGTGAGCACGGAACACGGGGCACAGTGCCGGAAGGAGCAGCAGAGATGGCTTGTCTGCTGAGACGCAAAGAGGAAGGCTGGTCTGGCATCTCTCAGACGCCCAGAACCAAGGGTGAGGGAAGGAGCTCTGTGGGCTGAGGGGACCCACCTTCCAGAGAGAGGAGAGACATGCTCACGTGGACAGAGGCCACAGATGTGCCACCACCCCAGCCCTTCTCTAGTCTCACTCTGTCACCCAGCCTAGCCACACATTCACGAGCCTACTCACCAGCTGGG
>NW_006159574.1:3032283-3035970 GCF_000334495.1 Tupaia belangeri chinensis
AGGAATGGTGTGTGCCAGTTCAAGCTGCCACGGCTGGGCCTGGCGTGGCACCCAGCAGAAGTGGGAGGCCAGAAGGCCCTCGTTGCCCCTCGCTCTATCGGTTTTGGCTGCTCCTGTAAGTCAGGAGTAAATGTGGCAACTGCAGGCAGTGTTTCCTTTTCTCCTCACCAGAGAGGAAGGAGGGACAGCCGCCCCAGGGCCAGTGAGGAGGCCGTGAGTGGGGTATCCACACCTCAGAGATAGCACAGATCAGAATGCAGTGAACTTCCCGAGCCCCTTCCAGGCTCAGAGCCTCGAGGAGTCCGCATACCCTCACGGACCACAGGGGTCACGAAGGCCATGCTCCACTCTCAGAGACTGAAAGGGACCCAGACACAGCTCAGAGGCCGCACCCACAGGAAAGCGTCTGTGCTCGCAGCCCACACCTTGCTGTCCTGGTGAAAGTGAATCAGCCCGCGGTGTGGAGGGCAGTGGCTTTCAGACAGTGCCGGGTGCTCCCACACCCTACCTTTCAATGCTCTCCTCCTCCAACGTGATCTCCATGAACGTCTTCAGTTTTCTGTAGACAGCAGTTGCGACCTCTGTCACCTCTGAACTCCTCTGTTTACCTACGGGGAGATGAGGTTAGAGGACCGAACAGTCTGATGTCACCACACACAGCAAAAAGACCTGCGACATGGGGGGCGTGAAATCCGCGATGGCCGCATCGGGTCCCCCTGAGATGACCCAGCCGTCCACCTGCAGGACTAGTCCCGTATGGGCACGCCATAAACGCCAGTCACCACTTACAGCGCACACTGGCTGGGAGGGGCCAACGGCCTCACACAGAGGAAGCGTTGTGGCCGGCCAGTGTGCCGCCGCACTGGACACCAGCACCAGCTGCCGTGTCCCAGAGCTACGCGCCTGCTCCACTCTGGTGAGCACCCAGGTCCCTGCGCGCTGGACACACGTGGCACCTAGCCTAGACCCTCGGTCTCCTCCAGGTGTGCAGCCTGGTTCACTCTGGTCGTCATCGCAGGGGGCCCTGGGGAGTCTCTGTGGAGGCCTGCCCCACATCAAACTGCAGAGTCGGCAGGGCTGCCACCGCGTCACTCAGCGTGAGGCTGCAGCCCATCTAGACAGGCGTGCTCTCCAGACAGGGCACACCCTCAGGGACTACTCCAACATCAGTAGCCCGAGGAGTGGCATAGTAACCACAGCACTCGGCAGAGGAGTCAGTGGGCTTTACGGAGGTCAGCCGCTCAGGGAGGTCTCCGCTTTCCCTTCCAGTGCTCTTCCAACTGGTCGGGGTATTTAGCATAAGCAAGGTCAAGGCCTCAGAGGACAGTAGAGATGTTGTATTGTACCGCACGCCTTTTCTATATCGACTGTATTCATGCGAGGAAAACTCATTTTGTGTGCTATAAAGATGTACAGTAATTAAATTTCCAAAAATATTTTTTAAAAATTGATGTAATGAAAAATTTATAAAAAAAGAAATGAGAGGTAAAATGTTAATGATAACATGCCTATCATTAACAAAAGCAAAATCCGATGTTTAAACACAAGTGAGACATGAAAGACCAAGAGAAAATCAACTTGGGAGCACAGACAGGCAAACATGCCAGGAGCTGACCCCGAGACACAAGGCAGCTGGCAGTGCTACACCCACAGGGCAGGGGCAGAGCCGGAGCTCAACGTGGACTGAGCCCTCGGACAACCACGGGACAGTGCTGAGGCACACCGTGACTGGAGAGCAGACGTCACCAACCTCTGTGGATCACCAGGATGATGTGCAAGACAGCTGTAAGACACACGATGCCCTCGATGTCGTCTGAGGTCACACACGCCTTCAGCTCGTCCAGAAATGACCTGAGAGACAGCACTGGCCTGAGCTCACCCCACGGCCTCCCGGCACCTCGAGGAGAAGGGCCGCCAGGTCCCATCCACACACACAGACTGCAATGCAGGAAGCGTGGGGTGGCCAGCACCTCGCACACCTTCACAGGAGCACGCCAATGCACACGGCAGTGTGGAAAGGAACCCACACAGGCGGACAGGGAAGGGATGCTGTGTGGAGAGTGGCTCTGGGTCCCCCAACACACAAGGAAGGCGTCAAAGTGATAGAAGGTGAGGGCCATGGCTGAGGCAGCGCTCTGAGTTGGACCGAGCGCTTCTGCTATGCAGTTCAATGGGTACAGATGCCAGAGCGACTGCGTGTCCCAGCACACCCTGCAATTCAGTCATGTGACATGCGTCACCTGTGTACTGAATGAAAACTGCAGTGATGTTCGGCCCAGGAAAGGTTTTTGACTTTGTTTTTCTCTTTCTGAGAGGAGAAAGGAAGAAAGGGGGCGAAGGGAGACCGAGGCAGACGTCTGACAGGACCCCACTGTGTGGCCATCCTCCTGCCCAGCTGGAGAGCATACTATGTCCGGTGTCCCTCCAGTGGAGACTCTGCACACCATGGTCCGACCACCACACAGAGGAAGGAATCACCACGAACACTCAATCTCTTAACCAAGTCACCTCAGGAATAGCACACCCAGACACGAGCAGAGTTTTTTCTCTGTGTAAATTTAATGTAAATATTTTTTAATTGTCAGAGGGAATGTGCATGTACCAGAGAGAGGGGTGGAGAAAGAGGGAGAGAGCACCCCCAGAGGGGTGTGGTCACACCCCAACCATTTTCCACTTCTCCAGCCTGTCAGGATGTGGGCCTGCGTGCACACGCACCTGGAGGGTCCTTAAGTTGAGGGGCTGGGATCTGACCCGTGGTTGGCCATGTGGGACCCAGTTCAATATGTGTATGGTTTACTGGTGCACCATGGGGCTGGCCCTAAGCATGTCCAGTTGCTAATAAAATGGAAAGAAAATTCTTTGGAACATTTTCTCATAGAAAAAAAAGTCACCTCTGGCAAATTTGACAGTAAATGATCATGCTGACCCCGAGAAAGAACACAGTGGGACAAGCGTCCCGGGACACTGAGATGACCATTACCTGACCACGTTGGGAGACTTCATTATTATTCCCATCAGACACCGTGAAAATGGAGGGAGGTCAGAAAGCCGCTCTGGTGGGGTCAGCGTCTCCATGTCAGAAGCCTAGAGACGGGTTTCAAAACAGGAAGTCTAAGCTGAAACTGGGCTGATTACTGATTCTACATTGCTTTGGGTTTTCTTCAACACCTGAGAACCCCTCTCCAGAAATTCGACAGGATGACTTGTGTTGCCTATTGAAGTGTGTGAACAATGTAAATTATCGAACACTCTAAACACAGACGACCTAGGCTGTGAGGCAGTAGTCAGCAGACACACATGCCACTCGACCGGCCTCTCGCCCGTCTGTGACCTGCTGCTGTCTTCTTAAGCAAGTGCCGTTCTCCCAAGCATATCTGGCTTGGCCTTCCAGGGCTGGGCCTTCCAGGGCTGGGCCAGGCTCCTCTTCTCTGGCCAACGCCGCGCCAGGTATGCCTGTAGCGGGCAGCACTGAGCGTTGCTGTAGGTGCTCTGGGCACCTGGCCTCCCCCACTCTTGCCGTAGCTCAAAGCCTGCCCTATCCCGCTGTGACACCCAGAAGTGTCCCAGACAGTGCCGGTGCCCGGGAGAGGGGGGACAGTCCCTGCAGACAGTGCCAGCGCCACCCGAGGAGCAGCCCCAGCAGACAGTGCCGTGTCGGGGGGAGGGGGGGGGCCGCCGCCGCGACGA
>NW_006159574.1:3036317-3043062 GCF_000334495.1 Tupaia belangeri chinensis
GCCGGGCCGGGGGGGGGGGGGGGGGGGCCCGCCCCCACCAGACAGTACCGTGCCTTGGGGCAGCCCCTTCGGTGGCACAGTGTTCATCTAGGCCCACAGGGAAATGCCTCTACACAGCAGCCTCTGAGGCCAGAGTATCCTCACAGGGAAGTCGGTGCAAGCCCCCACTCCGGCACTCAGCAGTGTCCCACTGGTGGAGGGTCCCGTCTACCCCAGCAGTGGCTCTGCCATGTCTTGCCAATGTTGGGCCCTTTTAGGGGATTCCCCTGAGGCACGACTACTGGGCACGACACCTCCCACCCTCCCTCTGCTGGGGCACGAGCGGCCAGAGCCAATGAGCTGTCATGACACAAGGCAACAGCACTGCTCGCCACACAGCTGCACGTCACCAGAGGGGCGGCGCTGTCCCCACGCTGCCGAGACAAGGAGACCAACCACTACGGACCAGGACAGAGCAGTAGAGCCCCCGGCTTCGGTCATGTGCACATGCAGATCAAGTGCACACCAGCAACACGGGTTGGGGGACACCAGCTGGACAGAATGACTCCAAGGCCCCATGGCGACCCATCACTGGCAGTGCATGTGGGAGGGCACTGGTGTACGCTGGCTGGGGCTGCATGGTTGGTCCAGGGTCAGCTCCTGACCCAAGCCAGTGCAGCTGGAGGCATAGCAGTGGTCCTGGCTAAAACCAGGAGTCTGGGGCAGGGATCATGACATGGCAAGACTGTGCTGAAATACCTGGACCAGCAGAGGGCACACTGCTTATGTCACTGGACTTGCATGTGGTCGATCGTGGTTCTAGTCCCAGACATGGTGGCTTAAAACTCATGCCAGGCATGTGTGCATGCATGCCCAAAATCCCAAAGGAGAATGGAGGAGAGGGGACTGGTGTGGCCATCACCCTTGGGGGGTGATTTCTAGTTGTCTCTGTCTCGGACTCCCACAGGGCTCACCAGAGTTGGAGTCCCAGAGCTAGCAGCGGGGAACCATGTGGGCACTTATGTGTGCCCAAGATCCCAGGAAGAGAATGGAAGAGAGACTGTGGTGTGACCATCCCCATGAGGGGTGATGTCTCACTTTCCCTCTCTGTATCTCTGCCTGTCTCGCTCCTCTCTGGTGAGTGCATGCACCCTATGGCAAAAATCTAAAAAAATAAAAGGGAACCAAAGATATTATGAGTCAGCAGATGATGAGATGGGATGCACCCTATGGCAAAAATCTAAAAAATAAAAGGGAACCAAAGATGTTATGAGTCAGCAGATGACGAGATGGGTAGTAAAATGCTGGGCTCATCAAAACACGGCCAGAGAGGGAGAGAAGCAGAGGTGAGCAGAGTGAATGGGACTGACGGAAGCCATGGCAACGACCAGTTTCCAGCCAATCATAGCGAAGGCTTCCTCATCGGCCGACTCCAAGCGCTTCCGTCTGAGGCAGACACCTGCAGCTGGGGCTACCCCACCACGTGGTGCGCACAGAAGCAGCCCTTACCCACAAGGACAGGCAGGAGCCGGCGATCATGGAGCAAACCCGGAGCGTGGGCCCGAGGAGAGTGGCAGACTCCATGATGAAGAGACCCTTCAGGATAACCAGGTGGCCGATTCACGAAGAACACAGGGTTGTGAAATGTGCACGGGCCACACAGCGCTCACAGACACACAGAGAGAAACCAGGGCTCTCGCAGACAAGAGCAAGCCACATAGAACGAGAGGAGAGCGGGGCCGAGGCCAGCGAGCGCTCCCTGAAAGGCAGCAAAAGAGTGGCTGCCTTAGTCCGCCGGCGCAGCACACGCAGGCACGGCTGCATTCCAGCAGAACCTTACTTAGGAAAGGGGAGGGCGAGCCGGCTGAGTAGCCCACCCACTGGTCACTCTCCCAAACCCAAATGACCTCCCTTCAAGCTGTAAGGAGAGCCTTCAATCTTATGTAATGTTTGAGAACTTAGTTAACTTTTTTCTTTCTTTCTTTCAAGAATTACTTATTTTATTTATTATTATTTTTAAGTTTGACCAGAGAGACAGACAGACAAAGGGAAAGTGAGAAAGCCAGTCGCCAGGTCTGGGACTGGGACCGTGCTGGCCACGCTGGAGACTAGTGCCTTAACCACACCAACCTCCCACTCCAGACGGACTTTTTATTAGTCCTGCTTTTACATTATAAAGTTGAGGTCACCACGATGTCTATTTTATGTAACAAACACCAATTCAACGGGATTCCGTCGGAAAGCCTATCGCTACCTTTACTGTCTTTTCAGGTCACGGCCCCATGTACACCCTCGACCATGCCGTCGAAGGCAGAGGGAGCACCCTGAGCAAGGCGTGTGGCCAACACCCCACTCTGCCTTGGCGTGGGCCCTCCTGACCATGCAGCTTATATGTAACTAAAGTTCTTCCACTCATCCTCAGCCACTGTCCAGGAAGTACGACAGTTGATGGAAGGAGCCAGTTACTGCTCAAACAGGCACCACGGGCTTCAATTTCCTACGCTCAGGAAAACAAACAGAAGGCTACTGCCTCACAGGCCACCCGAGAGAGGGGTCCAGCGTCCACCACCGTCCTCCCAAGAGAGGAGCCTCAGGCCGTGAGCCCGTCTCAAGCTCTCGTGTAGGAGAGAACAGTGTTCGCAACGTAAGGTCTCGTTCTGTTTTCTCCAGAGTGATGACAGCCTGAACGTATTCTTTATGTGGTTCTAAATGATAACTAGCTCTTAAAGCCTGAAACATGGTCACAGCCATTCCCTAAACTTTGAGTTTTTGAGTTTTTTTTGAGAGATTTTTGCTATACGGCGTATGAACTCACCAGAGACACAGAGAGACAGAGAGGGCGAAGGTGAAAAATCAGCGCTCAGGGGAGGCTATGCGCAATCCTTCTCCATTCTTCTCTCATGCTCTGTGGGCATGCATGTGAACCTGGCATGAGTTTCAAGTTTCCAGGTTCAGGATTTAAACTACGGTTGGCCATGTGGGAGTCCATTACCACCACCACCATGCCAACTACTGGCCCCTAAACTCTGAATTCTTAAAACACAATTGGAAACCTTAAAATGTGCCCCCCAGGCCCTCGTAAGGTCTCGTTCTGTTTTCTCCAGAGTGATGACAGCCTGAACGTATTCTTTATGTGGTTCTAAATGATAACTAGCTCTTAAAGCCTGAAACATGGTCACAGCCATTTCCCTAAACTTTGAGTTTTTGAGTTTTTTTGAGAGATTTTTGCTATACGGCGTATGAACTCACCAGAGACACAGAGAGACAGAGAGGGCGAAGGTGAAAAATCAGCGCTCAGGGGAGGCTATGCGCAATCCTTCTCCATTCTTCTCTCATGCTCTGTGGGCATGCATGTGAACCTGGCATGAGTTTCAAGTTTCCAGGTTCAGGATTTAAACTACGGTTGGCCATGTGGGAGTCCATTACCACCACCACCATGCCAACTACTGGCCCCTAAACTCTGAATTCTTAAAACACAATTGGAAACCTTAAAATGTGCCCCCCAGGCCCTCAGCGGGTGGTTTGGGGTGACTGGGACTCACCTTGCGCAGCTGGTGGCTGATCTCAACCACGGGCGCAGCAATCAGCGTGGACAGCACACCCCGGTGGGCGGGCGAGTGCGCATGCCGGGACTGTAGGGTGGTCAAGAACTCATGGAGGGGGGTCTGCGCAGAACAGAGGAGCTGGGAGAAAGAACACACGTGTCAGGGCGGCTAAGGATGCAGTCAGGACTCCAAACAGTGGTTTAATGAGCACCCCCTGTCCCAGGACGCGAGCCTTCATCTCAGGTGCCATGGGCCACAGTCATGACTCTCCTCTGCCACCGGTTCTGGTCCCATCAACACTGCGGCTCAACAAGAGAGACGTGCCTGAAGCCAGTGGGAATTGCACTAGACCACACACTCCCCAAGTGAAGAGAATGCTCAGCGTGGAAGCGTCACGGGGCAGGGATGAAGCGGCACGGAGGCTGTCAGCATCATGGCAAGACGGGCTCAGAGGCGACACGGACGTGGGCTAACGCTCCTGGGAAAGCACACAGTGGCAACCTCCCACTGCTCACGGGCCACGGCCCCCAGGACCATCACCAAAATCAGGACTGCCGAGTCAGTCTAACTCCAGTACAGCCGGGCTAGGGGGCACGGCAGTGACTCTCCATACTTTGATCAGCCGAGAACAGAGCAAAATTTTAAGTCTTCCACATTTTAAGCATTGCTTTAAATCCTCATTGAAAAATAAGCACTTCAGGGCCAGCGGGTAGCATAATGGTGAAGGAGCTGGACCCCCACCTGGCCATCTGTGGCTCAAATCCTTGACCTGGTGGCTTAAAACTCACGCTGGGTGTGTGGGTGTATGTGCCCAAAATCCCAAGAGGAGAAGGGATTGCGGAGTAGCTATCCCCTCTGGGGGGATGATTTCTCACTTTCTGTCTATGACAAATGCACCTGCCCTGTAGCAAAAGTCTCTCCAAAAAGAAAAAGAAAGAATAGCTGGTTGATATTTTTTAATGGTTGCTTAGAAAAATTGGGGGTCTCTGAAAAGAGAAGAGTTTTGCTTAAGAACTGGCATTCCACAGCCTCGGGGCAGAGCCAAGCTGGCACACAGCTACCCGACACAGTGTATCCGCTTCCGGCCAGCAGAGGGCACCGTGGGCCCCTCAGGGTCTGTGACACTCACTCCTGCCAGAGCTCAGCCCAGACATGGGCGGGAGGGCGCGGGGGAATCAGCAGGGCACCTGGGCAAGGTACCTGGGGCTCTACATCTGCAAAGTGTGTTGTACTTGGAAAGTTCTTTTTTTAGAATTATTTTAACTTTAGATATTTATTTTTATTTGACCAGAGAGAGACAGAGAGAGAAAGTGAAAAGGCAAGCTGCCAGGTCCAGGACTCAAACTGCAGTCAGCCATGTGGGAATCCAGCACCCGAAACCGCCTGCTGGCCCATCCTTGGAGGACTGCACACTCGAGCAGCAGCAGCCGCCCCAGCCTCCAGCCCTGCGCTGGTCGACCTGCCCAAGACCTACAGGCTTGTCTAGAACGATGCAGCTCCTGGCCTCCCGTCTGGGTGGCGCGAAGCTCTACCTGGACAGCGCCTCAGGGACTCCCCCCGCCCCGTGCACCCCTCCCTGTCGTGGGACACGTAGCACCCCACGGCAGCTAAGGGCCGTGCTGGGGAGGCCTGCGCACCTGCAGGCTTTCTTCCGGCTGTGTCCTGAAGCTCCGAGCAATACATTCCAACATCTTCTGAAACACTTTC
Source organism: Tupaia belangeri chinensis (assembly GCF_000334495.1). Taxonomy (NCBI): domain Eukaryota; kingdom Metazoa; phylum Chordata; class Mammalia; order Scandentia; family Tupaiidae; genus Tupaia; species Tupaia belangeri. Next base: position 3,041,549 of record NW_006159574.1, read on the forward strand.
GGGACTGTGTCAAACAAGGCTGCAGCTTTCTCTGAGTCTGTTTTCTGAGTCAAGAAACTTCTGGTTACCTCCTTCAGAATGCCAAGAAGTAGTGAAACATAAAAAAAGCCCTTCACTGGAAAGAAAATTGGAAAAACCAGTTATCTCGTCAAACAAATTACCTGAAATCATCGTAAACTTTTTACTACGGACCTACATGAAGGTAACTTAAGAGATTCTTACTGGAGAGCTAGTGTCAGGGCCAAGCTGTCAGGTCTACTCTAAATTCTAACACAACTAATGAACTGGGAAAACTCAAAGGTGAACCCACAGCCTTGGGGAACAGTCTCGGTGCATCCGACTCAGCTGACACTGGGAGACGCACCCCCTGTGCCGTGAGCACCCAGCGCCGTGGCGCGGCCCCGATCGTGCCAGCTCCTCCGGAAGCCTCAGCACCCAGCGCCGTGGTGTGGCCCCGACTGTGCCAGCTCCTCTGGGAGCCTCAGCACCCAGCGCCCCTTTGAAGGAGCATTAGCTCCTGTGCAGTTTCCTGGCATGGTGACACTTTAGGCCACCAAGAGTCAGACAGGACAGTGGTTGGTCCCCACACCTCTGCGGGAGTCTTGCCCTCCGTTAATCTCCCCGACGCTTCCACCTGAGATGAAGCCCTCTGTTTACCACAATCTCTGCCTGGGAATCCAGCATCCCTCTCCAATTTCCTGGGCCTTCTTACTGCGGGAGTCTGACTTCCCAGAAACCCTGTTATCTGGGGTGCCTGGTTTTAGAAGCACACACATCACGTCACAGCGGGACACCCGTGTGTGCATGTGTGCTGAGATGCCCCAGGCCGGGAGTGCGGGCGTGGCGGCGTCCCGGAGCACCCCCTCCACTCCCAACAAGCCCCGACGCCGGGAAAGCTGCGTTCACCACTAGGAGCAACTGTGCATCACTGCCCGCTGGCTGGCTCTGGCTGGACTTGGTCAACATGTGCGGAGCTTTGAGACGACAGCAGAGGCCACGTGGGTGGCTGTCCTGTCCCGGGAAGCCGGCCACAGGGTGTGCACGACAGCTCGCAGCTCAGGGCTTTGTTCTGTGAACAGCTGCCCCGTGTAGCGAAGCCGGCTAGTGAGATCTAAAACCCTACTCAGCCCTCAGAAAAGTACCTTTTACAAATACTAAAAGTAGATTAAGTCCTTAGTGGAAAATAATTCTTAAATGATATGTTTGGAAAAATAGGCCAGGGACCGGCAGGTGGTGTGGTGGTTAAAGAAGATGGACAGCCGTAGGTCAGGCCTCGAGCCTGGTGGCTTGAAAGTCACGCTGGGCGTGGTGTGCATGCCCCAAATCCTGAGAATGGAGGAAAAGGGACTATGGCATGGCCACCCCGCATCCCCTACCCCGGGCAGTGTTTTCTCGCTTTCCCCCTCTCTCTCTGGTGAGTGCACACGCTGTACGATAAAAACACTTAAAAGAAAGAAAACAAGGAACCAAATGCAGGCCAGCTGCGGCGGCGCAGCAGTGCCACTCGCTCCGCA
>NW_006159574.1:3043079-3045604 GCF_000334495.1 Tupaia belangeri chinensis
GATGGCCAGCCGTAGGTCGGGCCTCGAGCCTGGTGGCTTGAAAGTCACGCTGGGCGTGGTGTGCATGCCCCAAATCCTGAGAATGGAGGAAAAGGGACTATGGCATGGCCACCCCGCATCCCCTACCCCGGGCAGTGTTTTCTCGCTTTCCCCCTCTCTCTCTGGTGAGTGCACACGCTGTACGATAAAAACACTTAAAAGAAAGAAAACAAGGAACCAAATGCAGGCCAGCTGCGGCGGCGCAGCAGTGCCACTCGCTCCGCAGAGCTCGAGCCAGCGCCGGGCCTCCCAGCACACCCTGCCTGGCACACGCGTGCTCTGATCCTGGCTGGGGCAGACCAAAGCGTGAAGACCCTGTGAGGACTTCTCCCTTTCTTCCTCCCGTCCTCTCTCCTGCAGAAGAAATAAACTTAAACATTGTTTTGACTGTCTCGATCAGAGAGCACACGCATGTTAGCCAGAGATAGACAGGCTACGCCAACAGAATCTCGTCATGCCATGACCCCCTCCCGCCAGCTCCCCAGCGCCGAAGGGTTCTGTGTGTGTGCACACTGGGCATGTTCTCGGGCCTGCGGGAACCTGAGCCCACGGTCAGCCGTGTGTGTCCAGTACTGCGGTTCGGAATAGGACCGCCAGGGCCACCGAGGCCAGGCCTGTGTCACGTTTAATAAGATGAAGGTTAAAAGGCCACTTTGGCAACAGAAAGTTAGAAAGAATTAAAAAGGAAAGGCTAGACTTCAAAATAGGTAATACTAATTCTATCTAACATCTCACTTCTAACTCTATAAATTCTAAACAAATAACAATCTTTTTTCAATTCGTTACATGGTGTGTACACTCACTGCAGAGAGACGGAGGGGAGGTGGGAAAGCACCAGGGGGAGGCCACGCTGCAATCTCTTCTCCACTCGCCTCTCAGGCTTCTGGACATGCACAGTCACATGCCCAGCATGATTTTCAAGCCTCTAGTCCGGGACTCACACTTTGAGTCGGCCGTGTGAGATCCAGCCACCTTCACCATCATGCAACTCGCTGGCCCAGGAAACAAAGCACAGTCTTGCTTCTAACTAAAGACTGACTGGAGAACGCAGCAGCTCCAGAGCCATCAAAGCCCCACGTCTGCCGTGGCCAAGGAAAGAACTGTGGGGTCCGTGAGGAGACGCTGACGACTAAGGTGTGATGGGGCCAGCGGGTGGCGGAGCGGTTAAGGCGCTGGACTCCCATGTGGTCGACCACAGTTTACGATCCAGACCTGGTGGCTTGAAACTCACACTTGGTACATGTGCGTAAGTGCCCAAAATCGTGAGAAGAGAAGGGAATGCAGCACAGCCATCCCCTGCAGGGGCGATTTCTTGCTTTTTCTCTATCTCTCCAGTGGATGCACACACCCTATAGCAAAAATCTAAACAAAAAATAGAAAAGACAGGTGAATTTACTGTAAACTGAACTACAGCCTTAGTGAATCCACTTTTCAAAACTGACGACCCGCTTTACTAAGTGGTCTGATTTTTACTCTCTTCTAGCACACACGTAGGCTTAAGACAATGTGGGTCTCAAGTATCAAGGCCTCCGCAGACGCAGGAAGACCCAGATGCAGTCGTGGGAGTGTAGGAACCCGGACAGGGCCAACAGCGCCCGAGGCCACAGTCCAGAGGTGGTGTGGGTGGCGGCTGGCGGGAGGGTGAGGGTGTGGGTGGTGGGGGTCGCAGCTCTGCTGGCAGGTTCAGGAGGCCTGGCCAGTCCACATGCCCCTGGGCCTCCACTCCACATTGCCTTGCCATCACCTGCCCTGGGCCTCCAGAACTGCCTCAGCCCTGCGCCTGGGTTGCCTCCCCCGAACACTCTGAATTCAGCACGTAGGCAGCTGTAAATGTGGGCACGAGGCCCGCGGGTGTCGTGCGCTGTCCTGGGTCACCCTGTCCTTGAGGGTGGCATGTCCCGAGGCACAGTGGAGTCTGACAGCTCGCCCACCCCCAGCACAGAGCCTGCGGCAAGGCAGACCCACCTGGCTCTTCTCCCAGGTCTCCTTCAAGACACCAGGAGCGGCCACAGGCCACTGTGTGGAAGTTCGCACGGTGACGTGGACCCCGGGGAGAGGCAGCTCCCTGTGACCATGAGGCGCCAGAACCACCTCGCTCTTGCTGCACGCCAGCCAGTAAATCCCCACCCTGGAACCAGCTGGTTAGCATTTCACCATCCGTCACGCAGCAGCCAGAGCCCTGACCACACGGAAAGGACAGGCAGAGCGGGAGGCCCGGTCTGGAGCCTTCGGTGGTGAAGGGCACGTACCTGTCTGCATGATGCCGAGACTCCGCTGTAAAAGCCGCATCTGGAACTCGGGGCCTCCCAGGCCGACCATGACAACATCTTTGCACACAGTCAGGTAGGTCTGCAGAGACAGGTGGGGGTCACCGACAGACCACCGCGGGCACAGTCAGCCCAAGGACGCTCCCCAAACCTGATGCGCTCGGCCTCACTGAGCACACACGTGCACAGGTGGTTTATGAAAGGACTCCCATGGAGGTA
>NW_006159574.1:3045635-3050833 GCF_000334495.1 Tupaia belangeri chinensis
CCTGCTCCCCTACGAGATCTAGGAACACCCGAGGCCACTGCAGAGAGGCAGCGAACAGCTGCTACGTGCTGTGTGGGTTACGGCAACCACAGTTTACACTCTGTGAGGTCATCTCCACACACGTGAAAGCCTCCAAGTTCGTACAAGCGAAAGTACCACCCAGTCTACACTTTAAAGCAGAAAACAGAATCTTGAACACGTAACAAACTTTGGAAAAGAAAAGCTTCTTTTTTTTTTTTTTTTTTTTAAGGTTTTTGCCATAGGGCGTGTAACGCTCTGGAGAGAGACAGGCAGAGAGAACAAAGTGAGAAATCCCCTGGGGCACTGGCCACGCTGCCATCCTTCTCCCGGGACTTTGGGCACACAGTGCCTGGCTGAGATTCAAGCTGCTGTGTCCAGGACTCAAACCACAGTCAGACTCAGACTCTTGGTTGGCCGTGGCAGCGAGCAGCTAACCCTGGGTCAGCTGCAGGCCCAGTGTCTGTGTCTCAAGACCTCTCACCTGGATGATCTGCTGGTGAAGGGTCCTGTGATGCTCCAGGTACTCTTCCTCTTGATCTCGAATCAGAGGTAAAACTCTGCTTTCCAACCACAGCCCAGTGTCCTCCAAATCAGACAGACACACGTTTTCCTCCGAGCAGAACTGTGCGAGGATAAGAGAGGAAACGCCAGTGACGGGCAGCTCGGCCAGCCTGCAGGCCTCTCCTTCGAGCCCAGGAGACGCCACACACCTTGCGCTGCAGGTGGACGCTCAGGCGGCAGAAGAGACTGAAGGCTCGCAGGGTGGTGGCTTCGTCGAAGGTACGAGGTGCCCCGGCTGGCGACTGCAGGAGGGATTCCAGATCTGCCTGTAACGCGAACAGCAGAGGCCACACTGACTGCTCAGCTGCCACGGCGTGACGGACACAGCACAGGGGAAGTGTTGCTGTGCCAGCCACCGTGAAGACGCCACCTCGACTCCACACCTCCACAAGCAACGGGCTCCAGACAGCACGGGCAAGCAGACTGCTGCCATCCAGCCCGGCCAGCACGAGGCCCACCCCTCCACAGCCTGAGACTGCCTGTCCTCCCCTGAGCCCCTCCATCCCTCACCTGAGCCCACCTGTGTCTCCCCTGAGCCCCTGTCCCTCCCCTGAGCCCGTCCCTCACCTGAGCCCCCCGTCCCTCACCTGAGCCCCTGTCCCTCACCTGAGCCCCCTGTCCCTCACCTGAGCCCGCCTGAGCCTGGCCCTACTGAGCTAAAGCTCTCCCTCGCATGGAGTGAGTTTGGAGCTGGCCCAGGAGGGGAAGACACGCCGGCAGCTGAGAGCAGGTGCCTCCACAGGAGCGAGCTCCCACACTGGAGGTGGAGATCCAAAGAGCACAGCTCGCCCCGCCCCTCCACCTGGACTGCACACACCCTTGCTTTCCACGCTGCTCCCAGGAAGCCAGCCTAGGGCCCGGGAACTGGGAGTCTGCCCTGAGTGTTGCCCCCGCCCTCTGCATCCTTGTCTACAAACAAGCGGGCACAACGCGATTGTCCGCGCCTTTGCGGAAACCTCAGGAGCACAAACAGGAGCATGAGTGGCGTCCACACCGTGCCTCCACGCCCCCTCAGGCCCTCGGTTACCTTGGACACCTCAAGTGCTTTCAAAAGACGGTGAAGCTTCTTGCGGGGGGCCGAGAGCAGGCGCTGGCGGTTGCCCGTGTGAGTCAGCAGGTACTCGATGTATGCCAGCGCTAAGCCAGGCTTGCTGGGGCGCACAGCACGGACCTGCGCCTTACGCTTCGATGCCGAGCGACTCTGCAAGGACGACAGGCCGATGAGTAAAGCCACGCCCCACGGCCGCAGGCCCACCACCCACAGCGCACTCGGACAGGCATGGGCGCAGTACCTGGGTCTGGGGCTGCTTCTGTGGCAGCCAGCTGTCCACGAGCTCCAGGACGTGCCCGACGTGGCCCCAGGAGCACAGGCAGTCCAGCAGGGTGCCGTAGGCCTTGTCAGTGGCACTCTCATCCTGGCCCCTCAGTGTGGAGACGACGCTGCAGCTGGAAGAGTCGGGTGCGTAAGCCAGAGCTGACGGGTTGCAACGCCCACCTGCCCGGAGCTGACGGGTTGCAACGCCCACCTGCCCAAAGGCGAGGCACCATCAGCAGGCAGAGCCCGAGGGTGCGCCGGCCACTGCTATCACAGACGTGCCTCGAGGGCTCGGGCTGGCTCACACCCTGCCCGGGAAGGGCAGCAACTGAGGACACCCCGGCCGCACCGTCCCTGCCTCCTGCTTTTGCTGTGCCATCTCAGATCCTAGAGCAATTCCTGACTTCGGGGAATGATTTTTAACTGGCACTGAAACACACGTTTTCTGATAGGTACAGATGGGTTTCGGCCACACCGTAGTCCCAGCCTCAGCTTCCCACTGGCCTCAGGTGCCCGGCCAAGCTCGGCTCTTCCCTGCGTCTCACCAGTGCCTAGACCAGCCCCCACTGCACCACTCGGCACCTGCAGGGCCCAAGGGTCGCACTGAATTCCCTGCCGCAGACAGGGGAGGGCAGGCGGCAGCTGTGAGTGGCCAGAGAATACCCTGGACTGCTGGGTGGACACCACCCACTCGGCACAACAGGGTGAGGGCTCCTGTGGCCATCATAACGAGGGGCAGCAGACAAATACCTGAAGAGGGGGACCGCAGATGCCGGCATGAAGGACATGAGGATGAACAAAGGAGTCTTGCAGCGGTCATCCTGAGAGCATCGACAGGAAACAAACACAGGAGCTTAGGCCTGACACTCCGAAGCCGCTCCCAGCACCACCCAGCAAGTCCAGTGACCCTCCTAGAGCTCGGAGGGGGCCTCGTACCGATGGCAAACCTCACGCCAGAGGGTGAAGTCGCCTAAGCCAAGTAGTGTCTGCAGAGGGCCCAGGGCCAGGGCCCAGTCCAGCGTCCACAGAGGGCCTCGCTACCAGGCACTGACAGGCCTGGGGTGCCCAGGTCACCGTCTGGCATCCATGGAGCTCCAGCCCCGTTACTGACGACACGGAGGACAGAGAAGGAACCCCACACACTTGGCACCCTGCGCATCTTTTTTTTTTTTTTTTTGGAGAGGTTTTTGCTATAGGGCGCGTGCGCTCGCCAGACAGAGAGAGACAGAGAGAGAGAAAGCGAGAAATCACCCCCCAGGGGGGATGGCCACGCCGCAATCCCTTCTCCTCCATTCTCCTCTCGGGATCTTGGGCACGCATGCACACACGCCCGACCTGAGTTTAAGCCGCCGGGTCTGGGACTCGAACCATGGTCAACTACATGAGAGTCCAACGACATAGCCATTACGCTAACTGCTGGTCCCCAAGCCACGGCATCTTGAGAAGACAATGAGTTTCATGGGAGAGCGTGGCTTTGGAGCTGCCTGGCCAAGCCCACCAGCTGCTGCCTGGCAGAGCCATGCAGACAGAGGGCTGCAGGAGCCTGAGCCGCCCACTGCACACAGCCTCGGGCAGGTCCCAGCCCCAGCCTGGTGCTGCAGGAGTCACGCTGTGATTCTCATCCTTACTTTTAAGTGTTAAGTAAATCCATCGGGAACACTCTGTAATAAATGCTCCCGGCTGCGGGGATGGGGAAGGGTGGGTCCTAAACTAAAAAGAAACAGGACCTTCCTGAAAATGCCCACAGAACAGAAACAGCAGCGGGGCAAAAGGAGACCTGTAATGGATCTTGGTCAGTCACTGAACTCGTCCTCACCTCCGACTTCTGGAGAGTAAGTGTGCCATCGGGGTGCACAGACCTGGCCGGGCACAGAGGCCGCCGGCGTGCACAGACCTGGCCGGGCACAGCAAGGAGGCCGCCGGGGTCCACAGACCTGGCCGGGCACAGAGGCCGCCGGGGTACACAGACCTGGCCGGGCACAGAGGCCGCCGACGTGCGCAGACCTGGCCGAGCACGGAAGCCGCCGGCGTACCTGGAGACCGACTGCAGAGCCCAAGTCCCAGCCCCAGGCACAGGGCAGCCCGTGGGAGCCCTCGGAGCTGCACTCTGCCCCGGTGTCTTGCAGACTTCTGAAAAAAGGCTGGTTTCTCAGCATTAGGTAATTTTTTTAAATTACTGGTAAATTGAGCGACTGAGATAACTGTCCTTCGTGGACACGATCCCTCTGCTCCAACCCCATCCCACCAGGGCCTTGAGCATGCAGGCACATGCCCCAGTGTGCTCTCCAAACCGCCAGGGCCAGGTCTCCGGCTGCCAGCGGCCATGCGGGGTCCGGCTCCCTGTGTGCCAGGCGTAACTGCTTGCTATGGGGTCAGCCCTAATGGCAGCTGTAAGATATCAGCTTACTGCGAAAGTCAAGGAACCAGATTTCCTTCATCCAAACAAACCGCACGCCAGGAGGGTACGGAAAGGCAGCAGCCAGGTAGGTGGAAGTGGAGACGCGCTCAGAGGAGGCAGAATTTCAGCTGACAGTTGAAGAGGCCTCCGCCACAGAACAGTGACTGCAATTGATGGGACTGTATCACATCCTCAAAAATTGCTACGAGAACAGCTTTGACGTGTCCTCACCACAAAACGCCGTCAGCACCAGTGTGAGACAGCAGGGCCGACTCGTACAGCGCACCGCTCACGACGGCACACCCCACGTGGTCGGCCTAAAACCTGGGGGCGGGCCTGGAACACAGCAGTGCAGTGTGGAGGAAGGAAGCCAGGTCCCACGTGGCCAAGCAGGGTTCAAGTCCCTGCCTCGGCATGAAAAATCTGCTAGACACAGGTGCACAGGCCCGGGCCCCAGCAAGCTCCTGGAGACCGGAGCAAGGTGATGCTCAGGCCAGGCCTGGTGGGGACCCTTCTCTCTTGTTCCCTCTCTCTTGTGGGCATACACACACCTTCTGACATAAAAAAAAAAAAAAAAAAAAAAGCTTTAAATACAAAGGAAATATACTATTATTGTCAATTAAAAATAAGTTAATTTTAGAAAAAAGAAGAAATCACGTCCGTGGTTCTTTTCTCCCCAACAGACATGATGTACACATGGGGACAGTCTCATGCAGTCCTGCCAATGCCTGTGCAAAACTCCTGTGGACACACATGACCTTCGTCCTCAAATCAAAATCGGTGACAGCATGACCCACAGAGGCAGAGCCATCCAGGGTTCTCCCTAGGATGCGGTCACTGGTACCGCCAGGCAGGGTGAGGGGCTCCTTCTACAGCGCAGCCACGGCAGCCAGCTCACCTGGA
>NW_006159574.1:3051008-3053301 GCF_000334495.1 Tupaia belangeri chinensis
AGCAGCGCAGCCACAGCAGCCAGCTCACCTGGACACTCTCAGGTACCCGGGCAGCGCGGCCACAGCAGCCAGCTCACCTGGACACTCTCAGGTACCCGGGCAGCACGGCCACGGCAGCCAACTCACCTGGAACACTCTCAGGTATTCGGGCAGCGCGGCAGCAAACCTGTCGATGGTGTAGACTCTGGCCTCCTTGTTGCTGTCCATGCTCCTATGAATGCTCTTCCAGAGAATCACTACGACTTCTAGTAACCCAGCCATTGAAGCCACGTCACTGACTGACAGCGTCTGGTCCAGAACCTACGGCACAGGGTGTCCTTAGTGAAGGAATCCAATCACAGCAACATGAGAATGATACAAAGAAATGGGAAGACATCCCATGTTCCTGGACTAGAAGACTCAATATAATCAAAGTGCCTGTTCTACATAAATTAATTTACATGTTCAGTGCAATTCTGATCCAATCGTGGTGACGTTCTTCACAGAAACAGAAAAAAAAAACAAACCATAAAATCTGTCTGGAATCATAGAAGGCCCTGTATCATCAAGGCAACACAGCACAAAGAATAAACGAGAAGCCACCTCACTACCCGACTTTGGAATATATATCAAAATGGTGATAATCAGAACAGTCTGGTACGGCAGAAAAACAGACACATAGACCAATGGAACAGAATAGAGAATTCAGAAATAAACCCCAAATCACACAGCCAACCGATCCTTCTCAAAAGCTACAAGACAATGCAGTAGTGAGAGGAAAACTCTTCAACATATGGTGCTGGAAGAACTGGATATTCACCTGTAGAAAAAAAAAAAAAAAAACCACAACTGGGGGACAAGTAGGTGGCATGGTGGCTAAGACACTGGACTTCCACATGGCCAACAGTGGTTCAAGACCCAAACCCAGCAACTTGAAAATCATGCCAAGTTGTGTATGCATGCACAACCAAAATCCCAAGAAGAACATGGAAGAGAAGGGACTGTGGTGTAGCTATCTCCTTGGGGGTTAATTTTTCACTTTCCCTCTCTCTGTCTCTCTCCAGTAAGCAACATGCTCTATGGCAAAACCCTAAAAAATAAAACAAAACAAAAAAAGAAACAGGACCCCTTTCTCTTTTTTTGTTTTTTGAGAGGTTTTTGCTATAGGGCGTGTGCGCTTGCCAGACAGACAGAGAGAGACAGAGACAGAAAGCGAGAAATCATCCCCAGGGGGGATGGTCACGCCACAATCCCTTCTCCTCCATTCTCCTCTCGGGATCTTGGGCACACACGCAAACGCGCCTGGTGTGAGTTCTAAGCCACTGGGTCCAGGACGTGAACCACAGTCGACTACGTGAGAATCCAGCGACATAGCCATTACGCTAACTGCTGGTTCCCAGGATCCCTTTCTCTTACCGTTAACAGGAATCAATGGATCAAAGATTTAAATGTAGGGACTGGCAAGTGGCGTGGTGGTTAAGGCGCTGGGCATTCCCACATGGCCGACCATGGTTCGAGTCCTGGACCTGGTGACTTGCTTTCTCACTTTCCTCTCTCTCTCTCTCTCTGTCTGTCTCTCTCTCTCTCTCTCTCTCTCTGTGTGTGTGCATGTGTGTGTGTCTGGTCAAATTAAAATAAATGAATGAATGAATAAATGAAACGGAATAAAATAATTTTTAAAAATTAAACTGAATGTTTAAAAAAAATGATTTAAATGTAAAGCCTCAAACTATAAGACTACAAGCAGAAAAATTACAGGAAACTTTGAAGACATTGGAATAAGTAATGATTTCTTAAATTGGACCCTGAAAGTACAGGCAATAGTCCCCAGACAGACAAGTGGGACCGTATCAAGCTTTTAAAAAGCTTCCTCACAGCAAAGGAAACAATAATTAGAGTGAAAAGACAACCCTTGGAATGAGAGAAAATATCTGCAAATTATTTCTCAGACAAGGGATTGCTATCCAGAACTTATAGGGAACTCAAGCAGCTTATCCATTAAAACAGTGAATAATCCAGTTAAGAAAATGGGCAAATGAATAGACAATGCTCCAAGGAAGACTTACAAATAGCCAAAAAGCATATGAATAAACATTCAGTCACTTGTCATAAGGGAAATGCAAACTGAAATCACAATGAGATACCACTTAACCCAGCTAAAATGGTGAAGAGTAAAAAAATAAAGAACGACAAGAGTTAGTGGGGCTGTGGTGAAAAGGGAACCCTCCTATACTGTTGGTAGAAATGTAAATTAATACAGGCACCGTGGAGGACAAAATACGGAGGTCCTCAAAGACCTACGAATAGACGCACT
>NW_006159574.1:3053571-3056888 GCF_000334495.1 Tupaia belangeri chinensis
TGTATTACCAAGCAATGGTATTCCTGGGTGTCTACCCAAAGGACAGGAAAACACTGCGAAAAGACATTTGCAAGTCCACGATTATTGCGGCACTATTCACAACAGCCAAGATACGGAATCAACCCGAGTGTCCAAAAAACTGATCACTGGTTTAAAAAATTGGAGGCACATATATCCTATGGAATATTACTAGGAGGCCCTATCGTTTGATTCAGAGTGGAAGGATATAGACTATGAAAGACAAACACTGTATATCCCCACTGAGGTCTGGAGAGAGCACCTGACAGATGGTGCCCTCCAGAAAACCATGCCCCAGCCCCCTGCCAGGGAGCCTGAAAGAAGGGACTCCAGTTCCATCTAAACCATCAGCATAACCTCCCCCAAGGCTCTGGGCACAGTTCCTAGGCCAGGTTGAAAGGCCGTGGCCAGCAGATGCCACTGGCCAGGGGCGTGATGACAGAACGCCTCACACTCGCCTCTTCTCTTTCAAAGGACATCTGAACAATTCCACCAGAGAGGCTGGCTGGTGGCAGAACCAGCAAGCAACAGGCATGGCTGGTGGCCATGGGGGTGCTGGGCCCACATCACCACTCTGTCTTTCAGACACGCAGGCAGGAACTGACAGGGAAGCCACCATGGGACAGGCAGGGCCAAGGCAGAGCCCTGTCAGCTGCAGAACTGGGGTGGGGTCAGCCCAGGCCATGAACACACAAGAGCCTCTCCACAGCCAAAGGCTGAGCTGGTTTTGTGCCTTCCTCTTAGTCCAGTCCCTGACTCGGCTGGGCGCCGCGAGCTGAGCCCCGCCAGCCACAGAGGAAGTGGCTTGTAACGTAAGCACCGCTCGTGCGTGGTAACGTGCTACTGCCTTCTCTTCAGAGGGCAATGCCGCTGTCACGGATGACCCCACACCAGACAGACCCGGGCCTGGGCAGGGTGTCAGGGCGCTGCAGCCCCCACCGCCTGTCCAGCCAGGGTCGCAGTGTACGGGCCCTGCTGGCTTCTCACTGCCTGAGCCTCGGTGGCTGGGTCAGGGGCGTCTAAGCCCCAAACACCAGCGTTCTGGTATAACCGGTCACTTTGGGTTCTCAAGAAACGGCAGTTAGGGTCACATCAACGAATTGGACTTTTTAGGAAATCATTCCAAATGACACTCAGCCCCAGAAATCCACCGAGACATTTCTACAACTTCATGGAGGTGGCTAGAGGGGCACACTCCTCCCTCACTGCAAAATTCAGGGATGCCAGAAGCCAGTCCAGCTGTGCTACCTCAGGTCAGGTGGCAAAGCAGAGGAGATGACACAGCCACTCTCTGTGACCCCCTGGGCTCAGCACAGATGACACAGCCACTCTCTGTGACCCCCTGGGTTCAGCAAGGAGGGCCCAGACATGCTGCGACTCCGACAGGAGTGACACAGAGCCTGTCTGAATCCCACCACTGCAGAAGCAGGCAGGGACAGGAGGGCCAGGACTTCCAGGGGAGCGCACTTACACTCAGGTCCTGGGGCTCCCTCTCCGCGTCGCCCCCTTCGCACTCTCTGGCAGCCTTTCGGATGCAGGCATTGAGGCAATGGCGGATGACATGGATCAGCTTTGCTGAAACAGCAAGAAAGCAAGAGTGAGGCTGTGCGCTTCCACAAAGCGAGCCCCAGACACTTCCCCGCTCGTGTTGGGGACGCTGTGGGGAGAGCAGCGAGGCGGGAGGCCTGGAGAAGGGCCCGCCGGCGTAAAGCAGGGCAGCATACACACCTATGTTGGTGCAGGCGGTATGCTCATGGGCGTGCTGATAGAACCTTCTGGCAGCTGCAGGGTTCATCTGGAGCAGCGTGACGCAGCGCTCGCACCAGGCCCGCTCCGGCAGGTTCACAGGCAGGAAGGAGTTGAAGATGAGGCTCACCAGGCGCCGAGCCACGGGGCGGGAGTCTATCTCCAGGCGAGCCAGAATGTGGTCCATGGGGCAAATCTTCCAGAACTGGAGCGAAGCACACGAGTCCGTCTGAGCACGGCGTCAGCAAGTTCCCCAAAAGGATGAACTCTGTAGTCTAGAAAACCCATTTCAAACCCCTACGTCGGAGCTGCCTTTTCTTCAGAGAAATCAGAATTGAGAAACCTGAATTTTTAAAGGATCAGGTATAGGTACGGGCCAGCAGAGAAGCGTGATGCTGAGAGGCCGTCTGACACGGAAAGTCTGTCCACAGCCGGAGACTCCTGAGCGCCCCAGGTACATACATGCCACGGCCTGGGGCTGGCTAAGGCTAGGGGGTCACGAATCAGGACCAGTCGGGGTTCTGCCCCCCCACCTCCGTCTGCCACTCACGGAACTCGCAAGAAGACGTACTGATGTGGAAGGCCTGAGTCCCGGGCTGCTGGAGGCTCGCTGTCATCCCGTCAGTGACAGGCCCAGTGCAGCAACCCCGACAGCACAGACTAGCACGCCAATGGTTCACCACACGTTCGGACCCCACAACTTCCTGCCCAACAGCGCACGGGGCCTCTGGCCTCCTCAAAGGCCTACCAGATCCCTGCTCCCGGCAGGTGGTCTTGGGCTCTGCAGCCACCCTGCCGCACCTCCTCCAGGAAGCAGCCCTGACCATCACCCCCGTGCCCAAGGGCACACAGGCTGCTGGAACAGAACCCAACCTTGGAGACGGGCGTCTAAGGCGAGAGGAAAGCAGCGGAGCAGAGAGGGACCGGCTGTGACGGCAGAGACACATGTGCCCCGCCCACGCTGGGGGCTCCCCATGGCACTGAGGCGCCTGCGCACTCGCCTCCCCTCCCTGGACCCCAGCGAGGACCCAAGCTCGGCCCAGGGTTTGCAGCTGCCTCTCACACAGCATTTATGGAGCCCGGGGCACTCGCGGGCTCAGGACACAAGCCCCACAAAGCACCTTGACCCAGTGGCCGCACCCCCACCAAGACTGTCCTCACCGAGGTGAAAACGACCCTGCCTGAGAATTCAAGGGGATGTCCCCCCCACGCGGCCCCGACACCATGGAGACCGCCCCAAGGTGCTCATGGGCACCTGCACGCCCACGCTTCAGGTACTTCTGCGCACACTGCTAGAGTGAAGACGGTGGCCACCCCGTGAGCCCCACTGGACGCCTCAGTCCTGGCGGCCTGAGCCCTCAGCCCACAGCTGCGTGGACAGGAACGGCCGACACTGACCTCAAAGCTGACCCGAGGGAACCTGGAAACTGGGGGCCTGGCACTTGTGCTCAAGCTCAAGAGGCAGCCTCGTCCAGGGGTGAGGTCAGGGGACGCCAGCACTGGGACCGTGCTCTGCTCGCCACAACTGCGCCGCCTCCTCCCACTCCTCTGTC
>NW_006159574.1:3057190-3063944 GCF_000334495.1 Tupaia belangeri chinensis
CCCCCTCTTGCCTGGGTCAGAATGTCTCAGGGCGGGGCGGGATCGTGCCGTCACTCCGAACCACTTGCTGGCCGACCTGCAGGGTCACAGCTGCCAGCCACGAGCGCATGGAGACCCCCACACGTGCTGGGCTGTGCTGCCATTACCGACACTCCACGACGCCCACGGTGGACACCAGGGTCCTGATGAGGAACTGAGATGTGACACTGTGGCCGGCCTGGGTGCCTGACCTGCTGACCAGCAATTACGTGAGGTCCAAGGGACCTGAGATGGCCACAGAGCCCGAGGACAGCAGGGCTGGGGAGCCCACACTGGGGTGTGCTCCAGGGCGGGGCTGCACTGTGAAGGCGGGTGGCCAGCAGAGGCCAGTGAGGGCCACCGTGCTCTCGGGAACCTCCAGTGAAGCCCTGCGGTGACACGCCAGGGTCCAACCTGAGCCCCGCCACGCAGGTCAGCGTTCCCGGGCTGTTCTGGAGCTCGAAGTGGAGAAGAGGTCAGCGTCCCATGTGTCGTCACATGCAGAGATGACAGGGCTCCCCTCACCGGGCTGCACAGCCGACCCTCACCTCAGAAAACAAACTAGCCCTTGTTTTCTCCTGGATATTCATACGTCTCCGAGCAAAGACACATGTGCAGACACAGGCCCGGTCACAGGCCGGCAACAACCACACGGCTGCCAGGCATGAGCGCTGACGTGGTTTCGAGGTCCCCGCACAGTTCAGAGCCTGCCCTGGCCTTTCCGGCCCCATGTCCCTGTAGGAATGCAGACCTGTGCAGCTGACCACACTGATGGGGCAGGTGTCTGCCGACCTCCAGACCCCGGGCCACGGCAAACGTCAGACAATCCCTAAGAACTCTCGTGGGCAGGAAGCAGACCCACAGCGACACCATGTCCACGGTCAAGAACGCGACAGCAGCATCTGCAGCTGAGAGGCAGACAGGGCCAGAGCTGCAAGGGCAGCTCTCCCGGCACTGCCCGCGCCAGAGCGCGCTCTAACCAGAATCAACATCACCCCCGGGCCCCGGAACCTCGACAAAAGCTACAGGGCACAACAGAACCACAGCACGCCCCGCGCTAGAACTGCTCCCCACAGGGCGGAACAGGACCACGACGCGCCCCGCCCTAGAACCGCTCCCGATGGGGCAGAACAGAACCACCCGCTCCCGACGGGGCAGAACAGAACCACAGCGGGCCCCGCACTAGAACCGCTCCCCATGGGGCGGAACAGAACCACAGCGCGCCCCAAACTAGAACCGCTCCCAATGGGGCGGAACAGAACCACAGCGCGCCCCACACTAGAACCACTCCTGACACACGGAGGGTACCTCTGGAGCCTTCGGTGTGCGGCACGAGACAGAACTTCGCGGCACAAGACAGAACTTCACGGCACGCCTCGGCAAAGATCCCTTAACAAGTTCTTTGAAAAGGGATCACAGCCACTCTGCAGCCAGTGGAGCCACGGCCTGCGTGCCCGTGCGGAGAGCGGGGGACGTACCTTAGCAGCCCTGGCTGCTTTGACCTTCAGCAGCAGGTCCACAAAAGCCACTCGCACTTTTTCCGAGTTGTCGTGGAGACTGTATCTGAGTGTGGGCAGGAGCTGCTCCAGCAGCGGGTGGCTGAGCTTGTTGTCCAGGACCATGGGGAGACACTGCAGGAGAGGGACACACGGCAGGGAGGTCAGGGCGGGAGTCGGGCTGATCGGCCAGCCCGTCTTCACTCCACCCGCTAGTCAGGCACACCTTCCGAAAGCCTCGCACGAAATGCCCACTGCAGAGACGGCTGTTCCATGTCCTGTTTCCTGCACACCGGGCGCGCACGTCAGGGAGCGGCCCCCACGTGGACTCCCACACGCACTGACCCAGCCTGGTGTGTGTCGTGCAGCCTCGCTCCTTCCGGGACGAAGGCTGGGGTCAGGGTCACCTGGCAGGCCTGGGCCCCGGCACCCCTCCAACCGCCGCCCTCTCGTTCCAGGGACGGGGAGGCAGCTGTCTGGCTCTGACAGTGCGCACTACACCACAAGGCTACACCAGCCCTGCACTGTCACACATCGCATCACGCCGACCCCGCTGTCCGCCCCCTTGGTGCCTCTGCGGTCCCAGCTCACCTGCTCACCTCCTGGCTCTGCGCCATCTCTGCTGACCCGACCAGGACCCCCACCCCAGCTCACCTGCTCACCTCCTGGCTCTGTGCCATCTCCACTGACCCGACCAGGACCCCCAGCTCACCTGCTCACCTCCTGGCTCTGCACCATCTCCAATGGCCTGACCAGGCCCCCCACCCCAGCTCACCTGCTCACCTCCTGGCTCTGCGCCATTTCCGCTGACCCGTCCCGCCCCCTCCGTACAGAACCACAGGAGCTCTCATCTCCGAACACACTCGCCTTCCACCCCAACGGAACAGACCACGGTGCTCGGCCATGTCACCCAGGACTTCGAGGATGCAAAGGCCCTGAACCCAGGCTGCTGCTGGGGCGGGGCCCACGTGGATCAGAGAGCCAGGCCTGTCTACCTGAGCGGCAGTCAAGTGCACCCCTGCCTCAGGCCCACAGGGAGGAAGTCAGAAAGTGGGGAGGGCCCGCTCTGTGGTGCTCACACTCCCATCAGCCCCTCCGCCCCTGCCCTGGATGCAGTTTGTCGTACCTGGGGTGCAGCCCCAGCAGCTGCGAACTCAGCCATGCTCTACAGATGCCGAGCTTAGGACTCACTGATTACCCTCACAGACAACCCAGAGGACTCTCAGCGGAGGTCACCGGCCTGCAGTCCGGGGGGGAAGGGGAGCAGGATGCATGGCTGGGTCAGGGAGCCAGGGACGCAGGGAGCCCGGGAGCTGGGGCCCGGAAGGAAGGAGAGGAGGGAAGGCAGAGGCTTGCCGATCACTCGGCAGGGTGCGGAGATGGGAGCAGGTGATAGCGAGCATCAGTAACCCTCTTGGGTAGCAGTCAGTCTGGGAAAAAACATAAACTGGTGCTGGAGGCCGAGGTAGCTGCTCTGACACAGGCCGAGACCCAGGGGAAGCTCCCTCACTGTCCTGTGCTGCCAGGACTGGAGTGGACTCCTCCAGGCAGGGCCTCCCTCCAGCATGCCCCCACCCTGCCTGCCGTACACCTGTGAAGGCTCTCCTGCAGGGCCCGACCGGTCTTCCCGTGAGCCACAGCTCAGCTCCCCATCCCCTCCGTGGGTTCCGACCCCAGGAGCGCCCTGGCCCACACTGCAGGACGCCCTCCATCTCAGCAGCCCGTGCAGACGCCAGCCTGCACCCCGGTCTCGGCATCTCAGAGCGGCCCATGCAGACGCCGGCCTGCACCCAAGGCTCAGCGTCTCAGAGCGGCCCGTGCAGACACCGGCCTGCACCCCGGGCTCGGTGTCTCGGAGCAGCCCGTGCAGACGCCAGCCTGCGCCCAGGGCTCGTTGTCTCAGAGCGGATGCCCAGCTGCCCTGGGCGAACCGGACACAAGGCGAGCTGCAAGAGCGTCCCTCACAGAGGAGGGGGATCAGAGGCAGAGGGGAGGCAGAGGGAGATGGATGAGGAAGAGAAAGAGGAGGCCGAGGGTCTCCAAGTGGACACCCAGAGAACCAAGAAGTGACAGGCTACGTGACATGGGCCCAGGCTCAGAAGTCTCATAGTGGTTGGGGACAAGGAGGGAGCCGAGGCAGCACATGCAGGTGGCCATGTGACTTCACGTGCGGCCCAGACCTCCATGAGTTAAAGGTGCTCTTGACAACACCACGGTGGGCGGGGTGAGTGGAGCGCAGTGCCCTAAGGCCGGCGGTGGGAGGGGAGGTGTGTGGCAGGGGCCACCCTGGTGTGCCAGACACAGGACAATCCAGGGTCAGCTGGAGCTGGGGGTCGTAGCACCAGGACCTGCTGGGGTGCTGTCTCTACTCTCACTCTCGGGAGAGACAGAAAGTGTAGTTAAAAATCATAGCAGAGCTCTTTCCAGCCCCAGCTGCAGTGATTAAATGCTAGACATGGGGCAATGAATCCCATGTGGTCAGCCTGTTCAAGTCCCAGCCCTGGCAGGTTGAAAAACACCTGGACGCATGGGCACACCCCAAATCCCAACAGGATGGAGAAATGGAGAAGAAATTGTGTCATGACCGTACTCCCCTGTGGGGGTTCCGTGTGTGTGTGAGAGACGTGCAAACACACGTGTCCTCTGGCAATCAAATAAACCTTACTGTGGGTGTCCAACACGCGTGTCGACAGTGCTACCCCTACAGCGGAGGTCTGTCCCCTCCTTCCCCTCCTCCTCCATGCCCCGCCCCCGGCCACCCACCGAGGAGCACCACCCACAGGGCATGGAGCGCTCACCTTAAAGACGGCGCAGCGCACATCGGCTGAGCTGGCGTCCCAGGCCAGCTCCCCCGTCACTTTCTTCAGGAGGTCAACAAGGATGGCCGGAGGCATCACATCCCAGTAGCGGGAAGCTATTTTACAAACCCCGAGGACCCCCGTGGAGCGGACGGCTGGGCAAGGGTCTTCCAGAAGGCTCTGTGCGTGGAAAGAAGGCGTCAAGGCCTCGGAGAGCGACTCCTGCTCTACACTGTGGCCCCTCGGGTTCATCCCAACAAAGGGCATTCCGAGTGACAGACACACGGTCAGCACGACTCCTGGACCTCAGACTGCCACCATTTCCACAGCAGAGTGCTGAGAAAAACAATTCCCATACAGGAGGGGCCTCAATGCAGAACTCCGTTCTGAGGTGTGCAGCCCCGGCCGACCACAGCAGGCATCATGTCGGACACGGTCTGTGGACACCACCCTGGGACACAGATCCCAGGACAAGATGACTCTGCGTAATGAACTCCCAGGCCACCGTGACCAGCACTTGCTGGAATCCAGAAAGAGGAGGCGCCTTGCACCCCAGTCAACGTCCGCGGCATCACATGGACAGTCTCACACAGCAAGCCCCAGGGAAGACGGTCCGAGGGCCTCTGCACTAAACTCACAGGGAGCACACAAAGGCAGGCACGTGCAGCACCATGGGACGGGCTGGACCCACGTGTAGGAGACATAGAATAACCCAAGTAACAAAAATACAAGTTAAACAGAAGTCAGCAAGAGAGACTGCTGGAGAGGGGCCCCACCCAGGAGACTGAGGACCCACATCAGGTCAGACGTGGTGCCATGCGGGCCTCCGTTAAATGCAGACGCAGACAGGAACGAGGAGACAGGACCAAGGGTGGATGACGTTAGGAACCCCTCCACCCCACTGCTGTTCTGATGATGGCATGGTCATTTCTAAAATCCAGAGACCCAGGGCCAGCAGGAGGAGGGTGGTTAAGGAGCTGGACTCCCACATGGTCAGTCACGGTTCGGGTGCATGTGTGTGCATGCCCAAAATCCCAAGAGACTGAAGAAGAGACTGTGGCGTGGCCATCGCCACTGGGGGGCAGCAAACACATCCTATAGCAAAAATCTCTCAAAAAGGAAAGAAAACAGAAAAGAACTCCAAGAATCTATAAACCTGTCCATGGAATTCGCAAGTGTTTATAGATTTTTGTTTTCTGTGAATTACTTCCAACAAGATTCCCTGGGGACAGCTTTCGCATGCCCTGGGGTGCCAGAGCACAAGGCTTCCCGGTCTCCCTGCGAGCCAGGCCACAGCCGTCGGGCTGCTGAAGTCTGGGCGGGTGGCTGGCAGGCCAGTGCTGTGGAGGGGTGGGCGTCCCTCCCGAGCAGAACCGCGTGCTGGACTACGAAGGGGTCTTACAGCCACCCAGCCCACACGTGTCGTATCTGGAGGGCTGAGGACCGCCATCCCCCGTTGGCCGAGGCGCCGAGTGGTCAAGCGGGTGCCCGCCAGGGCTCTCTATGGAAGCGCTTTCTGGTCTCTTCTTGTAAAGAGGGAGCTGTGTCTGTGGCCAGGGCTGACTCAACCTCCTCCAGTGGCCAAGCCCCTGGTCCGAGAGTGATGGCCACAGCTGCCTGACCAGAAAGGCAACGTCCAGTCCAAAGCGTGGCCGTGTCTACGAGCTCCTGCCCTCCTCACCACAGACTCCGTCTCCTAGGCACAGAGCCCGGACGGCCTGGGCCGTCTGGTGCTAGCGCTCAGCACAGGGCGCAAACACAACGCTCATGGCTGTGGAGACCATGGGGAGCCTCCGCCTGCTGGTCACCACCCTGAGCAGAGGGACTGCACCTGGAGTGTGGCCTGGGTCTCTGGAGGACGTGTGGGTGTGGACGGGGATGGTAACTAAAGGGTCTCTTTGTAAGTGACTATTAACCCCAAAATGCAGCTGGCGACAGCAAACTCTGTCACGCGACGCTGTCTGCGCAGACTGCACTCAGGCTGCTGCCATCCATGTGGTAGGCATTACACGTGTCTGACGAGACCACGAAGAACATGGAGGAAGCGGTGTTCTCTGAACACGACAGAAACATGGCCTGGACACTCGCCTGCCCAGTTCAGTGTCCGCAGGGGCTGGGGTCCACTGTCACCAGCCATCATGCAAGGCAGCAAGGCCCAGCCTGGCTCATGAATGAGAGAGCTGGGCCCCACGTGGCCAAGCGTAGGTTTGAGTCTCAGGCACCGTGGCTTAAGACCACGCCAGCTCGTGTGCAAACAGGCCCCAAGTCCAAGAAGGAGGGAGAAGCAGTGTGCCAGGCGCGTGTGCAAGAGAGTAGAAAAGGGACTAGGGAGTGGACACCCGGGGTGGTTTCTCCCACTCTGTTGCTTTCTGGAGGGCATACATGCCCTATGGGAAAAAAAAAAAAAAAAAAAATTTAAAAAAAAGAAAGGGGGGGGCCGGG
>NW_006159574.1:3064479-3068065 GCF_000334495.1 Tupaia belangeri chinensis
AGCATTCCGTGTGGAAAAAAAAAAAAAAAAAAAAAAACTTTAAGAAAAGTAAGTGGGAGCAGCAGGTGCGAGATGGCTGCGTCACTTGCAAAGTGTGTGGGGACAGCGGCGTGGGCACACCTGTCACCCAGCAGGTCGCAGGGAGCGGTGCCACCACCACCTGCGGTGACCGCCTGAGTGCTCTGACGTGGCCGGAAAGGTGAGACCCGCCCAGGCCGACCGCGGGCAGGGTGTGCACCAGGTCCACGTGGGGGGAAGGCGTGTGGAGACCAGCCGTGGTCAGGTGACCCTGAGCACGGCAGTCCAGGTCGCGGGGGCGCCGGACTGAACGGGCAGCGGCCCTCGGAAGCAGCAGGCACTGCCCTGGGGGAGCTGGAGACCTACGAGCTCAGTGACACGCAACCACACCATTATGACACGGACGACGACACACAAAGCGGCACGGAATACCATGCATGACACAACACACAGCTCGACAGACGGCACATACGTAGAGTTCCTCGAACTGCTTCTGAATCTCGTTGTCCATCTCGCTGGCGTGGAAGCTGGGGTCCCTGATGGGAAACGCGTCCACGAACAGCAGGGCAGCATTGGCCCGTACCTCGGAGCTCCTGGCCTGCGACGACAGAAGAGCGTTTCGAAACCCGAGAGGGTGTGCAGAGGTCAAAGCAGACGCTCCCGAACCAGCACCTCAACGGCTCAGTGCAACCCTCACACGAGCTCGATGACGGGACACATAACCCAACGGACGCTGTGAGGCCTTCCTCAAGCTGAGCTGGTCGAGACCAAGAGCCTCGCTCCCTCACCGGACGCCTGCCTCGGGCAGGGGAAGGTCATAGGAACGGCCTTGCCGAGGACCGTGAGCAGGACGGGGCGCCGCCTGCCCGTGGCCGGGCACCAGCACGAGCCCACCTGGCCAGGACGCTGACGGTGTGGGCTGCTCTGTCGATACACCCAGCGCCCCACGGCGTGGCAGCTGCAGGATGTGGCCAGCATGGACTGACTCGGTCCCCGGGTGAATGCACCCAGGAAACGCTTGTGATAGAGCGCTGGTCCCGGAACCCCGCGAAGCAGCGCCCGGTCTTACCATCCCCACCTCACACTGCCGGGCCCAAGCCCAGGACACCCAGGGAGGGAGCCCACAGGTGTGGGCGAGCCACGCACCTTCAGTCCTCGCCACAGGAGGGGCCTGTACAGCCGGTAGAGCATCTCATCCACGCCCTGCCGCACCTTCTTCTGGTGGTGGAAGTAGCTCAGCATCTGCGGCCAGAGAGGCAGAGAGCGTGTGGGTGTGGGAGGCGTGTACAAGTCCAACGCCCAAGGGGCTACCTCGATGGCTGCAGCAGTGCAAGCAGCCACTGGAGAGAGTCCACAGCCGGTCCGGGCCAGAGCCCACTGTCCACGCACAGGCCACAGGCGGGAAGGGCCTTGAGACCTCTGCCCTCTAGGGAAAGTGGGAAAGCCCTGACTACTGATGGTCTTCAGACTGAGGCTGACAGCGACCTTCCACAGGACAGCTGGATTTCTTTTTCTTTTTGGAGGTATTATAAAGCTGTGAGTTTCAATCTCTCAGTATTTCTTTGAATTTGCTGTTTGTTCTGTGCTAAGACTTTCAGCCTTTTCAGGGCAAGGTCTAATCATTTCTACACACTGTCATTTACACTTACATTCTTCGTGCCTGATTAGCCATTTTATGTGGTGCTTTCTTTTGCATTTGGCTAGTAGTATCAAAATGCTTTAATACTTCATATAAAACAAAATATCCTGAGGATTCTCTGGGTAATGTTAATATCTGAAGCCAGTGGGGGGAAAATGGTTAACAACCATCACAATATTCACGTTAAGAAATTCCAACAATTACACATCGAGGTTTTGTGTTTCTGCCTCATTTACTCAATTCTTGGGAAATAGCTGTTACTCAAGGAGACTGCTTTTGTTCATTCCTTCCTAATAAATCTATTCTTTTTTATTTTTGAGAGGTTTTCACTATAGGGCGCATGCGCTCACCAGACAGAGAGATAGAAAGTGAGAAATCACCCCCCGGGGGGATGGTCACGCCACAATCCCTTCTCCTCCATTCTCCTCTTGGGATCTCGGGCACGCACGCACACACACGCACCCGGCGTGAGTTCTAAGCCACCGGATCCGGGACGCGAACTGCGGTCGACTACGTGGGAATCCAGCGACATAGCCATTACGCTAACTGCTGGTTCCCAGGACAGCCGAATTTAGAAGTCACACTCCCTGTGTGGGATCGCCACTGTCACGCTCCCACCCCACCCTCTCCACTCCTTTCCAACAGAATCACCGTCAAGTCTGCGGCCACTCGTGCTCCACAAAACCAGCTGCACTGCGCCTCCTCCACTCAGTCAGCTTACACGGAGAGTGAGGAAACTGCACAGGCTAAGAAACAATGCCTGCGTGCACGTGCGCACTTATCAATCCCCTACCAGACTCAGGGCAGTTCTGGCTAATTCTTCTACATTTATTACTTCCATGACAGCAAGAGCGAGAGACACCTCACACCGTGAGCTGCCCTAGAGTCACACACGCGTGAGCCCAGCTGCTCTGGGCAGTCTTGGGACACAAACCCAGGACATCCTCAAGCAGTCAGGCCTGGCACAGGGCCACTGCACGGCCACACCACCTTCTGGTCTGGGTTGTTGATGTTTTAGGGGTTGTATTCATGCCACAAGTGACCTTAGTCTGCAATCTGTTTTTTGGGTACAATATTACCAAACTTTGGTATAAATGGGTGACTTACAACACAGAAAAGCTTTTATTTATTTGCTTTGTTAGGTTTTAGCCATAGGGCACATGTGCTGACCAGAGAGACACAGAGACAGAGAGAGGGAAAGGGAAAAATCATCCCCTGGGGAGACGGCCACACCACAATCCCGTCTCCTCCATTCTCCTCTTGGGATTGTGGGCACACATGAATACACACATGCCTGGTATGATTTTCAAGCCACCCAGTTCTGGACTTGAACTACAGTCTGCCAGGTGGGATTCCTGAAATTCCTTTCAGTGCATCAGCAAAACAATTTACGAAATAAATTGGACACTAATTAACGCAGCTTGAGGAGAAAGCTGGAATGCGCTCTAGGCAGACGAGAACGAGCACTCGGAGCCCTGTGGCACATCGCACTACTCAACGTGGGCTGGCCTTCCTGCTCAGCGCTGAGGGAGGCCAGCTCCACACGGCCCACCGTGCTTCAAACCCAGCCCTGGAGGCTCGAGAAACACGGGCTGCACGTGCACACACGCTCGACATCCCGACAGGAAGAACCAGGAAGACGGGAGAGGTGCTGCTCGACCACAGCCCCCGGAAGCTGCTTTCTCTTGTCTCTCAGGCCGCCGCACACGCCCGCTGGGAATTCCACGTGCGCACATGCATCTCTGGCAGTTAAACACACAAGCACATATACATGTATCTGGCAATTCCACGTACGTGCATGTATGTGAGCACACACACACCGTTCTTCCAGCTCAAGGGCAGCACTCTCCCCTCGGCCGGCGGGTCATGGCACCTACACACAGCACCTGCCTTTCTGAGATGAGACCCAGCCTCCCCTCACCCCCCCCC
>NW_006159574.1:3069601-3085013 GCF_000334495.1 Tupaia belangeri chinensis
TTATCAATCCCCTACCAGACTCAGGGCAGTTCTGGCTAATTCTTCTACATTTATTACTTCCATGACAGCAAGAGCGAGAGACACCTCACACCGTGAGCTGCCCTAGAGTCACACACGCGTGAGCCCAGCTGCTCTGGGCAGTCTTGGGACACAAACCCAGGACATCCTCAAGCAGTCAGGCCTGGCACAGGGCCACTGCACGGCCACACCACCTTCTGGTCTGGGTTGTTGATGTTTTAGGGGTTGTATTCATGCCACAAGTGACCTTAGTCTGCAATCTGTTTTTTGGGTACAATATTACCAAACTTTGGTATAAATGGGTGACTTACAACACAGAAAAGCTTTTATTTATTTGCTTTGTTAGGTTTTAGCCATAGGGCACATGTGCTGACCAGAGAGACACAGAGACAGAGAGAGGGAAAGGGAAAAATCATCCCCTGGGGAGACGGCCACACCACAATCCCGTCTCCTCCATTCTCCTCTTGGGATTGTGGGCACACATGAATACACACATGCCTGGTATGATTTTCAAGCCACCCAGTTCTGGACTTGAACTACAGTCTGCCAGGTGGGATTCCTGAAATTCCTTTCAGTGCATCAGCAAAACAATTTACGAAATAAATTGGACACTAATTAACGCAGCTTGAGGAGAAAGCTGGAATGCGCTCTAGGCAGACGAGAACGAGCACTCGGAGCCCTGTGGCACATCGCACTACTCAACGTGGGCTGGCCTTCCTGCTCAGCGCTGAGGGAGGCCAGCTCCACACGGCCCACCGTGCTTCAAACCCAGCCCTGGAGGCTCGAGAAACACGGGCTGCACGTGCACACACGCTCGACATCCCGACAGGAAGAACGGAGAGGGGCTGCTCGACCACAGCCCCCGGAAGCTGCTTTCTCTTGTCTCTCAGGCCGCCGCACACGCCCGCTGGGAATTCCACGTGCGCACATGCATCTCTGGCAGTTAAACACACAAGCACATATACATGTATCTGGCAATTCCACGTACGTGCATGTATGTGAGCACACACACACCGTTCTTCCAGCTCAAGGGCAGCACTCTCCCCTCGGCCGGCGGGTCATGGCACCTACACACAGCACCTGCCTTTCTGAGATGAGACCCAGCCTCCCCTCACCACCCACGAGGGCGAGCGGGCTCCCCAGCAGCATTCTCGAGCACCAGTGCCACCAGCCAGGTCCTGCTCAAACCTGCTCGGCCGAGCTAGACTGGCACCCTCCACGAGCTGTCGGCCACTATGTCAGTGCATAAAGGACACCGCTGCTCCCGGAGGAACTAAGAGGCCGTCCCTGAACAGACTCTCCGAGCCATCGGCCCGAGGAGAGACCATGCTAGCGCAGGCCAGCCAGTGCCATGGTGATTAAGGTGGCTGGATGCTGACCAGCTTGGGAAACACGCCGTGTGTGTGTGTATGTGTGCGTGTACGTGTGCGTGAGCATGTGTGCCCAAAAGGAAAGAGGGAGAAGAAATTACAGTGTGGGCTCCTCCCTGGGAAGTGCTTCTCACTTTTTCTCCTGACCCCTTGCCACCCCCCAAGTCTCTCCAGCAATTACGCATGCCTTATGGCTAATTTAAATCACAAAGGGGCCAGCAGGTGGCATGGAGGTTAAGTTGGTGGATCCCACTTGTCTACAGTGTGAGACCCAGACCCAGCAGCTTGAAAATCACGCCAGGTGCATGTGCATGCATGCCCCAAATCCAGAGGAGACTGGAGAAAGGACTAGAGTGGCCGTCCCCTCTGGGCTGACTCTTACTCTCCTGCCCCCTGGCAAGTGCACACCCCCTATGCAAAGCTTAAACAAAAAAAAAGAAAGAAAAAAGAAACCACACTAGCTCTTTGTACCTAAAACTTTAAAAAGGAAGAGAAACCGTCGTTTGGCACCAAGCAGTAACACGTCAGACCGTCTGTAGTCCCACTGGGTGCCACTGCCAGAGAGACAGAGAAGAGAGACATGGGGCACGCCTGGGCCGTGGCCACACTGCAGTCCTTGCTCCATTCCCTCATCCTGTCAGGACGTGGGGCATGCTCGTGAGACCAGTCTGTTTTTCCAGAAGCCAGGGCCAGGACCCAAACTGCCGTCAGCCACGTGGGACCTAGGTCCCTGACGCACAGAGTAGGGCCTAAAAACCTCCGGAAAACACAGAAGTCTAGAGAATCCCTTGGCTCTTTGTCCTTGGCTAGCTTAAACTAAACTATCAGTGATGTAAGGGGGCAGCGCAGCAGGTTGTGTGGTTAAAGCACTGGGTCCCACTTGGCCAACCATGTAGTTCAAGTCCCAGACCCGGCAGCATGAAAAATTCCAGGTACGTGTACGCTGTGAGCAGGGTGGAGGAGGACGCCGTGCGGCCATTCTCCCGGGGTTTCTCACTCTCCCACCCTCTCTCACCCCAGTAAGCACATGTGCCCATAATGAAACTTTAAAAGCAGAGCTGGACCCAGGGCCTGCTCTGTAGTGTGCAACGTGCTGCTCAAGGTAGGCTGGGTTCCACGTGGTGACCACAGCCTGGCCAGCCAGCCCGGACACACTGGGCGTCTCAGTGAGTGCAGGGTCCACAGGGCGGTGGGGGGAGGGGGGAGTGGAGCAGCAACCACCCCAAGGTGCTCTTCTCTCTCCGGCATGAGTACTCGCAAGCACTATTAGGGTTAGAAATAACAAAAGGAGGTGAAGTAGATCAGCTGGGGGACCAGCAGTTAGCGTAATGGTTATGTCACTGGACTCCCACATAGTCGATCGTGGTTCGAGTCCCGGACCCAGTGACTTAAACTCATGACGGGCGTGTCTGCGTGTGTGCCCAAGATCCCGAGAGGGGAATGGAGAAGGGATTGTGGCGTGGCCATGCCCCCTGGGGGGTGATTTCTCGCTTCCTGTCTCTCTGTCTCTTTCTCTCTGTCCGGTGAGCACACGCGCCCTACAGCAAAAACCTTTCAAAAAAAAAAAAAAAAAGGAGGCCAGCTGGTGGCGTGGACAGACCCGCGTGGCGCACAGCACAGCTGAGACCTGAGACCAGTGGACTGAAAGACACGCAGGGCACGCGGGAGAGTGGGGAGAGGAGGCTGCAGCGTGGCCGGCAAGGCTTCTCTCCCTCCGCGTGCCTCCTGGTTGGTGCCCATGCCCCAGAGCTCATCAGAACGAAGACGCTGCCTATCTGCTCACAGTGCGGTCAGCAAACTCGCACTACGCAAGCGGCACGAAGGCCAGAAGAGGAGCGTGCTGACGCGGCTCCAGACGCGGGGCCGACGGGCAGATGCTGGCCGTCCCAGGTCGCGGGCCTGAACCCCGACAACGGCGCGGCCTGCTTGGGCGGGGCAGACCAGCTTCCTTCTCAGGGACTCGGACACCCACACGAGAGCCTTCTTCTCGCAGTCAGAGCACAGATGACGTCGGGCGAGAGCTCGCCTCTCCGCGTCCTGAGAGCCTTTCTGAAGCGGGTCACCCCACCAGCCACCCAGACATGTTTCATCGGGACCGCAGGACAGCGGGCACGTAAGGCAGAAAGTAAAACCGTCCCAAATTCCTCTAAGGTCTTTTAAAAAATGGCTGTGGGCGTTAGAAATGGTGACTGCGGAAGGTGGATGTTGAAGCCGTGGAGGCTGCGGGGCGAAGGCCCCCTGGGGGCAGGGACCTGCATTCCCCTGCCTTGGGGCAGGGAGACCCACCAGAACGAGCGAGCGAGGCCGAGCGCCCTCGCCGACGCCTGTGTGAGCATGACTTCACCTGGACTTGTGGCCTGACCAGACGCCATCTGGGAGCGCCGCGGCCCGGGGCTCACCTCGCGCACTCTGGGGTGCACCGGGGACGTCCTGGAGAGGTGGAGCCCGTGGAACATGAGGTCCTGGATGCAGTCGTTCTCGATGGTCTGAAAGAGAGACGCAGTGGGTATGCAGCCTGCACGAGGCGCCCGCCTCAGGTCCCGCCCGTCGAGACGAGATGCCGACTCTGAACCGTCTGAGGCTGGCCCCGGCAGGGCCGAGGAGCAGGTGTGCAGCGGGCCGGGACCCACGTCGCCCCAGTCCCGAGGTGTACACAGGACAATGGAGACCAGGATCCCATGCTGACTGTGACGCGGTCTCACCAGGATGCCCCCACAGGCCCCAGTAAGCTGAGACCGCTGCCACAGAGGAGCAGCTGGGGAGGGCCACGCCAAGGGCAGCCACACCCCCGGTGTCTGTGGCCTGAGAAGAGCACAGGAGGCCTTGCCGTCAGACAGACAACCTCCTCTAACTGTCTCCTCCACCCCTCAGCAGCAGACGGGCAGGGGAGGATGTGGGACTAGGGGAGAGTCTGCCCGGATCTCGGGCTGGACCCGCAGAGCTCACGACCAGAGCGATGTCCCACAGGACAACGGACCCATTTCTTTAATATGTCAAAGGCGGAAGTGTAAAAAGAAAGGACAGAAAAGGCGGGAGAGAGGATAGGTCTGGAAGACATAATCAAATGACTCAATTAGAAAATGCCATGTGGCGTAGTGGTTAAGGCACTGGACTCCCACAGGGCTGACTGTGGTTTGAGTCCCAGGACCGGCAACTTGCTTTCTCACTTCCCCTCTCTCTGGTCAAATTAAAAAGTGATGATAATAAATAAAAATAATTCTAAAAGCAAAAAAAAAAAAAAAAAATCCGTATGGCCAACTTGCTGGACCCTGACTGGAAAACTAAGTGCGGGAAGACATGCAGAGACAGCAGGGACTGTCAGATGCGGCCCCCGTCGAACTGTGCTGGTCGAGGCACTGTGCAGGTGCGCCCTCGGAACTGCATGCTCAGCCACGAGACAGGACGTGTCCACAGATGTGCCTTACCCCTTGAAGGGAGGAGGGCAGGGAAGGGAGTCGGGACTGGAAGCACAGGGCTCGCCCTCAGTTCCCACGAACTGGCAGACAACAGCTCACCCCTTGACAACCACGCTCAGAGGCCAGGCCAGCAGGTGGCAGCGCCCCGAGCCCCACTTCCCTAAAACCACAACTGCGGAAAGGGGAGAAAAGACGCTATTCCTTCCCCAGGACAAGTTTCACACAGCGATAAAACACAACTTAAACGATGAACAGAAAGCACACGACAACGTCCCCCCTGAGTTACACCTCGTGAAGCCACGTGGCAAGCTGCCCGCACAGGAGTGCAACGGTCACCTCCTGCCTCCTGGAAGCAGAAGCCAAAGGACTCTGGCAGAGCTGGCCTGGCTGAGCGTGGGCAGAGAGCAGAGGGTGCGGGGCGAGCCCCACACGTCGGGGACCCGCTGCCCTGCACCCAGCAGCCAGGTCTCTTTCCAGACAGGAAGTCAGGGTGGAAGCAGGACGGCAGGACCCTCTGACTCAGAGCACCTGTCATGCTCAGAGGAAAGAAGACGCATTTGCAAACCTAAAAGGAGAAAAACTAAGGGGTGACGCACACTTCGAATTTGTCTGAGAGGTTTCTTTTTTTAATTATCAGATGCCACATGCAAGTGAGAGAGAGAGAAAACACCCCCCGAGGGATGTGGCCACACTGCAGTCCTCTTCCTCGTCTCTCCACCTGTCAGGACCTGGGGCGAGCGCACACACACACACACACACACACACATACACACGTTATTTCTCAAGCCAGCCAGGCCAGGATTCGAACTGTGGTCACAGGTGAGACCTGGCTCCCAATGTGCAGGGCGTGACCACTGCGCTACTCGGCAGCCCCCAAGAGGGTCTCCGACTGCCCAGCCGGAGGTGACCTGTACAGCCGTTCCCCGAACACACAGCACGTGGCCATCAGAAGAGAGCCATGTTCAAGGTGAACGTCACCAAGTCACCAAAAGTAACGTAAGCGAGAGGCGATGCAGAGCCAGACAGCACTGCTCAGAGACAGTGCCACGGCGCCCAGGGAGGCCTATCCACGGGGCACCATGCAGGGGCTCCCGGCTCAGGCGCCTGGGGAGGCCTGGTCGTGAGGCGCCGGGCAGGGGCTCCCAACACGGGGTGCACTCTGCCTTCCACTGAGCCCACACTCAGCTCGGCTGGCACTGCCAGGTTCTATCACTCATTCTGCTTCCAGACAGCAGACCGGGAACTGCTACACACCTTTACAGAAAAACTTCAGAATAATTTTACCAGGTGTAAGTTTCTGGCAAGAAAATAAAACCAAGACATTGTTGAGCATTTCAGGTTTTGTCCTGCATTGTCTCAATAATGCGTAACACTTGTTCAAGTGCAGTTTACAATGTCGCCCTGATAGCGGCCACATCACAAAGACGGTATTGCTCCGACACCAAGCCACGGTCACCTCAGCATGTACTCAGCGTTTTAAAAGCACAGGGACACTCGGCACCCCCCTCAGTAGGCACTACGTGGTTGCGACCCGGGGTCTTGTTGCAGCTGCCGCAGACCTCGGTCCGCACTGGCCAAGCCTCCAGAGCCCAGTTACCCATGGCTAGACAGTTGTGTCAGCACCGAGGACGAGGCGCGAACTGCACCGCTCTGTGAGGCGGGCAGAGGCCACGCTGCCGTGGCGACATGCTCCCTCACGTGGCTCGAGCCTGACGGGCCACGTGAGCACAGACCTCGGCACCTCGGCACCTCTTCCTCACTGCGAGTTAGCAAGCAAAACACACACAAGTGTTGACATTTCAGAAAGTAAAAATACCTCCAATATCTTCCCCGAAGCCTTTTTCCAAGCTCTGAAATAAACCTCTGCAAGGTGCACCATCAGAGACCTATTAAGAAAGTCAGAACGGTTACAATGCAAGTGTGAAGATGACGCCGGCAACACGCATCACCTTGGAAACCCTCCTACCCTTGGGAGGGACTGCATCTGCCTAGTGCATTATAAACTCCCTCTAGAGCGATGTCTCCTCCCTGGAACTGAGAAGGGAACTGCAATAACGAACTACTTCCTCCCTCTTAGCCACGGCGTCCCGGAACTTCGCTGTGGTCTACGGGGCTGTGAGACCCCCAAGTCCAAACCCCAAAGTCAGAAGGTTTGAGTACGTAACGTTGTGACTTGGAGTCGTTTTCGACTGTGCAGGCTTCTAACCCTCTGGTACAGAAAGCCCTGAAACAGCAGTCAACTCTGAATCTTAATAGTTTAGAAATCTTGTAACTTGGGACCCGGAGTTGGTGTAATGACTATGTCCCTGGACTCCCATGGAGTAGACCGCTGTTCAAGTCCTACCCGGTGGCTTAAACTCACGCCAGGTACGTGTGTGCCCAAGATCCCGAGAGGAAAATGGAGGAGAAGGGACTGTGGCGTGGCCATCCCCTCTGGGGGCTGACTTCTCACCTTCTGTCTCTCTGTCTCTCTGTCTTTCTGGTGAGCACACATGCCCTATAGCAAAAACCTCTTAAAAAAAAAAGAAATCTTGTAATTCAACTCAAATACCCTGCAAATAAACACATGAGAAACTGCTGCAGATACCGCAGGTTCTGTGACCAAAACCCCGCCCGAGAGTGTGCCGTGTGTGGCAGGGGCTCTGCCACGGTGCAGGACTGAGTCCCCACTCAGCGCCAACACGGCACCTGATACACGGAGGTCAGTACCTGGGCCGAGCTCAGAGACTTCCAGAGCTCAAACAGTGACGCAGAGTTGGTGCCCAGCACCAGGCAGGGCAAGCCCTCGGCCGCGCCTGGCAACTCAACCCATGATGCATACGCAGACACCCACCCTGCGCCCAGGGCTTTACACCGCAGGGACCGTCTCCACACCATCCGTGAGGCCCCCATCTCCTGCAGAGGGTACGGCATGAGGAGGAGCGGGAGCGTCACTGTGCGTGAGCTTACAGAACTGTCACAGGTCCCATCTTACACCCACCTGTCACTACTGAACAGTGACTTCCTACAAGAGGAGACACTCCAGTGGGACAACAGAGTAATAGTTAACGGTAAGACATGACTGAGTGCTTCCAAACTCTGACAGGACTTCTTCT
The DNA here is from genome assembly GCF_000334495.1 of Tupaia belangeri chinensis. Classification (NCBI taxonomy): domain Eukaryota; kingdom Metazoa; phylum Chordata; class Mammalia; order Scandentia; family Tupaiidae; genus Tupaia; species Tupaia belangeri. Next base: position 3,077,501 of record NW_006159574.1, read on the forward strand.
TTTTAGCTTTTGCTACAGGGAGCAATGTGTTTGCCCAAAAAGAGACAGAGAGGGGACAAGTGAGAAATCACCCCCAGGGAATGGCCACACCACAATCCCTGCTCTTCCACCCTCCTCTCAGGATTGTGAGCGCATACACACACGCACCTAGAGCGACTTTCAGACCACTGGGGTTCAGGACCCTAACCACATAATCGCCCATGCAGGATCAAGCTGCCTGAACCTCTACACCACCTGCCGGCCCATGTTAACAGAACTTTTAAGTCAGGTTAAATAAAATCTTATTTTTTTTTTTTAAGAATTACTTATTTATTATTATTCTTTTAATTTGACCTGAGAGAAAGGGAATGTGAGAAGGCAAGTTGCCAGTCCAGGGCCTGAGCCAGTCAGCCACATGGAAGTCGAGCACTTTTAACCGCATCACCTGCAACCCCAAACAAAGTCTTTCAAAGCCAGATCAAGATGGCATAAAAAGTGATTAGACACTCCTCGCTTAACAGCCAAGATACGTCCCTGCAGCAGAACTGGGCTGATGTGAGTAGTAGCAGCAAGTGAGGAGCCTAATGGCGACACGTGCTGTGTCCTGGAGCCACAGGCTACGTGGTTCAGTGGGCGTCGTGTGACACCACACTAGGAAGGCGTCATTCTGCCATCCAGAAAGCACATGGGGACCAGCAGATAGCGTAATGGGCACGTCGCTGGATTCCCGTGAAGCTGTGACTATGGCTTGAGTCTCGGACCTGGTGGCTTTAAACTCACACCAGGCACACGTGCGCGTGAGCCCCAAGTCCCAAGAGGACACTGGAGAAGGGACTGCAGTGTGGCCATGCTTCGTGGGGGGCGATTTCTAACCCTTTCTTTCTGTGTCTCTGTCTCTGTGGTGAGCGCACGCGCTCTGTCACAAAGCAAGCACCCGTGAGATGAGTGCGAGGGGCACTCAGGGACGAGCCAGCCTGACCGTCCCGTCTGCTCCAGGTGCAGCTGTGGGTGCGCGATGAGGCACAAACTGAGAAACAAGGCAGAGGCCCACAGGACGGCAGACACGTCCTGCAGTGGACACTGCCCTGCCCTACCGTGGGATGGAGACAGGGGCCCCGCGCTGGATAAGTCGAGCAGCTGTGACACGGTCGCTAACGGGGAGCGACTGCACCTTTCATACTTACTTTGGCAACCACTGTAGCTGGTTTTTAATGGTCCCATGGATCATTTTAATAAAGTTTACATTCCAATTGAAGAGAGAACTAAGAAATCTTCTTCCCTGTAAAAAAAAAAAAAAAAAAAAAAAAATCGACGTTAAAATTACAACCCACAAAAAGTTCGCGACACCCACGGGCTCTGGATGTGCGACGTGTCGGGCACTCCACTGCTGCAACATGGCGGTTGGAGCCCACAAGCTGCTGAAGGGCACTGCCTCGATGCCGAGGCTGCCGCTGACCAGCATGGTGCAGGCCCACGTTGGGGGTGCAGCAGTTTCGTAAAATGAGGTGAGAAATCCGCAGCACCGACAGACTCTCCGTTCCACGACGGACGTTGGGCAGCCTTGGACGCTGAGAGCTACACCTACAGCGGGACTTCCTACAGAGCCAGCCGCCCTCTCCAACTGCCGCAGTCACGGCGACACGCTCATACTCATGCAGCAGGGCTCACAGCCTCCTCAGGGACACAGACGCCATCTTGAGAAGTCACTTTCTGGACCACCAGTGGCATAGTGGTTAAGGCAGCTGGATCCCACGTGACCAATAGAACGGTTTGAGTCCTGGACCCAATGGCTTAAAAATACACTGGGCGTGTGTGCACACGTGCCCAGAATCCTAAACGGAGAACAGAAGGGGCTGCAGCACTGCCATTCCCACTTGCTTCCTCGCTACCTCTCTTAGAAGCGCACATACTCTATGACAAATCTTAAAAATAACGGTTTTCTTTGCTCATCTATAAAAAACAACCCTCCCCCATCAAGTATGACTATGGGGTCACAGCAAGTCAGCGGCGTCTTCGGCTTCTCCGGCTGTATCTACCACGTCTACAGCACTTCTTTCACCAGTCTTGAACCCTCGACCTCATTAGGAGGTCGGAACCAGCTTCTTCCAAGCCGCTCATGTGGTATTCTGACATCCTCTCAGGAATCACGGATGTTCTTAGCACCATGTCGAGCAACGCATCTTTTCCGAAAGCTGTTGGTTTACTCTGTCCGGTCCATCGGAGGGGTCACCATTCGCAGTACATACACCCTGACAAATGTCTTTCTGAAATAAGACTTGAAAGTCAACTCGCCTGCCCACGGCTGCACAGTGGGTGTTGTGGTCAGGCTCTCCGAGCTCGTGGTGGACCGAGAGCGCTGCTGAGTCACACGTAAGGAACCCAAAGGAATCGACCGGAGAAGCCTCAATGCGCGGCCACCGCGGTCAGCAGGCCATGCTGTCTGTCACCAGCTTCGCTGCTGCATCTGCGGAGTGGCCCAGGAGGCTGCCGTGGGGAGCGGGCACCGGCTCCCTTGCCCCCCAGCCGCAGCAGCCTCGATGGGCGTTTGGTTCTGTGACGACAGGCACAGACTCCGGCAGGTCTGCACCGAAAACCTGTGGTTCAGACAGCCGCCTCCACTGACAGCCTCAGCGGCACCTCTCAGACAACCCAGGCAGCCTCCCCATCAGCACGTGCTGCCCGTCCTGCCCGCCCCTCTGCTTGTGTCCTGCAGCTTCTGACCTACTGGGCCTCCTGAGAAAGGAAGAGTTAGACCTTTCTCCAGATTAGGCTTGGACCCGAGGGGATGCTGCAGCTGGCCTGTCATTCGGCCCACTCTGGCACTCTCCACGCCGGTGGGGCAGTGTTCGCCCTCACCCAGGCTCAGAGAAGCACCACTCGCCTCCCTCGAGGACTTCTCCTCGGCACTCACGACGTGGCGACTGCTCGAGCCTGGCTCCACCGTGCGGTCTTCTCCAAGTTTAACCACTGCTGGCTTCTGGTTTAAGGAAGAGGCCTGCAACTCTCTCACTTGGTCACTGCAAGCCAGTGCAGGGTTAGTAATCGGCCTAGGGTTAATACTGTCGTGTCTCAGGCACAGGGAGGCCTGCAGAGGGAGGCAGAGAATGGCTGTGTGGTGGAGCAGGCAGAGCACACACATTCCCTGACTGGACGTGCTGTCTTACGTGGGCACAGTTTGTGACGCCCCAAGGCAGTCCCAGCAAGTCTCAGAGGCCACAACAGATGGGATGGGAAAGCCTGAACTTCCCTGAGAAACCTGAGGTATGACAGGGACATGACATGGCACCCACTGCAGGGTGATGGTGCCGACAGGCCCACCTGGCACAGGGCCCCTCCAGACCCGTCTATAAGAGACGCGTCCCCTGCAAGTCGCAATCATGCCAAATGTCACGCACGGTGTACCCGTCGTTTTAACGAAGGTCTGCGGGAAGGCGCTTCACTCAGATGCCAGCTCCATCTGCAGACGCTGCCCAGCCCCAGACAGGGCCGCCTCCCCACCCGGTCCGGCCCCAGAGGCACCGAATATCTGTCCTCACAGATCGCAGGCTTCCGGGGCAGGCCGTACGCTCACTGTGGTATGTGACATCGCGTCCTTGCTCACTCACGGCTGCACACTCTCACAGCAGAGAGCACTTGGCACCCAACATTTGGTGCGGGGATGCGACTGCCAGTTCGTGTCACCGTTCACGCGTGAGAAAGCAGAGGGCACAGTGGGCTAGGAGTCTTGGGAGTTAGAACCTACAAGTAGCCTGCGTCGTGACGACAGCTCTGGTAGGCACAGGGCTCTCCAGAGGGCACATCTTTGTGCAGCTGCCAGGAGCCTTCTCGGCAGGGAGCAGGGCCCCCACCGCTCGGCAGCACGCCAGCACAGCCTTGGAAATCCTACAGAAACATGACGCACTTGGGTTCATGCACACGTAAGCATGCGTGCAGCAGGCAGGTAAAACAGCATTTGTGGGGAGGAGTGAGCCATCCCCACAGATACTGTTGTTTACTTGCCTGTTGCACGCGTGTTTACGTCTGCATGAAACCACACAAAGCCACGTGGGACCTGGTTCCCAGCACGCAGTGCTCAACAACAGCACTACAGGGCCAGCCCAATAAAAAAACTGTTCAAAGATACAAAGCTTTGTATATGTACCAGGAGGGAGGGAGGGAGGACACGTATGAGAGCAGACCGGAGCTCACGCCAGCTGAGACGGAGCAGGGCAGAGGGCCAGACCTCTCTCACAGGAAAGTGCTGCCCCAGCTGCTCCCAACTGGGCCGAATGGACACGGCTTTACGTCCCCAGGACGCGGGCAGTCCCAGCCCCCACGCCAGCCGACGCGGAACCGAGCGAGGGCCCGGACGACAGCCCCTCCAGCACGGCCACGGGGCACAGGACACCTGGCAGACACAGCCGCCCGACGGCTGGCTGGGTCGGTCGGGCAGAACGGGGGCCTGTGCGCAGCGGCTCGCAGGCCGGAGCACGGCCCTCACCTCCTCCTTGCGCAGGCAGGCCACACTGACGGAGCACTCCAGCAGCAGGTTCCTCATCTCCCTGCTCTCCTCCAGGTCGTAGTCGAAGCAGTACAGCGCCTGGTGCATACGCCAGAGCCGACAGATGTCTGCACCCTGGAACGACACCGGGAAAACACTGAATTTGGACCTTCTACGAGCAGAGAGAGCACGGGTTAAGGCATTTTATTTCATAAAGAACAATCCTACATGGTTTATCAAAGAGCAGAAAACAGTGCCGAGTAACAATATCTTCAAGTTTGCAAATGCAGGACAAGCAGGCAGCGTAAAGGTTACACTGCCAGACTACCATGCAGTCGACGGCAGCTTACAACTCATGCCGGGCACATGTGTATACGTGCCCCAAATCCCAAGAGAATGAAGAAGGTACCTCAGTGTGGCCACCCCCTTGGGGAGGTGATTGCTCACTTCCTGCCTTTCTCTCTGGCGTGCGCACATGTCCTATAACGAAAATCTCTCTACAAACCAAAGAATATATTTGCTAATGCCAGGCCAGCCGGTGGCATAGCGGTTAAGGTGCTGGACTCCCACACGGCCAACCATGGTTTAAATCCCAGACTGGGCAGCTTAAAAAAATCACTCTAGGTGATTCCAAGAGAATGGAGGAAAAGGGACTGTGGCATGGCCATCCCCCCGGGGGTGATGTCTCACTCTCTCTGTCTCTCTCTGGCAAACACACACGCCCTATGGTACAAACCTACAAAATGTGCAAATGCTGGGCGGCCAGGTAGCATAGTGGTTAGTGTGGCATGATCCCACACGGCCACCTGTGCAGTACGAGTCCTGGACCCAGCAGCCTGAAAAACCCACAGGCGTGTAAGGTGGGGAGATGGACAGGGGTGCAGTATGAGCACGCCCCGCCCGGTGGTGCCTCCCCTCCACCCATCAAATTCCTCACTGCCGAGCACACTCACCCTGGCGGTTCAATGTCTGCTGACGGCCTTCACATCCACACCCACTGACCCACTATGAGCCAGCCCTGAGGACGAAAGCTACGGGGGTGGAGGCGGAATAGACACGAAACACCTTAACGATTTTCCAAGGAACAGTGCCCTGCTCAAGGGCAGACGGGGGCTGATTTCGATGTTCACTGCCCAATTTTCTAAGAGAAATGTACGTACCTGCTGGGGTCTCGATCAGAAGGAAAGTACTGCTCTTTTTCTCTATTTCTAAACCTTGTACCAAAGATCAAAATAAGAAAAACAGCCCAAGGAAACCAGCAGTTAGCGTAATGGCTATGTCGCTGGATTCCCACGTAGTCGACCGAGGTTCACATCCCGGACCCGGTGGCTTAGAACTCACGCCGGGCACGTGTGCGTGCGTGCCCAAGATCCCGAGAGGAGAATGGAGGAGAAGGGATTGCGGCGTGACCATCCCCCCGGGGGGTGATTTCTCGCTTTCTGTCTCTATGTCTCTCTCTGTCTGTCTGGCAAGCACACACGCCCTATAGCGAAAACCTATCAAAAAACAGAAACAAAAACAAAAACAAAACAGCCCAAATTACATCCAACCTACAAATATGTCCTTCCGTGGCCTGGCCCAACTTCAGCTGTAGAGACACGCCCAGGCAGGTCTGAGAGCGTAGAGGCTCAGTGCTGTGCAGGGGGGGGCGTGCCCCAGACAGCCAACCCGGGTCCAAGTCCTGCCCCAGCGTAACCAGGCCCAGGTGGAGGGGCGCTCCTCTCCCGCCCACGTGCACATGCGCAGTCTAGCTCGGAAAACTAGTGACAGCTCCAACAGCAACCCTGCAGCACATCCGCACGCGGTCCTGGTCCCGGCCAGCTACAGCCCATCTAACTGCGGCACGGGGCAGGACAGGCTGCCCAACCTGGGATTTTACCCTGCACCCCTAGTGTGACCCCATAGTGTGACCCCACAGCCCTACACAAACCCCCTCCCAGCAGAGAGGTGGCTGTGGACACGAGTGATGTGTGAGAGAAGATATGGTCCCTGCTCCTTGCTTCCTCCTTCCCGGAGTCCACAGAGCAGGAGACGGAGCAGACACTGTGACCACAGAGTGCCAAGAAAGGACAGAGGCCACCCGGAGAGGAAGAGGTGGCACCGCTGCGCCAGGCTGACCTCCCAGCAAGACAGGTGAAACCCTGCCCCCGGCAGAAGCTGATCGCCAGCAGGGCAGGAACTCCCACTGCAGAAACTGAAGTCGGGCCCTCACAGGCGCCTGAGACCCAGGGTGGATGCGGAGAGGAAGCATACCGTCCTCGTCTGGAGACTCCGCCGCAGCAACAGGACGAACGCCGTCTTGCCCATGTCCTCCCTGGCAGGCAGGCCTCTCTCCCACCACGTGACGCACAGGTCCTGGATGGCACTCCGCAGCTTGTGCTCAGACTCGGGTAAGGCATACAGCACACCTGACACAAGGCAGGGAGTCCCAGTGGGTAATGCACATTCTCGCCGTCAAGGAGCCAACAGCTCAGAGCACTGCGACCGTGCCTTAGGAGCTCTGTAAGCAGCTGATACCCGCTTGTGTTAACTGGCCAAAGGTCTGCACGTGCTGTCTGTGAAACGCTAACAAAACTTTAAAAATTATCACATGGGACTAGCAGATGACATAGCAGTTACATGGCTGCACTCCCACAGTCAACTGCGGTTCGAGTCCCAGGCCCAGTGGCTTCAAAATCACACAGGGAACATGTGCATGTGGGCCCAAGCTGCCAGGAAGAAAATGAAGAATGAGTTGAGGCGTGGCCATTAACCCTGGGGAGTGATTTCTCATTTTCCCAGTCTTAATCCCGCTCGCACTTTCTCTCAGGCAAGCACACACACCCTAAGACAAAACCTCTCCAGAAAAAAGAACTATACACCTTTGTAAAACAGACCCACATAACAATCTTAGAAGTAGAAGCCTCAGAGAGCATGCTACCTAAACCCCTAACTCCAGAGCAGCCATTCAGGCTCAATGCAAAGGGTCCCCCGCATCAGCCACCAAGGACAATGACAAGTAGCCCCGGAGGCCAGCGGCTAGAGTGGCGGGCCAGGCGCCGGGGCACCCCACAG
>NW_006159574.1:3085499-3089524 GCF_000334495.1 Tupaia belangeri chinensis
CCGTCCCCGCCTGGAGCCTCCGCCGCAGCAACAGGACGAACGCCGTCTTGCCCATGTCCTCCCTGGCAGGCAGGCCTCTCTCCCACCACGTGACGCACAGGTCCTGGATGGCACTCCGCAGCTTGTGCTCAGACTCGGGTAAGGCATACAGCACACCTGACACAAGGCAGGGAGTCCCAGTGGGTAATGCACATTCTCGCCGTCAAGGAGCCAACAGCTCAGAGCACTGCGACCGTGCCTTAGGAGCTCTGTAAGCAGCTGATACCCGCTTGTGTTAACTGGCCAAAGGTCTGCACGTGCTGTCTGTGAAACGCTAACAAAACTTTAAAAATTATCACATGGGACTAGCAGATGACATAGCAGTTACATGGCTGCACTCCCACAGTCAACTGCGGTTCGAGTCCCAGGCCCAGTGGCTTCAAAATCACACAGGGAACATGTGCATGTGGGCCCAAGCTGCCAGGAAGAAAATGAAGAATGAGTTGAGGCGTGGCCATTAACCCTGGGGAGTGATTTCTCATTTTCCCAGTCTTAATCCCGCTCGCACTTTCTCTCAGGCAAGCACACACACCCTAAGACAAAACCTCTCCAGAAAAAAGAACTATACACCTTTGTAAAACAGACCCACATAACAATCTTAGAAGTAGAAGCCTCAGAGAGCATGCTACCTAAACCCCTAACTCCAGAGCAGCCATTCAGGCTCAATGCAAAGGGTCCCCCGCATCAGCCACCAAGGACAATGACAAGTAGCCCCGGAGGCCAGCGGCTAGCGTGGCGGTCAAGGCGCTGGGCTCCCACAGGCTGGCTGTAGTGCCTCAGACCCAGCGGCTTGAAACACACTAGGTGTGTGTGTGAGCATGCCCGGAATCCCGGACGGAGAAGGGACTGTGGCACGGCCATACACCCAGGAGGTGATTTCTCACTGTCTCTCTCATCTGTCTGTCTCTCAGACGACCACACACGCTCTATAGAAAAAATAACTCTCTTAAAAAAAAAAAAAAAAAAAAAAACCTCAACAATTTTGAATACTGACGATATACTCCTAATTCTGGTCTGGCCTCCTGATGTCAAACACCAAACCCCTGGGCTAGCCGGCAGGCTGGAGCCGCGACTCAGCACCAGACATCGCGTCGAACAGCGATCTGAAACGCAGAAAACGCACAAAACGTTTGGGAGCTATTTCTGTACTTACTAGGAGAGAATTTTTAATAAGACACTGTATTTCAATTTAAGAATCCAGAACTAAAATGGCCCCAAACACATGAATCCAAGGCCCAAGGACCAAGTGACAGGGACAGGGACAGGGACCTACCGCACACACCCTGGGCACTTGGGGACTATTCTGAAGACAGTCACTTAAAACCGTGTTTGCATCTTTCTTTCAGATCATCAAAATAACCTTATGTAAATACATTACAACCAGAGGTCACTGTTCCAGACTAGTACCCCCAAATTACTAAGTAGGGTTTTCCATTTAGTTAGAACCCACAGACCATCAGGATTTAAATTGCAGGACAGTAAAAACCCCCAGAGGAACCGAGTCCTCAGACCGTGCCTGTCACGTGTCTAAGGAAACGGCAGTGTCACAGGCTCCAGATTAAAGCAGCACTACCTGGAGGTCACAGTGAGCTGAGGACCTGCAGCCTGATCCTTTCCCTTCGACCCTGGTTCTCAGTCAAACCAGAGCAGCCCGGAAAACACGCCAGCAGGGCTGAGGTGGCTCAGTCCCATGGTAGTCTCCATGGGAACACCGGCAGGCAGGTGGACCAGTGGGGACACAGGGTGGCCCCAGGCCGGACCAGCCGCGCCTCGTCCCGCCCTGGCTGCGGTGCCGCTCCAGGGATGAGCAGAATGAGCACCCCTGCGCTGCGTCTCCCGCGGCACTCAGGCCGGAGCAGCGTACCGTTCACGATGACGGCGCAGTCCAGCAGGGCTTCGTAGTCCTCACTGTCGTTGATCACAGACACAGAAGCAAGGAGGACAGATGTAACGGCGTGAATGATGTCCAAGTGCTTTCTCTAGAAAGGGAAAGGAAAGCCGAGGCATGGAGGAGGTGAGATCATCAACCTAAAATTTGACTTTAAGTTCATTACTTTCCCTTCCTTGAAGCAGAGAGACAAAGAGAAAAAGAAGGCTCTGCCAATAGGGTCTCGACACCAGTTTACCCACCACCTCAGCCACCCCAAGCAAGGGCACATGTGCCGCACTCAGGGAGGCCTGGGGCCAGCACCCGCCAGCCCGTGAGCTCGGGGTGCACCTCTAATGCCAGAGGGCAACGAGCGCTGAGGGCGAGCGGGCGGTGAGCAGCAAAAGCACCCCACACGGGCCGGTCACACCATCGGGGTCCCAGGCACGTGCACTCACGCCAGGAGTTCTCAGCCACTGGGCTGAGGCTGGAACCCTGGTCACCCACATGGGCTTCGACTCCCGCCATGGACACTCAACTGGTGCCTTGCGGAGCCAAACCCACACACACTTCCCCTGCTTCTTTACTCATGATCCAGAACCCACACATTAGCTGTGCGGGGAGGGATGGGGAGGAGAGGGGAGGGGACGGGACGGGACAGGAGGAGAAGGGCAGTCTCCACAGGGTCTGGTCACGCAGTGATCCCCTTCCTCCACTCCTCCAGAACTTGGGCACGCATGTGTGTGCTCAGTGTGCCATGACTCCAGTTTTGAACTTTCATAAGGTGGACCAGCAGACGATGGAGCAGTTATGTCACTGGACTCGCACATGGCTGACTCAGGGGCCTGAAGCTGGGCACATGGGTGTGTGTGCAGGTCACAGGACATCGGAGGAGGGGCTGCAGCATGGCCGTCCCCCAGGGGAGATCTCTCACTTTCCCTCTCACTGTCTGTCACCCCAGTCCCTGCCGCTGAGTGCATGCACTCTAAGGCAAAAACCTCTAAGAAAGATGTTCCAAGTTATTTCTAAAAATAAACAAACAAATCGAGCCGTGCTTTGAGCTTGTTCTGAAAAGTGAATTGAAGCCGAATACAACTGTCCTGAAAATGGCAGCCCAGGTGAGGGTCAGTGAGCAAAGGCTGAGGTGAGCACGGCGAAGCTCCAAGCCCGAGACATTTAATGTAAAGCCCAACCTACAGGGTGCGCACTCGCCAGGAGAGACAGACAGAGGAAAAGAGGACTCACACCCGGGGGGTGGACACACTATGATCCCTCTCCCTCCATTCTCCTCCTGGGATTTCGGGCACGCACACATGTGTGCCTGGTGTGTTTCAAGCTGCTGGGTCCAAGACTCGGGTGGCGCACTCAGCCGTGTGGGACCCAGAGCCGTAACCACCACCCCCAGCTGACCCCCAGATAATCACTGTCTAACAAAGGATGGGGGCTTCGACCGGGAGAATGAGCGCTACCGTCTTGGAGCCAGGCGCCGTGTCCGCGGCCTCGCCCGCCGCCTGCCACGCCTCCACGGGGCTCTCCAGCAGCACATCCGTGAGCAAGGCCTTCAGCCTCTGCCATAACTCCTCCTTCTGTTTCCGCGATAGTTCCTCTAGTAACTCGCTGAGGCTGAAGGGGTCAGAGGCATCTCTCTGTGAAATAAACAGCAAATAATGTATTTCAAACACAGAAAACAAGGGTGTTACCTTTTCATAGTGACACCGACAGGAAAGCTACAGTACTAGCCTTGTCACAAGTTCAAGCGTTCGGTGGGTTTTCAAAGCCGCCCCTAGAGGAGAGCCGGTGCGGGTTGCCAGATAAGGAGTGGCGAGGTCGGCCCTGCTCTGCTCTAGCCTCTGCACCCTGGAGGTAAGAACCTCATCACCGCCAGCCCACCCTGGGCTGCTGTGCTTAACGACAGGGACACAGTGACGACCACAGAAATGCAGACCCACCCTATGTGGCTCCAGGTGCCGGTGACCTGCCCCAAGGGACCCTCCATGCCACCCTCCACTCAGCCCAGACGCCCTTCTCTCCTGCCAGCCAATGACAAAACATGACATTCCGAGTGGCCTCCACCTCCTCTCACTCTGAGCAGACAGCCCCACGAACTGACAGAGCAAGC
>NW_006159574.1:3090624-3096690 GCF_000334495.1 Tupaia belangeri chinensis
CAGAGCAAGTGGAGGCCAGGACCTGAAAGGCTCAGGTCCAGGCTAGGGTCTCCCATCGCCAAACCTGGGGCCGACGACGAGTGCACACGGTGGCCCCATGCAGGGCACACGGTGTGCTACTGCCTGCTCGTGGGCAGCGGGCCTGACTGTGCTGCCGCCCGATGACAGGCCCCGCACGGGCCACCATGGACCTGGATTCGTGGGTGGCAGCTTGATGAACAGCTACTTCCCACGCAGGAAACAGCAGGTGAGTGCAGAGGACTGGGCGGGGCCAGCTGGCACGCCCCACAGACATGGCTGCGTCAGGCATCTGGGCACGCCCTGCGCCGTGGCTGGCCACGACCCCAGCACTCCTGGTCTGCTCGGCCTCCTTTGCCCCGCTCTCCTCTGTTCTCTCTCCTCTTCTCGCACCCAGGCTGGGTAGGTGTGCCGTGGACACCAGGCACTCTCCCTCCCACGGACTTGGAGGCTTTCAAAGCAGTGTCACCCTGGCTGCACTGTGACCTGCCGTGCTTCCACCTTCCTTACTAGCTTGGTTTAAAGCTTTCATTACAGGGCCATGCAATTACACGGGGGGTGAAAAAGCACCCCCGGGGGGCAGTGGCCACAGTGCAGTCCCTTCTCCGTTCTCCTCTTGGGACCTTGTGTGCACACACATGCGCCCACATGTTGGGTTTTTTTTTTTTTTGAGAGGTTTTTGCTATAGGGCACGTGCACTCGCCAGACAGAGAGAGACAGAGAGACAGAAAGCGAGAAATCACCCCCCAGGGGGGATGGTCACGCCGCAATCCCTTCTCTTCCATTCTCCTCTCGGGATCTTGGGCACGCATGCACACATGCCCGGGGTGAATTTTAAGCCACGGGGTCTGGGACACGAACTGCAGTCGACTACGTGGGAGTCCAGCGATACAGCCATTACGCTAACTGCTGGTTCCCCACCCGCATGTTTTTTAAGCCACCATATCCGGGACTTAGGCAATGTGGTTAGTCATGTGGGATCCAGTGCCTTAACCACCAAGCCGATTGCTGGCCCCGGCACTGCCTTCCGTACCATGTCACTGGCATAACTGCTGGGTGACACCTCCAGTCCCATTTCTGTCAAACGCGCTCTGGCGTCACCAGCAGGCAGTCATCACAGTGCCTATGTGGGTGTGGCACGGCCGCCGATAGGCCCCAGCCGGCCCCACATCTTCTGCAGCTCCCGTCTGGCTGCACTTGGTCAGGCTGCCCTGACTACACGGGACGGCGCTCGATGGCAACCACGAATGCACAGCCCTGCGCACTCCCACCGTGTAACCAGTGGCTCCGCGGCGACAGGCCTGAGCCTGTCAGGACTGCTCACAGGCTTGCTACCAACCAGCCAGCACTGATGCCTCACCAGCCAAGTGCTGATTCGGGCTCTCTGAGGCTGCGGCCCCAAGCAGCACCACACCAGGCAAGGGGACACCCGTCCTGGGGCTGCCAGCCTGACCCCATGTGGTTACTGCTGCCTCGGGACTTAGACTCAGGAACCAGCCTCATCACCAATTAGTGCACCGTGGTTTCAGTCCACACTGGGGTACGGCTCACAGTGAAGTCTTCTAGACTTTAACATACGTATGCATTGGGGCTAGCCCCTGAGCCTTGGGGTTGAGGGACCTGGACCCCACAGGGCTCACTATGGTTCGAATTCCAGGCCCAAGGGCTGGAGAATCATGCCAGGCGCAAGTGCCCACGTGCCCAAAACCTCAACAGGACGAAGGTATGCATGGCAAAGAGGTCACAGTGCAGCCATACCTTTCCCGGGTGCTCAACTTCCTGTCCCACTGGTGTGAGCGTGTCGTACTTCTACCACCACCCCCATACACTCCCACTCCTGAAGCAGACACCCACGTGTCCAGGAGAATGATTTGTGCTCGCACACCCTCCTGGGGAGGCGCTGCCTGTGAGTGCCCATGGACTTTCCTTATTGAGTAGAGAGCAGGTGTGCCGGCCAGAGACAGCGAGAGCGAGCGGGGGAGAGAGCATCCCACAGGGGCGTCCAGCCTGCAATGCCTTCCCCATCCTCTCAGGACTCAGGGCACGCACTCACGTGCGTTTGGCATGTTACTCAAGCCCCTAGGTCCACAACTCAAATTACACAGTCGGCCATGTGGGACCCAGCCACAGCGACCATCATGGTGGGCCAGCCTGTACCGGTTACCCACAGGTTGTGAGACGCTGCTGCACAAGGTGGGGTTGTTACAGACTCACTTCTCTGACGGGAAGTACGACCTCACGGTGTCGTTGACAACGTCAGGTTCCTCTCCGACTCTGTCACGGCTCACAAGAACAAGCAGGGAGGAGGGCCCCGTTCTTGAGCAGCCCCCCAGCACCGGGTGCCCGAGCTGCCCACGCCCATCCCGTCCCTCCACTGCGCGGTGACCACGCACCCCAGCACTGGGTGCCCGAGCTGCCCACGCCCATCCCGTCCCTCCACTGCGCGGTGACCACGCACCCCAGCACTGGGTGCCCGAGCTGCCCAAGCCCATCCCGTCCCTCCACTGCGCGGTGACCACGCACCCCAGCACTGGGTGCCTGAGCTGCCCACACCCGTCCCGTCCCTCCACTGCACAGTGACCACGCGCCCCAGCACCGGGTGCCCGAGCTGCCACACCCGTCCTGTCCCGTCCCTCCACTGCGCAGTGACAATGCAGCCCATGACACTGGCTTCTGCCTGAAGCTGGCAGCCCCGGCCCCCACCTCCCGCCCAGACTCCTTCTCTAGCCTTCATACACATCTGCCCACCTGCCCACTGGCCACCTCCTTAGGTAGGTCCCAGTGCAGCCACCCAGCCCACACAAAGCCGTCACCTTCTCACCCTGCGCTCCGTTTGTTCGTGACTCACTAAGGGCACACAGCATCAGAACCAGCCTCCCAAATGCCCTTGACTGCCAGGCAGCCTCCCACTGCAATCCCAGACCCAGCGACCACGGCGCAGCTCAGCCCGCTCAGTCCCTGTGCTGCCCCTTCAGCCCGAGAATGGCCAGAGCCAGTCCCCACACTGCCTCTGCCCAGTCCTCTCTCGTCTGTCCTCCCTTCACAGAGGTCACTCTCGCATAACACCCCTGCTCAGGACCAGGCGCTCCACGTGCAGCCAAGCAGCCTTCAGCAGCCCAGGACGAGGACTCATCCTGGCTCAGCGACGCCTGGTTGGATGCCCCCACCGTCGATGGGGGCCTGGCATCAGTTCCTAAAGAATCACTGAAATGACTGCGTCTCACTTGAGTGTAAGTTATTTTAGAACGCTATTTTCTATGAACAAAATCACAGTAAAGCCAAAACGTAAAACTTACATCAAGTTGAACAAATCGCAGAAACTCTCCAACCAGCTCCTTCGACACCGCTTGGACAAATGTCTCCCGTTTTTCCATGACAGATGAAACCGGTCCACAGGCATTTAGTGCCCCTAGTAGGGAACAAATCATACTGGAGCTCACATTCGCCGGTCGGCCTCTTCCTACAAGATGTAACTTGGACTTAACACCCAGGAACTACAGAGAATTCTCGGACCACTGCAGACACTTCCTTACAACCCTCAACACAGAACATTCCGATGTGTAAGAGTGTAAGAAGGGACGTACTGATTCCCGTTCTGAGGACAGTACCGGCGCTGACCCGTTATCCGCGCTGCCAGAGAAGCTGCCGAGCAAGGAGACAGCCCGCGGCTCCAGGCTCGTCCCTTCAGCTTAGCGCTGCGGAGGCCGGCGAGCTCGGGAGGGAGGCTGCTCCACCTGAGGACGCCTCCTTCAGCAAGAGTCCCACTGCGTCGTCGTCATTCACGGCAAGCCGAGGCAGCGGCCTGGTCACCGGGGAGCTTGTTAAGATGGTCTCAGGCTGCACTGGTGAGCCACCCCAGCACACCCCTCCCCACGCTGCGGGTAACGAGAGCCCAGGGGACGGCAAGTCCCACCTCACACTCGTGCCACCTGCTGCCAGCGGGCCCCACTCAAACACACTGCCCCCAAGGCGACCTCATAGCAAGTGAGACAGATCCCTTCTCTCTCTCTTTTTACAATTTGCTACAGGAGATGTGTGTTCGCCAGAGAGACGTGAACAGAGAAAGCAACCCTGGGGGATGGCCACACTGCACTTCCTCCTCCTCCATCCCCTCCTGGGTTCAGGGTGTGCACGTATACGTGCCTGGCGTGTTCTCCAAGCTGCTGGGTCGGGGACTCGAACCACGCAGCCAGCCGTGTGGGATCCAGCCGTCTTAGGCACCACACCACCAGCTGGCCTGGCCCGCGCTCTCTTAGATAAGCAAAAGCCCCAGGAGTATTACAGATGGAGCCACGTGGACAATTACTGGTGCTGACGGCAACCACAGGCACCTTGGACAAGCAACCCCCGACCTCCCTCTCCAAATCGGACAGAAACTGATCTTAGTTTAATGACTCCCCAGGAAGTAACACTGAGGGGTGGCGATCTTGCCTTGGCCTGCGAGGTGGCCACGGATTTGGAAAGGACAGACAGCCACGCAAGTAGTGTAAAGGGGGGACAGGGCAGAGCGGACGTCTGGGGGAGAGATGGCTGTGGCACTGAGCCATTCCCAGGTCTACGTTAGGAGCGACGGGCGGGCGGGGGCGGGAGAGGGGAAGACAAGGCCAGGTCTGCCTATCGTCTGCAGCTGTGAAGTCTCCCCGGCCTTCTTGGCTGACACAGCTCCTTTAACTCCCTCTGCCCTGCAGTGCAACAGCAGGTATACCTTCGTCAGCGCTCTCGCTTGCCCTGCAATGTCAGCTCAAAGACCACGTCTACTTTAAAGGTCGCTAGTGCCGGGTCCAGTCCTGGCCACTCCCTACACCATCCCTCTCCTCAGCTCAAAGGGCCCAGCAAGGAGCTGTACTTTACTAAAACGGGAGGGCAGGGAGGGCAGCTGGAGCGGGGGATGCCAGCAGCAACCAGTGCTGACAAGGTCAGAGAAGCAGCCGCGCTCAGTCAGGCACCCCACAACACCCACTCTCCTGCCCACTCCAGCTCCGAGTGCCCACCTGGCGATGCCAGTCCAACCAGCAGCCCACACCCAGACCCACGCCTGCCCCCATTCCTCACCCAATCACAGCCACTTAATGTGGTACTGTCCCCAGGCAACTTCCTGGCGGTGTGGCCGTCGCACTAACGGCAGCACCAAGCACTCCCAGGTTACGGTCTCGGCCATGACTAGCTGTGGGCCCTGCAGGGCTGCCACTAGCAAGACAGCGTTGGCCGTGCAGGACCGGGCGGCATTTAGTGGTTAACCCCACTTACACTGGGTCTCCCTCTTGCCGCGACACTCCGGCTTCTCAGACTATTGGTGTTCAAGACCTTGTCCCGGGGCTGGAGGGCAGCTTTCCAGGTCAGGGGTCATCTCGCCATCCAGCCACCGTCCCCACAGCAGGGCTCTCTTCTGCAGTTGGGCTATAAATTAAAAGGAGCCTGAGAAGGGAGCCATCCCTGTGGCTGTCCGAGTTCCCACCAGGTAAAAGCTGAGGCGCCAAAGCAGACTGTGGGTGCGGGAGCTAACTTCTCTGATGTCAGTGGGGCAGGGCCCCCCAGCTCAGCGCTGGGCAGGGCAGGGTCCACCGGGGAGGTCAGCGCTGGGCAGGGCAGGGTCCACCGGGGAGGTCAGCGCTGGGCAGGGTGGGTACCCCAAGGGGGTCAGTGCTGGGCAGGGTGGGTACTCCAAGGAGCTCAGCGCTGGGCAGGGTGGGTAGCCTGGGGAGGTCAGCGCTGGGCAGGGCAGGGTCCACTGGGGAGGTCAGCTCTAGGCAGGGTGGGTACCCCAAGGAGGTCAGCGCAAAGCAGGGTCCCCTCAAAGATCAGCGCTGGGCAGGGTGGGTACCCCCGGAGGTCAGCGCTGGGCACGGCAGGGGCAACGCTCCGCGCCGGAGCTGGCCGGAAGCTCAGTCGCAGCGGCCACCCGGGAAGGCCCCGTCCCGCCTGGGGCCTGACGAGCGCCCCCTGCTCGCTCCCACCCTGCCCCGCGCCCCATTCGACCACGCACCGCGGCGGTCACTCTTCGCGGGCTCCTTCCGTTTCCCGCGCTCCGACAGGATTCAAACACACCCG
>NW_006159574.1:3096844-3105155 GCF_000334495.1 Tupaia belangeri chinensis
CGCGCCGTGGCCTGTTCGGAGGAGGGCCGGGGCGTGGCCTCGAGCGGGTTACCGGCGCCCTGACGCGCACACAAGGACGCGCGCACGCAAGAATGAGCTCCGGCGGCGCCCGCCGCTCGGTGCGCATGCGCCGACTGCCTACTGGCCGCCCCGCGCGGCCTCGTAACTGCGTAAGGGGCGTGGCCTCACGGTCGGTGAGCGCGGGGCGGGGCCTGGGGAGGAGCTGGCACTCCTGCCGCCCGCGCTGCTGGGCCCGGTCCCCGCCCGCCGGTCCCCGCCCGCCGGAGTCTGTACCCCGAGTCTGTCCAGGCCGCGTTTGGCCGAGGCGACCGCACGCGGCTGACCTCCATCCCTGCGGCTGCCCGCTGGGCGGTGGCGTCACTGCCGCCCTGCGAGGAGCGCTGAGCCAGGCGCAGACGTGTGCTCTTGCCTGGAATTAATCACTCCGCACTGCCGCGCTACCGGGAACCCGTGCCCCCACATACTGTTTATTTTTGTATAGTTATTTATTGGGACCAGCAGATGTGTAGCGGCTATGTCGCTCGATTCCCACTAGCCAAACGCAGCTCGATTTGAACAGGTGGTTTCAAAATCACGCCAGGCCCTGAGCACGGGTGCCCAAGATCCAGGGCAAATGCAGGATTGTGGCCTGGCCGTGCCCCCGGGGGTGACTTCCCACTTTGTCTCTCCCCAGGAGTATGCCTGCCCTATAGCAAAAGTCCCTCAGTAAAGAAAAAGGTTACTTATTTAACTTTGTTATGATTTTCTTAATTTGACCAGAGAGGGATAGAAAGCAGGCTGCCAGGTCCAGGACTTGAACAGTGGGCAACCATTTGGGAGTCCAGCGCCTTAACCACCAGGGCCCCTGTTGGCCATTTAGTACATTATTGTAGTAGGGGCGTGGTCCCCGGGAGAGCGATGTCTGCGCAGGCCCCTGGAGGGGGCGGCCGCACTGCAATCCCAGGAGTTGGGACACAGCCCGCTCAGGGAGGGGAGTAGCGGGCCTACTATGCTTCCTGAGGGCCTCGCCAAGCAGTGGTGCCAGCAGGCCTGCATACCCTGGGGCTCCAGGCCTTGCCAATGGGAGTCCTCCAGCCTGAGCCAAGCGAGGTCTGACCGGGAGGTCTCCGGAGACTGGGTGTTGCAGCGGCTGTGCAGGCTCTGCACTGGGAGAGAGAGCCCACGGAGCTACACCGGGAAGCAGGAAACGGGCAGGTGCGGTTACCGGCAATGTCTTGTACTTAACCAGTACATGGAAGGTATCATTTCCAACTGCCTTTGTGACCTGGTGGTTAGGAAGCTGGATCCCACACTGCTGACCGCACAGCTGGGAGTCCCAGAAACACCCCAGGCACGTGTGTGTGCCCAAAACCCCCAGGGAGGGGGAGACGGAGAAGAGCCTGTGAGGGGGGGACTAAACCCTTCGGTGCTTTCTCTGCTCCGTCTCTGGTGAGCACAGGCACTCTCAACCACAAGAAAAGCACTGTATAAAGCATTTCCTCTGAAGCGTTTCAGAGAGAAGTGCTAGTGACAGGCTGGGGTGCTCGTCTGTAGAGTCCATAGCAGAGGCCAGCTGCAGAGGGGCCGGGCCGAGTCAGAGCACTGGGAGCTCGGGACCCCAGAGCATGGCAGATGCCCGTCACTGTCCCAGGTCACACAGCGCAGGCCAGTCTCCCCGAGCCCTCCTTCCCTGCAGCTGCGGGCATCCCGCGCCCAGCCTGAGCCCCACGTCTTCTCACTCTGCTGCAGCGATCTCCTCACACCCACGGTGGAGACTGCCCCTCCACACCAGTGACTTGCACACCCAGACTATGTGCCCTATAGCAAAATAAGGTATAAGAGTAAATAAAATCTTCAAAACTACCGTTTCTATGGTGTGTCTGTGAGTAGTACCTGGGGGGTGGGGGGATGGGGACTGTTTTAAAAACTTTCATTTATTTCATTGCCAAAGGGCATGTGTGCTTGCCAGAGAGAATGCGCCCCCAGCAGGATGGGCTGTGGCCACCCAATCTCATCCACCTTCTCCACCTTGGGATCTGGGGCACACATGCACACACACACACAGCATGTTTGTCAAGCCACCGGGGAATGAGAACCATGACTGGCCACGTGGGAGTGAACTCCCGAACCACAGTGCTCCGGGCCAGCTGGAACAGGTGTTTTGCTCAGGGTCTGCTGTGTTGCAGTCGTGCCTCAGCCTTCACTGCAGCCAGGAAGCTAAAGCCAGGCCCCCAGGCAGCCTCAGCCTGCCCTGCAGCAGCGCCCAGCACGTGATCCTAGGCTGACCCCTCTTACCCTTGAGCCCCTGGATTGCTGTTACTGTCATTTTTCTTTATTTCAATTCTGTAATCGGGTGAAACATTCTTCTCATATTTTTAATTCTTTAGACAGAGTGGTCTCTATTTCTTTGAATATACTATAGCAGCTGATAAGTGTGTTTTCTTTTAAGTGTGCTCTTTAAAACTATTTATTTATTTATTTATTTAAATTTGACCAGAGAGAGAGAGAGAAAGGGAGAAAGCAAGCCACCTGGTCCGGAACTCGAAATGCAGTCAGCCACGTGGGAGTCCAGTGCCCTAACCACCATGGCACCTGCCAGTCCGAGTTTGTTTTTTTTTTTGTTTCCTACAGGGTGCATGTACTTGCGGGGGTAAGGGAGAAGAGGGTGAGAGAGAAAGAGAGAAATCACCCCCAAGGGATGGCTACGCTGCAGTCCCTTCTCCTCCATTCTCCTCTCAGGTTTTGGGCACACACACAGACACACCCAGCATGTTTTTCAAGCTACCAGGTCCAGGACTGACTTTTGGGTCGTTGGCAAAGTCATGATTCATCTTTGCGCAGAATATGCCATGACCTTTTGACAACCCAGTAGTTGACCACCTGGGCTCCAGCCATCCAGCCACCTTATCCTCCATGACACCAGTTGGCCAGTCAGAGATGATTTCACACATAACTGAAGACCTCTTGTATTTTCCCAATGTGTTCAAATGCTCAGACAGCCTGAGCAGCATCCGTTTCATGACGTTGTAATACTCAGGTTATAACGTCTATTTCAGGGGTCAGCTTGTGACCTGGTGGTGAAGGCAGCTGGATAGCACATGGCAGACTGTATGGTTCAAATCTCAGGCCTGGCACCTAGAAAAATACAACGTGGGGACCAGCGGATGACCTCATGGTTACACTGCCAGACTCCCACATAGTTAACTGCAGGCCAAGTAGCAGACTCAGCGGCTTAAAACTCACACTGGGTACATGTGTGCATGTCCAAAATCCCAAGAGGAGAACAGAGAAGGGATTGTGGCGTGGCCATCCCCCTGGGGGGTGATTTCTCACTTTCTGTCTCTGTCTCTCTGTCTTTCTGACAAGCGCACATGCCCTATAGCAAAAACCTCTAAAAAAAAAAACCCAAATGATGGGTGCCATGTTCATAGGTGCCCAGAACCCCGAGGACGGCGGGATGGAGAGGGGATTGTGGCGGTGTGACCAAACTCCATAGGAGATGTCGGTCTCTCCAGCAAGCACAGGCACCTGCTGGTAAGTTAGAAACAGAATTTCAGGGCCAGCAGGTGCCACAGAGGTTAAGGTGTTGGACTCCCACGTGGCTAGTGGCAGTCAAAGTCCTGGAACCGGTGGCTTGAAAATCAGACTGGGCACATGTGTGAGCATGCCTAAACTCCTGAAAGAGAACGGGGGAGGAGGGCCTGCGGTGTGCTCATCCACGCTAGGGGTGACCTCTCACTTTCCCTGTCTCTGACGAGCACACGTGCTCAATGGCAAAAGCCAAACAAAATCAACTTCACGTCTCTTTCCTAAAGGAGGTGACTAGGCCCCTGGGGGAGAGCACTTCGTTCCCTCTCTTCCCGACCCCGTGTACACATGCATGTCCCTCTGGTATAAGAACAGGGTAAATAATAACAAGGCCTACTCTTCCTATCATGCTTACTATTCAGAAGAGCTCTTTTCAAAACTCATTCTAATCCACTAGGCAGGGGCAGTAAGGTAAGGAGGGAACAAGGGGGCAACACTGTGATCTGGTGTTGCTCTGGAATGCAGTAACTCTCAAATACCAGATACCAACAGCACACTCCACCTGCTCTTGAACTACGTGGTCCCACACTAAAAGCGTAATTCTAAAATGCAAAGAAAAAACACATCGCAAGTGAGCTAAGAAAGGCTTTATTGAATAAATACATGCACTGTCATGTAAAACTAGTCGAGCAGAAAGGACATTCTGTGACTTCAGAACCCCCCACCCCGTCCTGCAGCGCAGGGGGGCTGGCTAGGCCTGGGAAGCAGCACCCCAAAACAGATGCACAGCCTCTCAGGCTGGCTGGCGCTCGGCCTCGGTTCTGGAAAGGAAGGGCTGCTCACTTGATAGAGAGCATCTGTAAACAGCTCTCATGGGACAGAATGCAGGCTGGGAGCTATGGCCAGAGGCAGCTCCTGCCGACTCCCTCACATGGTAAGGCACCGGGGTGCACGGCCCGCACACGCCAGCGGGCTGCTTCAGATGCACCTGCGTTCACGTCTCCTCCTTTGGTTTGGCTTGAAGTAAAAAAAGTTGAGGTTCCCTTTCCCGAGATCAGTCAAAACTATGGATGCACATTTGGGGACGACTCTGTAATCCTTCTGGGGTTCTGGAGTGCTGAGTGTGGCCTCGATGGTAACACTAGCCCTGCCCATGGGATGTGGGCAGAGCCACACCTGCAGAGGTTGCAGTGCCCAGAGCTGCCCCCTCCTTCTTCCCTTCCACAACGTACAGAGGCGGCTACGAGTGGCCTCAGCGGTCCTTGTCACCTAGCCCCTGGGGACGGCTCTCCTCTCCTGAAGTCACGGCAGAGAGCATGGCACTGCGTGCTCAGCTGGCTTCCTCTGTGCGCTGATCCTTGAACACCGTCTACTCTGCTCGGAGGCCCGGATAAGCAGCACACCCAGTCAGGCCAGACCCAGGCTCGGCAGAGCGTCCGCGTGCGGGCCCAGCGCCTGGTCAAGGTGCTGTGAATCAGAGCTGCTTCTCTCAGGTGACAAAGAAGCCTTCCAAAGCCCAGGACTGTCAGCAACGGTCAAAGTCACCTGGTGCACAGGCTGGTGACGGTGCAACACTGCAGCTCACGCTGTGCCCGCATACCCACGTGTGTCAATGCAGGTACATGCTCCCTCCCAGAGCAACCGACTGTGCATGGCAACTTTGGACACGGTCGCCAATGGCCGGTGGGGTGAAGAGAGGCGCAGGCTGCACGAATGCATGGAGGCCAGGCACCCCAGACCAACGCGCCACGGCTCCAAGTGTCGGGTGGGAGTTAGGACAGGGTGGGACCTGCAGGGGAAGGGTGGTAGAGAGGCACCAGCTCCTGCCACAGGCACTTTAGTCTGGCTGATCACAGAAGTTGTCACGAGCTGCCCGGTGCCAGAACAGATGAGAGCTCCCCTCTCGGCCACGTGGCTGCATGTGCCCCAGTTTCCAAATGTCCTCAGGGCTATGGAGCCCTTTCCCCACACAGCTCATAGCACACACTTAGAATCTCTGCACACACACATCCTGTGTCAGAGACACGCAGCCCACAGCACCCCCAACAAGCCTCGCAAGAAGTTTGGGGGACTCTTACATATGAAAGACATGCTTATAATAAGCCAATGAAAAGGTTCCAGATGAAGAACTGCTACAACATCCCAGTGCTGCGATCAGGCACGGCAGGAAGTCAAGGTGCCCAGGGCAGCTGTGAGGACTGGTCCGGGTCTGGGGGCCTGGGGTGTCCAGAGGGCCAAATCGAGTTCCTGCTCCCCGACACGTCAGCGTGGGACATGCCACAGGCTCTCCTCATTAGCAGGAAAGCCACAAGCTTTCGGCTTCACCACAGCCTCCTACCACCCCTTGCTGGGCCATCTCCCAACGTGGAGGACGGCATGTGGCTCGCAGACAGGAGGGCTGGGGCCCCACGGAGCTCACTGTGGGTGCAGCGGCCTCCATGAAGGCCCACTGCTACGTTCTCGGTCTTACAGAGAGAGCAGTGTGTGCATCTGAGCACGGCCTCATGAAGCAGCTACAACAGGCAGTGAGATATAAACCGAAGATGTTTCATTCTTATACCGGAAATTTCAGATTAGTACACTATGACTTACGAAGAATAATAATTCTCTTAATATTTTATATTACTCAGTTATAAAATATTTTTCTTATAAATCCTTCAACTGACTTATCAATAATCTATCTTTTAAAAAACTCTAATAATTTTGAGTCCTTTCTTTTAGCATCCATAATGGGCAGAAATATATTTAATAATCTTTTGTTTTTTTTTAAAGGAAATATCACAAAATAGGTCACTAACACTTTTTGCTGCAAAGATGAAAATGATTACTTGTCCCAAGAATTTAATAAGTTTTGAAAGAAAAAATATATTTTCCTTGATCCATTTTCTTCTGAATTCAAAGCAGCAGGTAGAGATTATAAAAAGAGAGTCTATTTACATGGCCTAGTGCACCCCAGGGGTATGCGAGCAAGGCAATAGCAGAGCATGTGCACACACCTGCTTCCAGGAGCGGGGACGGCAGAGCCACGGAACACAGTGACGAGCTGCCACCCACCGCGCTCCAACAACTGGTAAAGCCGGGAGGAGACTCAACATACAAAACTGAAAGGTAATATTGGCCAAATAGGCCCCAAATGCCAAAGGCTATATAAATCCTACAAAGGTACATACAACTGATACATGAAATTAAAACATTGGTGTGTGTAGGGGATGTGTTCCAAGCTGAGGTGAGGAGGTGCCCCGAGGAGGCCTCAGGTCCCTCGTGTCCAGCGCGGCTATGTCCCCACCTGTGGCCTCGTCCCGTCCTCCGTGAGGTCATACCTGGGGAACCATAGGAAGATGTGGGAAAGTGTTGTCAGGTGCACGTCAGGGGTGTCTGTTATGGGGACACTCACCACTGGGTCCAGCCTTTGGTGAGTTCCTCAGATGTCAGAGCAACCAGTACCTGTGGGTTAAGAAGAACGTGATTTGTGAGACCTGCAGGTGGCATGATGGTGGAGGCACCGGACTCCCACATGGCCGACTGCGGTTCAAGTCCTGGACCAGGAGGCTTGCTTTCTCACTGTCCATCTCTCTGTCTGTCTCTAGAGAGAGCATGTGCCTTAGAGCAAATTAAAAAACAAGAAAGAAAGAAGGAAAACAAACAAGTTTGTCAAAGCAGGTTGAAGTAATTCCTCTTAGATCTCTGACCACAGCTTCCAATCTCCCTGTCCTCCTGTCTAAGTCCAATGATGGACATTTGGTTTTACTGCCCGTGGGTGCGTAAGGTCACCAGAGAGGTGAGAGAAAGCCTCCTTAGTGAGGCAGGGACGTGCCACAATCCCTGTGGGGTGGCCTTCTCCACACAGCGGTAACCACTGAGCCGGGGGCCAGGCCTGCCCTCCCTCTGAGGTGCTCATCTCCCCAGTCTTTCTGACTCCCGTGAGCCCCAAGTTGTACGGTGGGACCCAGGAGGCCCTCCTGCCGTGCAGCAGCCTTGCACCTGCCGTAGAACGAAGACCTGTGGGTGAGAGCGTAGGACGTGCTGGCAGGCGCGAACCAGTGGCTGATGGAGGCTAATGACTTATTAGAGAAAGGGCAGTGAGGTCAGCTCAGCAAGCGCAATTTTTTTAGAGGTTTTTTGCCTTAGGGACACTCGCCTGAGAGAGGGAAAGACAGAGACAGTGAGAGGGAAAGGGAGAAATCACCCCCAGGGGGATGACCACGTCGCAACCCTTCTCTGTTCTCCTCCTGGGATCTTGGGCAAACAAGCACACACAGCTGGTGTGATTCTCAAGCTACCAGGTCCAGGACTTAAACCATGGTCAGTCATGTGGGAGTCCAGCAATGGAACCACTACACCATCTGATGGCCCCAACAATTGTTAAGACAGTATTTTCCTTCAGTGTGAGACCTGAACAAAAATTTTGAAACATAAGAAAATCAACCTCAGGGCCAGCAGGTGGCACAGTGCTTAAGATGCTGGACTCCCACATGGCCCACCATGGTTCGCACTCAGACCCAGCGGCTTGAAAATCACGCCAAGCACGCATGCATGCATACCTCAAATGCTCAGAGAGGACGGAGGAGTAGGGACTGCAGTGTGGCCATCCTCCTTTGGGGGTGATTTCTCACTTTTTCCCTCTCTCTTTCTCCAGCAAGTACATATGCCCTATAGCAAAAACCTTAAAAACAAACAAAGCAACTCCAAAAAACTTCTTCGATTAGAAGTTCACAGTATTACTATGATGAGCAAACCAGTAAGATGAACACGTCAACAAAATGAAAATATCTGAGACGACCTG
>NW_006159574.1:3105186-3116509 GCF_000334495.1 Tupaia belangeri chinensis
TGCTGAACGCATGCATGTCATGGCCAACGGTCTACACCGCGAGCTCACGGCCTGCACTCATCTGCAAGGAGTCCCCGCCCCCCAGTCAGTGCTAAAAATGGCACGGCAGGTGGGCGTTACCTTTGGGGGACACACAAACCAATGAGGGTGTAAACTCACTTTGCCAAGAAGCCCTTTGTCTTTGGACAGGAAGCCACCACTGTTCTTCACGGCCACATCCAGCGTCCTTCTCTGTACTTCTGGCAGTGAGACGCTGAAGTCAAAGCTGAAAGGGAAGACAGGGCCTCCTTAGCCGTCCCCGTAGCTCTGCTGGGTGTCCTGTACAGAGGGCACTCCTGCCTACGAGGCCACCCCAAGCGCCGTATCTGTCCCCTGCGGAAAACCCAGTTCTTCTGTCAGATGCTACGCGTGGCCTCGTGTGGAGGCTGGGAGACAGGCTCGTTTCCCGGACGTAAGAGGAGCCCTGGCACCAGAACGTGCCAAGTCCCACGGTCCGTGGTATGCTCCCACGTGGGTGAACAGTGTCCTTCAAATACGCATGTCTGCCCCTTACCAGGAGCGGACAGCCTGGGACTGTCCACACCCAGCTGAGCGCCTCCGCCACCACTGGATGGCTCCCTTGCCCCGGGGAGGAGCTGCCAGGTGGGTGCTCTCCTTGTGAGGAGAAGGCCCAAAACACAAGTAACGGTGGAGTCCTGGCCTGGCATGGGGCCAGGTCCACTCTGACTGGCCACGGCCGCTGTACCTGCAGTGCCCTGGAGAGTCTGTTCCCAGATGCTGGGCAGAGTAGGGACGTGTCTGTAGACACATCTGCTTGGGAGCTGGCCTGCAGGCCAGGTCAGACCTCGGAGGTGAATGCACTATGGGCCTGGTGTGGGCGCACAGGCAGGAGGTGCTGACCCACTGGGAGTGCAGGCCAGCTTTGGTTGGGAGCCCCGCTGACCCAAACGTGGACCTGGGCCTGAGCCCCTGACTAGCTGGAGGCTGTGGAAGGCCACCACAGCAGGGACGACCCTGTCAGGGGGTGCCCACTTATCTGTCTCTCGTGAAAGACATGAAATGAGTCCATTCAAAAGAAATAATTAAAAATAAAGCAACAGAAACCCGGAAGTGTGTGAATGTAACGAGGGATCTGCACCTCAGAGCAGTGCTCGGGACTGACCAGTGCTAATCAGAGTGGATACAGAACGCAACCGGACGGGCACCGTGACTAAAACAAACAGAATCACCGGCACGGAGACGAGTCCACAAGCAGTCTTTTTAAAGATGAGTTATAAGCAGGGTGACTAGATGCTGGCACCACTCGACTTCACTGTTTTCCCAAGTACTGGTGCTTTTAAGCTCCCACAGGACTGTAATGTAAGACACCAACTGGTGGGGCCAGCAGCTGGTGTGGCTGGACCTCTGGGGGTCCCTGAGGCCCTCTCAGGAGACTGACCAGGAGCCTCTATTAGGCCAGACTGCGAGGGGTTTGCAGAAACGTAGGAAAATGAGGGTCAGCCCCATCACCCCCATCACACAGCAGTTAAGCATGAGGCAGAGGAAGCAGGCCTCACCAGCCAAGCAAGGCTTGAAGCCCATGTAGCTGGGCAGGGACACACAAGCCAGCACTCTGATGGGACAGGCAGCGCGAGAAAAGAACACCGCAGGGGACCGGCAGGTGGCACAGTGGTTAGAGCTGGCCTGCCACACGGCCCACCACAGCTCAAGTCTCGGACGTGGTAGATTACTTTCTCACTCTCCCCAGTGTGCACATGTACGCTGGAGCAAATTTTTAAGAAATAATAATACAATGAAATGATTCCTTTAAAAAAAGGAATGTGGCTGGGACCAGCAGTTGGTGTAATGGCTATGTCACTGGACTCCCATGTAGTTGACCACAGTTCGAGTCCCGGACCTGGTGGCTTAAATCACACCAGGCGTGCGTGCGTGCGTGCGTGCCTAAGATCCCAAGAGGAGAATGGAGGAGAAGGGATTGCGGCGAGGCCATCCCCCCCTGGGGGGTGATTTCTCACTTTCTGTCTCTCTCTGTCTTTCTGGCAAGCGCATGCACCCTATAGCAAAAACCTCTCCAAAAAAAAAAGAACTGTGGCATGATTGGGCCCCCTGAGGGGTCTTTCTCACTCTCTTTCAATCTCTCTCTCTGTCCCTCTCTCGACCTATTTCTGTCTCTCTACATCTCTCTCTCTCTCTGTCTCTGTCATGCACGTGCATCTGCCTTCTGGCATAAAACAAAAAAACATGTGAACTAAAAATATTATTTTCAACTTTTTTTTGTGAATGCTTTTTTTTTTTTTACAAACCGTATTATAATTTAAGATATTATGAGCTTATTATTGTTATTTTAAAATATATTGATCTATAATTCTCAGCTTTAACTTACAACACAGTAAATACCAGAAGAACCAAGGCTCTCTAAAGAGGTCCGAAGTACGCCTTAGTGCCCTCACTAGTCCCCATCCACAGGTGGACAACGCCAACTCACTGCTGCATTTCTACGGGAGCCACGTGCATGTGTGTGAAGCCTGGGGGCTCTGTCAGACACACGTGGCCACGCTCAGGTCCTCCTCGGCTCACCGCCTCCACCGGGCAGAAAACACCTACCTTTGATCGAACACTGGGTTTAAGGTTTTCTTGGACACGTGGGTCTTCCTCCTTCCCGACCTCCTCTTGTCTGGTAACAAGTACATGCGGACGTACGGGTCAGAGCCGTCTTCGGAGAAGGCGATGAGGTTCCTTGTGACACGACCAGGGAGGACCGGACGTTAGCACCCAGGAATGCAAGAATCAGAACCACACCAGGGCTACCAGGCTTTGACGTGAGGTGGAGACAACGAGCCAGCACAGGAAGTCCAGGGCAAGCTCGCCCGGCACCTGCCCTCGTGCCTCGTGCTGGCGCCTCCCTGGCCCGCTGCTCTATGGCCGGCCCTGCCAGAGGGACCTAGACTGCCAGATGCTGGAGGCAAACGCCTCACGCTCAGCCGAGGACCCGCCCAGGCTCTCCCTTTGCCTCTACGTAGAAGCCACTGCTTTTTCCTTCCAGCACCCTCCTGCTGTTTCCAACCAGTAACGGAACAGGACTTAGCCTTAAGGCCGAGCAGCCCCCAGGGGCTCCGGGGAGGCGCGGGCCCTGGCAGCCCGAGTCCTGGGCAGCTGCAGTAGCTCCCTTTATGGCTCTTCGCAGGCTACCTTCTTCCATCTCCAGCCACCCAGCCCACGGGGCACTGTCTGGGTCCTTCAGGAAGGCTGCACTGTTCCTCCGTACAGACACAGCGAGCTCTACCTTCCGTCACTCCCCACGGGACCTCTTACCCAGCACAGGGCTGGGCGGTGGCACAGTGGGGGTGCAGTGAGCCCACGTGTGTGGGGGGGTCCTGGGTTTGCGACC
The DNA here is from genome assembly GCF_000334495.1 of Tupaia belangeri chinensis. Classification (NCBI taxonomy): domain Eukaryota; kingdom Metazoa; phylum Chordata; class Mammalia; order Scandentia; family Tupaiidae; genus Tupaia; species Tupaia belangeri. The sequence continues at coordinate 3,108,575 of NW_006159574.1, forward strand.
AGGAGAGCCCTCCCTGACCACGCATGCACACATATGCGACCCAGGAGAGCCCTCCCTGACCACGTATGCATGTATATGCACGGGCCCTCCCTGACCACCACGCATGCACCCACATGTGACCCAGGAGGGCCCTCCCTGACCACGCACACACGCACGCACATGCGACCCAGGTGGGCCTTCCCTGACTGCACACACATCCTCATGCACATGAGCTGGTCTGGCTGAGTCAGGGTGGGTGCAGTGCTGGGACACCTGCTGGGGGTACCTGCCTCTCTGTCTCTCGTAGAAGAAATACAGGATTTTTTTTTTTTTTAACTAGTTGAGGGAGCCAGCAGGTGGCATGGTGGTTAAGGGGCTGGATTCCACATAGTTGGTCACAGTTTGAGTCCTGGACCCGGCAGCTTGAAAATCATGCCAGGCATATGTGCATACATGCCCAAAATCCAGAGAGGAGAGTGGAGGAAAGGGGATTGCAGCATGGCCATCTCCCCTGGGAGTGACTTCCCTTTTCCCTCTCTCTCTGTATCCCCCTGCCTCTGGTGGGCATACGTACCATATGACAAAAAACTTAAGAAGTAATAGGATCTAGTTGAGGTGCTGCCCTGCAGCGCCCGCCTTCCCTCCACCTCCGACACGATCCGCCCTAGCAGCGAGAGCACACAGGACTCGGAGCGCTCCCAACTGGACTCTGTACTGACGCGGCCTCACCCCCAAGTGCTACCTCCTTCCCTACTCCCAAGGCTTCTCAGTGTAGCCAGAGGATGAGCTTTCACTGGAGACAGAGAGGTCAAGTGTGAAATCACCCCACGAGGATGGCCACGACACAGTCCCCTCGCCTCCATTTTTTCGGGATTCTGGGCACGCAGATACAGGTGCCGGGTCTGGGACTCGAACCACGCGTGTGGGTCCAGACACCTTAAGCCTTAACCTCCTCGCCACCTGCTGGCCCAACAGGCACTTTTCTTTTCTCAGAATGGTCCTGGGTGCTGCTGCATTTCGCTCTTCTCCAGTCACCCGAACAGCTCAACCTCGGTGTGTGCACACGCCTGTCAGACCGTTCGCACTCGCCCCTTGGGATCCTGGCAAACCTTTTCTTTACTTTCCCAATGTCTTGGAGCATTTTTTGGAGTTTTTTTTGACAAGTTTTTGTCATAGGGCCTGTGCACTCACAAGACAAAAGAGAGAAAGCGAGAAATCACCCCCCGGGGGGATGGCCACGCCACAATCCCTTCTCCTCCATTCTCCTCTCGGGATCTTGGGCACGCACGCACATGCGCCCAGCGTGAGTTTAAGCCACCGGCTCCGGGACTTGAACCGCGGTCAACCACATGGGAGTCCAGTGACATAGCCATTACGCTAACTGCTGGTCCCTGCCTTGGAGCATTTTAAATATACATTAGTGTACATTCAAATAGCTACACATTTTAACAGAAGTAAAATTGAGGACAACAGATGGTGTAAAGGCTAAGGTCGACTATGCAGTTCGACTCCTGCATCCAGCAGCTTAAGAATCACACCAGGCACACGTGTGTGTGTATGTGTACGCCCAAGCACTGAGAGAAGAGACCGCAGCATGGCCGTTCCCTTTAGGGAGTGACTCCTCACTTTCCCTCTCTCTCTTATTGGCAGTGCATGGCTAGTAGCAAACTAAAACAATTAAGGTAAAACGGGCTGGCAGGTGGCATGGTGGTTAAGGGCACTGAACTCCCACATAGTGGACTGCGGTTTGAGTCTGGGATCTGGCACTCTGATCAAATAAAAAAAAAAAAATAGGTAAAACAAAATAGAAGAAAAATTGACCTTCAGTTTGTTTATCTATCGTTTTTTTAAAAAAATAAATATTTTATTTAACTTTATTTATTATTTTAATTTTCTAGTTTGATCAGTCAGAGAGAATGAGAGAGAGAAAGAGTGAGAAAGCAAGCCACCAGGTCCAGGACTTGAACTGTGGTCAGCCATGTGGGAGTATCCAGCACCCTAACCACCACGCCACCTGCTGGTCCCTTACCTTTCTTATTTTAAGAGAGATTTTTGCTATAGGGCGTGAGCTCACCAGAGAGACAGAGATAACAGAAAGCGAGAAATCACCCCTGGAGGGATAGCCAAGCCTCAATCCCTTGTCATTCATTCTCCTCTCTAGATTCTGGGCACCCATACACATGCGCCCAGTTTGAGTTTCAAGACGCTGGGTCTAAGACTCGAACCGTGGCCATCCATGTGGGAGTCCAGCCATGTAACCACTGCGCCATCTCCCTGCTTACCTTTCTCTGAGGGAAAGGATCCATAAACTCTCAGCCCTCTACCCAACAAGCTGCCGCAGGACAGTCTTAACTCCCTGATACAAAAGCAATGACGCTCCCACACAAGACTCAGTGACTCCCTCCCTTGGGCAGACACTAGTAGGGGAGACGGTGCGCTCCTGTCTGCCAGAACTAAAGAACAAGGTAGCAGAGCCGACCCACTGCCCTCCGGAGGCCCCCGCCCTGCCAGGCAGCAGTCGCTGGCGGCCAAGCAGTGCCCACGCTCACCTGCAGGCATGCACCACCACGACGAGCTTGTTTCTCTGCGAGCTGTGCCGGATGGTCAGCTGGATCTGCCCCAGAGGGGACTGCCCCAGGGTCGTCCCGCTGCAAGAAACAGCAGTTACCAGCCCTCGCCAGGCCCTGCATTTCTGCAGGAGAGACCCGATGAGCCAAGAACTGAGACATAGCTAGGGGCTTCCAGACATAGCTAGACCTGTGTTCACCCAGGGTTCAGGCGTAGCCAGCAGGCCCGTGTTCACCCAGGGTTCAGATGTCAGCCAGCAGGCCTGTGTTCACCCAGGGTTCAGGAGAACCGAGTTATTCAAAACAGACTTCTAACCCTGAGACACAGAGGCCTACCTTTCGCAAATGTCAGCTGTGTGGTCACTGAACTACGCCCAGCCTGATTGCCCAGAGCAACGTGGCCTTCCTGCCCCGTGTGCAGGCCACCTGCTGTCCCTGACGCCCTACTCGTGCTTGGGTTCTCCCAGCCCACCCAGACACTCCCCAGCTCAGCTCAGGAGGACGGACCGTCTCTGGTTTAACCCTCTTTCCTTCTTCAGTGTACGGACAAAAGAAAGAAGACAGGCACGGAGTGGGTGTGGACGGCACCTGCCCCGGGGCGGGGAAGCGGCCACACCTGCGCACTCCCGACCTCCGCCTGCGCACTCCACCTCCGGGCAGCCGCGCACTGGCCTCACCCCGCCACTCCACTGCCCTCTGACTCCCAACTCATCCTCTGACGCAAACAGCAGAACAGCCGCTCCCTCCAACCCAGAGAGAAGGGCTAACACCTCAACCCTGTGAGAACTGCAGGCTTTTTCCACCTTATCCAAATTACACGAACGCGTCTATGAATCATGAAGCTTGGAAAAAAGACGACGAACATCAAAGACAAACAGGAAGGACCAGGCTGCCGTGAGGGGAGTTGCCCGAGCATCAGAGAACGGGCCCGTCCCAGCAGTGTCTGCACCACCAGGGCGAGGCGGGCGAGGCGGGCGAGGCGGGCAAGCGCAGCGAAGGGAGGGGTGCACAGTGACTCACATCACAGCGCCCCAGCACCCCCTGCGGGCGACACCTACGACTGCATCGTTTCCACGCTTGGAAAGATCAGGCCTGAAGAAACGCTAGGTTTTACTCAGAGACGGAAATCCAACACAACTCAACGTCGTAGCTAATTTGAGATTATGTCTCCCGGGGCCAGCAGGTGGCACAGAGGTTAAGGCACTGATTTCTGCATGGCTCACTGTGCGGTTCGAATCCTGGACCCGGTGGCTTGAAAATCATGCATGAATGTGTGTGCACGTGCCCAAAATCCTAAAGAGACTAGAAAAAAAGGATTGTGGTGTGGCCATTCCCCGAAGGAATCATTTCTTACTTTCTCTCTCTGGTGAGCACACATGCCCTATGGTTTAAAAATTAAAAGGAATGAATTTAAGATTATATCTTCCTCCCCAGCGTGTGAGAGAGGCTGACTCTGTGCTATACTGTATATCTGGCCGTGGGAAACGTCTTCCCACAATGCGTCAGAGGTGCGTTCCCACTGTGCGAGACCCTCCCTGTGGAGTGTTAACAGGGACTCTGACCGTGTCACACAGTGGCATTTGGTTACTTTTCTAGCTGTCGCAGCCTCTGCCGCAGCTCCTGGGTGGCGATGGGCAGCGAGATGTCCGAGGCTATGCTAGGCGTGGGCTCCTTGACCGAGGCGTGGCTTGGGGAGGCCAGGAGGCTGGACGAGCTTCTGCCCAGGTCATGCAGCCCCAAGGGGCTGGGCTCCGGGGGTGGGGCTCTCTCCCCTGCACCATCTTGACCGCCGCCCCCAAGGACCGGTGTTGGGGGCGCCGTGCTGCCACCAGTGCCTGGAGATGCAGGCTCAACCGGAGACTTGACAGGCACCTTCCTCCCTCCCTTGGAGACAGAGGGCCGCTTTACTCGGGCTGAGTGCTGGTGGTCCGGAGGCCGCTCCTGTTTGTCCAGATGCAGCACCTGGAGGAGGGGACGGATAGGAGGTTACAGTCAGGGACCCCAGACACATCTCGATTGTAAACAGCTCCAGCTGGGCTCATTTGCCAACCTTTCTTCAAAATATGGCTAAAAACATTTTTTGAATCTGTTCGACTATTCAATTATGAAAGCATATCATATTATACTCAGCTCAGAAAAAAAGTGAAGCAGCCAACACAGCACGTCTCGGTACAGACACTGTGTGGACTCACTAGCCGCTGCATCCACACGCTTCTGCACAGCCACGGGCAACGCTCTTAACTGAGCACGCACAGAGCCAGCGATCCTGCCGGGAGACAGACTCCCCATTCCACACACGTGGTTTCGACCAGGAGCACCAGAGAAGGGAGGAAAGCCCCAGGTGCACACCAACCAGCAGCATGGGTGGGTGGTTACATGGCTCAGGGTCTCCGGCCACCAGGCCAGCTTTAGTCTTGCAACACTCCGAAGAGCAGAGGCTCATCTCAACAAACCCCTCACGCTGAGGTGACTGAGGGCCCGAGGTTTCTTTCTGCTTTTCTGAGATAAAGCTGCAGTGAACAGCTTTACATTCATAGCTGCCCACAGTCTGTATTACCAAAATTCACACTTCTGGAAAAGGGGCCCTCACTGTTATAGACTGGGGACACCAGGATCTCTTCTGTGAACAAGGAAACCCTCTCCACCACACCCTAAAGACTAAGTCCATGTTGACATTTATTTATTTATTTATTTAGGAGAGGTTTTTGCTATAGGGCGTGTGCGCTCGCCAGACAGAGAGAGAGACATAGAGACAGAAAGCGAGAAATCACCCCCCAGGGGGGATGGTCACGCCGCAATCCCTTCTCCTCCATTCTCCTCTCGGGATCTTGGGCACGCACGCACACGTGCCAGTACGAGTTCAAGCCTCTGGGTCCGGGACTCGAACCGCAGTCGACTACGTGGGAGTCCAGCGACAGCCATTATGGTAACTGCTGGTCCCATGTGTTGATGTTTTTGTAAGATTTGGCCCTGGGTCGACGTCACGTTTTTGATTTGTGAGTGCTCTCTATTGCCCGTGTTCTCAGCGCATTTGGACAGCTCAGGTGTTTACAAATGAATATTGGTCTGTTTGGACACAGAAGGTTTTCCTCTGTAAGTTCTACCCTCCTGCAGTCACACTAAGACCACTCTCCTGAACAACCTTTGAAAATTCAGCCTTAGAAGAAAACTTTGCTGATACAGTTAGTAATCCTTTGGGCCAAAGGATAAGAAAATTGGGCTGGACCACATGAGAACAGAAGTCAGGAACCTGCTCGAGCCACCGGCAATGACGACCCCATTGCATGTCTGCATCTCACAGCCTCCCGGGTCTCTCCTGGGCTCTGGGACGAAGCACGAGCTTTGCCCTGGCCAGGGCCATGTATCCCCAGTCCAGACAGCACCCATGAGCTCTGCTGCCAGCAGCCCCCGCTCCCAGCTCCCAGCTCCCCGCTGCGCTCGCGCAGAGACGGCACACTACCCGGAGGGCGATCTTCATTTTTATGGTGCTGTTTGAGCCTGAATCGCAGAGCTGGAACCGCTGGTTCATGGTCATGTCATCACTGGCAAGCAGCTGGCTGAGGGGGACTTTCAGGCTTCCCAGAGAACACTGATGCTGCTCATCTCGGACCTGCAAACAGCACAGAAAACCTGCCTAGTGCCAGAGACCCAGGTGGGAGCGACCGCGAAAATGCACAAAGCTTCAAAAAGTCAAGTCTTTACAGGCACATGTAAGTTTCTCTGAAATGGTTTTTCTTTAAAAAAAAAAAAAAAAAAAGACTTAAGTGGATTTAGAAATATTAAATATTGTTTATTTTTATTTATTCATTTATTTTAATGTGACCAGAGACACAGAGAAAGAGAATGTGAGAAAGCAAGCCACCAGGTCCAGGACTTGAACCATGGTCGGCCATGTGGGAGTATCCAGCGTCTTAACCACCACACCACCTGCTGGTCCCCAAATGTTTTGTCTTTCTAACAAACAAAACGGGTCAGCTACAGTGCAGTGGTTGAGGTGGCTAGACCCACGAGGCCAATAGGACGGGTCAACTCCCAGAGCTGATGGCTTGAAAGACACGACAGGTGTGCATGTCCAAAACCCTGACAGAGCGTGGAGGAGGAGGGACAGCGGCAGCGTAGCCACCCTGGAGGTGACCGCTCCCTCTCCCTCTCACTGTCTGCCTGTCTCCAGTGAGTGCATGCTCTCTGGTAAATTCAACTATGTTCTTTCAAGTAATGTTTCCGTTAAGTTATTAACACAGCATGGAACTTCCTTGAAAAGACACATCGTAACAAGCAAAATACCTGTCTTACATAGCTTTTTCTTCCTTTTTTCCTTTTTAATGCCAGAGGGTGCCTGGATGCATCAAAAAAAGAAAGGGCTCCCCACAGGGGGCCTGGTCCCACTGCAGCCCCCTTTCTTCCACTCCTCCCCGCCAGGGTCCTGGGCACACACGCACACACCTGTGTGTTTTCTCAAGCACCCAGGGCTAGGATTCAAACCATGGTTGGCCATGTGGGACCCCACTCCCGCCACAGTGCTGACCCACCGCCTGCAGGGCCAACCAGCCTTGTGCATCTTGCATGTCTTCACTGCGGAGCCGGGGTGAGCGCAGCACAGGACGGCAGTCGGGGACGGTCACCAGAACCTGTGCACTGCCTCGAGGGCTGGGGAGTGGCCGCCCCGGCACTCTCTATGGAAACCACTCCCAAGCATCTTCTAGGCCTGCCTTCCCACCTACCAGGGTTTTGAGAATTTATAATATCTTCATTAATGCACAATAATGTCCCTCTTCTGATTGACAACCTTCAGCATCACCTATGGGAATCATTCTCTGTAGGCTGTAACAATAAACTATTTTAATCAAGTAGAGAGAGAACTCCAGAGTGTTCACAGTGTAAGAAAATGGTCAGAGAAATAAACATATACACAAAAGTTAGAAGGCCATTAGCTTACTTCTTTTTAAGCTATAGTCACAATTGCATTTTAAAATGAAATAACTATGACAATGCTTATGGACCCTGAAAAGTTATTTTTGTAAACCCAAGATCCAGTTAAGTATAGATTATTTTAAGAATGGTACAATGTTTGAAGGAACAATGAGCTATACAAAATACCAATTATTGTATGTACACTGGAAGATAAAAATATAAAACTGTAACAGAGAACACAGACGCAGGACTGGGCACGCATGGTGGGGAGTGCCGAATCGAGCTCTGCAATCCTAGCTGGGCACGGGTCTGTTCGTAGAGGTTCCGCATGTCTGAGTAGAACACAGGCCAGGAGAGGCAGGCTAAGCTCAGAGCCCGAGACGGAAACTCCGCGGTCTCTGGATGTGCCCGACGTACTGAGCACAGGAAGCCCATGGGGACAGAGCCCTGAGCCCTGCCCACGGACACTGCCATCCCC
>NW_006159574.1:3116527-3146093 GCF_000334495.1 Tupaia belangeri chinensis
AGGAATGCCCAGCAACAGAGAGGCGGGCCCTGCTCAGGCGCACTGCATGGAGGCCACGGCCGACAGCGCTCCACGCCTCAGAGCCCTTCGCAAAGGCCACATAAAGCGTGTGCTCCAACCACTGTGGGATGAAGTCAGAATCAGTAACAGAAAGCGTTTTACAAAGCCCAAACAGGAAAGCAAATAGACCTTTAAATAAACAGCCTAGGAGAGGACCAGTAATGGTGTAGTGGTGATATTGATGGATTCCCACGTGGGCGACTGCGCTTTGAATCCCGGACCCAGAGGCTTGAAACTCATGGCTGGGCATGTGTGCGTGCATGTCCAAAATACCGAGAGGAGAATGGAAGAAAAGGGATTGTGGCACGGCCGTCGCCCCTAGGAGGGATTTCTCACTCTGTTTCTCTGTCTCTCTCTGTATCTCTAGCATGTGCACATGCCCTATAGCAAAATCTCTCTAAAAAAACCTTCTGGGGCTGGGAGGTGGTGTGGTGGTTAAGGGCTCTGGACTCTCACAGGGCCAACCACAGTTTGAGTCCTGGACCTGATGGCTTGCTTTCTCTCTCTCTCTCGCTCTGCCCCTCTCCAGTCAAATTAAAATAAATAAATAAAGTTAAATAAAATAGTTATTAAAAATAAATAAATAAATAATCCAAGAGTCAAAAAAATAAATCAGGGACAAGCAGGTAGTGTGGTGGTTAAGGTGTTGGACTCCCACACGGTTGGCCATGGTTCGAGTCCTAGACAGACATCTTGAAACGCACGCTGGGCACGTGAGGGGGAATGGAGGCGAGGGGACTGCAGCATGGCCACACCATGGGTGATTGCTCACTTTCCCTCTCACTGTCTCTCTGGGGAGCACACACATCCTATGGCAAAAACCTTTTAAAAAGAAAAAGAAAAAAAGAAATCAAAAGGGGAATTATTTTCTTTAAAAATCTTTAATGTGCCAGAGGGCATGTGTACTTACCAGGAAGAGACAGACAGAGAGCATGAGGCGCGCAGCAGGGCAGGGTCACGCCGCAGTCCCTTCCCTCCAGCTCTCTCCACCCTTAGGTTTTAAGCTGCCAGCTCTAGAATGGAACCATGCGGATCCAGCCCTAACCACCAGGCCACAGGGCCAGCCTCCGAGGAGAATTATCAAAGAAATGCTATCTGAGGAGAACTCATCCAAGGGTTTAAAACCGCAAGCGGAAGCCCAAGTGGCACTGGAAGGGAGCTGGTCTAGCCGAGTGTCTGTAGGAGGAGACTGGCGTTGATCAGCCTCTACTTTAACACCAGGGTGAGAGACGCGAACGAGAGCCAGAGAGTGAGCCGGTGACATCCACAGCAGGCAGCAGGACCCGGAGAGGGCACAGCCCTCTCAGCGGGAGACCCGCCAGGGAGACAGAGAATACGACCACCAGCCTGGGAACCCGGGAGGTCCTGGCCAGCGGGGCAGAGAGGGTGTAAGGGGCACGAGGAGCGGCCTGTGCCCCAACAGCGTCGACGGTCAGGCCGAGCACAGATCCCTTGAAAGTGGTGACGCAAGACGCAGGGACAGACGACATGCACAGAGGCGTGGCTCTCAAACACCGGCTCACAGAGAGCTGCCAGCCCAGCGCTGTCAATGATGGACCCTACCAACTGCCTAAGAAAAGCACACCAATCCCCAGAGGACCTCCCAGAAAATGAATGAGGACAGAAACGCCCCACAACTCATCCCTGAGGTCACATCACCCTGCTGTCAGACGGTGTAAGAAGACACGGCAACAGACCAGAGCACTTCCTGACAGGCACACAGACTCTAGTGACCTTTTAAGGCAGGTATGCACCAGGAGCACCCCAGGGGCTTATCCCAAACAAAGGCTTTCACATGGAAAATGAGCAAAGGTTCCTAAGGGTTAATGCTTGAAAAATCAACAGCGCACTTCACCAGATTTATAGACTTAAAAAGAAAAACCACGAGATCGTTTTGGGAGACATGGAAAGTCTCGGCAGAGATCAGTGTCCTTTCAGGATGCAGACGCTCTGGCGACAGGCGGGACAGGAGGGAGGGCGCTGGCCCCGCTCAGCTGCAGTATGGATTTGATGCAGGTCCAATTTATCACACTCCACTCCGGGCCTGCTCACAGCCGAGCAGGCCAGGTCCTCCGTGGGCAGGGAAGCCAGAGACGGAGGTGGGACCGTCACTGTTAGGTGTCGGCGTGGCCCATGGGGGCTACAAACTGCACTGAGAACAAATGAGCAGGCTGTGCACAGTACCGATATACAGAGATCGATTGCATTTTCTGACACTAGTTAATAAAAATCAAAAAACAAGAACATTTACAGTACCGTTAAAAAGTATGAAACTCTCGGGGTACAAGTGGCAAAGACCTGCACTGCACGTGGGAAGCTACAGCACACAGGCCGGGAGGTGCAGTGGAGGTTACGACAGCTCGGTCCCCCAAAGCCGACGGCGTGGTTCCAGTACCAGACCCAGTGGCCTGAAATCAGGCCGGGCGCATGTGTCAAGGAGCTTGAAATCCCAAGAGGAGAAGAGACTGTGGCACGGCCACCCATGTGGCAGGGAGTGATTTCTCTCCCTCATCTTCTCCCTTTTTCCAGCAAGTGCCCACACCTGATAGCAAAAATAAACCAAACAAAAAACTAAAATGACAAGTACAGAACACTGCTAAGAGACATTCGACAAGGCCGGAGTGAACGGAAGGCACAGTGCCCCCATGAACTGGGGTTCAATCCTGCTGTCAAGTCTACCTATCTGACATAAGATTCCATGTCATTCTTACCTACATTCTTATGGTTTTCTGCAGAAACTAGCAAACTGATCATTCATATGGAACTGCATGCTTGGAAAACCCAAGACAATTTTTTTTTAAACAATCAAGTTTGAGGGATAGCATTATTTGATTCTAAGATTTATTTAAAAAGCCCCAGTAATAAAGACCATGTGGTACCGACAGGCAGACATGTGGAACAGGACAGAAGGAATTCCAGAAATAGGGTCATGTATAGCCAATTAATTTCCAGAGTTGCCAACCCGCTCACTGAGAACCACCTGACCCGCACCTCCTATCGTAATGGAAGTTAACGTGTTTGCGTCTGTGAGTCACAGACTTTTATAAAAGTAAGCTTACAAGATGTTAGAAGACAGCAGAGGAGAAAATCTGAGAACCTTAGAGCACACAGACATTCCTTAGGCAGGACACAGAGGCCGTAAACCAAAGCAGCAGAGGGACTGGGCCTTCATCAACTCCAGAGCGCCTGCTCTTGGAAAGACGGTCACACAGATGCAGAATGAGGTCAGGCTGTGAGAAGACATCTGTGGGCATGCACCCCCAGGAGCCTGCTTCCAGAATACACTACAACTTTTTATGACGCAGTATTAAGACAGATGACTGGCGCCAGCCCGAGGCCTAGAGGTCAAAGTGACTGGAGTCCCCGTGGCCAACTAAGCAGTTCAAGTCCTGGCCCTGGAGCTTGAGAGGCATACCAGGCATGTGTGTGTACACACCCAGCATCCCCAAAGCAGGGAGAGACGGAGAAGGGTTACAGCGTGGCCGCCTCTCACGGGCGCTCTCCTACTCCTCCAACCAGCCCTGGCCTCTGTCTCTCTCTGGCAGGTGTACAGGCCCTCTGCCAAAATTTTTAAAAAGACAACAAATAACCTAGTTGGTAGACATTCGTCACAGAAGACACCAGATGGCAAGCACAAAAAGATGCTTAACTTGTTAGCAATCACAGAAGCCTGCCACGAGACACGCCGCCCACCCAGCCCACGCATGGTTAGCAATCACACAGAAGCCTGCCACGAGACACGCCGCCCACCCAGCCCACGCATGGTTAGCAATCACACAGAAGCCTGCCACGAGACACGCCGCCCACCCAGCCCACGCATGGTTAGCAATCACACAGAAGCCTGCCACGAGACACGCCGCCCACCCAGCCCACGCAGCACTGACGGGGCGTGGGGAGGGTGCAGCACACACGGCTGCGGTGTAAGTGCCATGACTGCTGTGGGAACACCACGGCAGACTGGATGTCAGGCCGGGCGGCAGGGTGCAGGCGGCAGGCACTGCTGTGTCCCAGTGGGAAGGCCCGGGCTTGTTCCCGGGTGCACCCATAAGCCAGTATGACCCGGCTGGAGAGACAGGGGCTACAGCGAGGCAGACCCGGCAGGAGTCCGTCTCTGTCGCTCTCTCTCTCTCTCAATGCACAAACTTAAAAAAGAGGCTGGCCGTGCACCTGCCTCCCTGTCCCCACTAGAAATGAGGCGTGTCCGTTCGAAGACCTGATGTGGTTGTTTGTCACGAGATTAGGCTGCAAAGAATCCAATTTTTTTTTTTAATGAGAGGTTCCTTTTCTCTCTTTAGTTAATATTATTACTTTTAAATCTGCTCTAGGGCCCATGCATTCACTAGAGAGAGGCAGAGAGAGAGAAAGTGAGAAAGCAAGCTGCCAGGTCCGAGACTTGAACTGTCATCCACCATGTGGGAGTCCAGCACCTTAACCGCTGTGCCACCTGCTGGGCCAAGAGCCCAAGCTTTTATCAGCAAGTGAATGGAAAGCGAGCTGTGCTGCGTCCACGGCACACAATGCGGCTCCGCAGTGAGAACCGGCACATGGCAAATCCACGCGGCAAAAGTGAGTCCAGACAGTCACGGCAGGAACGCAGCCATATGGTTCCATGTCTGTGACACTCTAGAAAGTGTGACAGCAATCCACGGGATAGAAGGCAGGTCCGTGTGTGCTGGGGAGCAGGGGTGGGGACCATGAACCACAGCGCACATGGGACTATCTCCCTGGGAGGAGGGTATGTGACCTTGACGGTGTCAACAGGTCACCACTGCACACTTCACGCATGCAATTTACTGTATGTCAATTACAGTTCAACACATCCATTTAAAAATGCAAATAAAATACCTCGACTTGAAGGTCCTGGCGCCTGGGATTGTGAACAAAGAAAGTGAAGTTCTCCTCCCACACAGGTTCATTGGTTTTGTAGCGAATCTGGAAGAAACACAGCTGCATCAGTTTGACAGAGGGCTACTGGCACTGCTGTCGTCTCGTGTCCCCCAGAGCACGTGTGGAGAGGCTGGCAGTTGCAGGACTCCCAGAGTGGGCTGGAGTCAGCCGCGGCTGAGAGTGGGGCCTCTGGGAGACGGCAGGGGAAGGCCATCAGGCTAGGCCAGGCCGACTCCTGGTGGCTTCATGAGGAGAGGGAAGGACAGACAGTAAGAACAGATGCTGAACAAATATCTGGTTTTATAAATTACCCACATGCAGGTATTTTCTGTCCTTAGCAATGGCACAGACTAGAACACACATTGTGCTTACATCTAATGACTTTAATTACAGTCCAAGTCACATACGTCCTGAATGGCACTGTCACGCAGTAACTGTGGAAAGGGTTCCAAGGTGGAGAGACAAGTCAAGGCGTTCAGTGCTAGGATGACGAAACTGCTATAAACCCCAACCCATCTGCCCAATGGTCAGAGCCTGTCTGCACGGCTGGCTCTCAGTGCCCAGGACGGCGTGAACAGGCCGTCATTCCTCGGGTGCCAGCAAGTGACAGCGAACCAGACCCACAGCTTGAGTGAGTCCTGAAATGACTTCTCTCACACCAAGAAAGTAGAACATGGGAGCCAGCAGATGGCGGTGGTTGAGGAGCTGGACACTCCTTCAAGTCGTGGCCCTAGCAGCCTGCTTCCTCACTTTTCCCCTTTCTCTCTCTCTCTGGTGAATTAATAAAAAATGATAAATGGGACCAGCAGTTAGCGTAATGGCTATGTCGCTGGCTATGTCCCATGTAGTCGACTGCGGTTCATGTCCCGGACCCAGTGGCTTAAAATTCATGCTGGGCGCGTGCACATGTATGCCCAAGATCCCGAGGGGAAAATGGAGGAGAAGGAATTGCGGTGTGGCCATCCCCCCTGGGGGATGATTTCTCACTTTCTCTCTGTCTGTCTCTGTCTGGCGAGGGCACACACCCTATAATAAACACCTCTCCATAAAAAGAAAGAAAAAAAAAAGATAAATAAATAAATAATTCTTTTTAAAAAGGAGGTGGGAACATGCTATGGCAACAGCAATGCCCTCTTCCCATTTCTGGGCCTAACTGTACCTGTTGAATGTGAAGCATTGCTGGTTACTCTCAAACCAAGCATCTGTCGAGTACTCAAAAGGAACTTAGAAATTGACCCTGACCCTGCCCGTGAGTCAGACAGGCGTCGCACCATGTTATTTTCAAACATTTTTGAAAAAACGGACCACATGTTTGATACCAAATTTATTAGCTGGTTATCTACCAAACAACTAACTTAAGGAAAGAGATGGAAAACAGTGGTCTTGATGCGTACAGCACCACACAGCTCAGACACCGCCGGGCTGCAGCTCCACGTCCCCCTTCGAGTCCCGGTGACCGCCAGGAGTGCAGGGCAACCCGGCCGCGCACGCCGGCGTCTTACCTTGCTCTCTTGAGCCTTGTGCCCAACCGACATCTGGACGAGGGGGTTTGGGCTGCTGCTTGTTTTCTTCCCGGACTATCCAAAACAACACAGATGCAATCCGTAAGTAAGCAAGCTTTGAGTGGCTTATTAAGAGGAGATCACTGGCCTCTTTCAACAACCATGGCTATTTACCACTGCCTTGTCGGATGCAGGGTATCTGGGGACAATTTAACTGGAGAACAACTGCCTGACATTCCCCGGGCTGTAACCCTATCTCCCATAAAGGAAGTTAGAAAACTTACATTTGCACACGGTTTTTAAATGTTAAGTAAGCTACTTTGGGAAAACAGAATCTTCTGAAAATCTTTAATGTTAATTACAGTTCTCAAAACGCATTTTATTTACAACAACTAAAGTGCAATGAATAGAAACTGAAAAACATAAGAGACAGATGTAAAGGAACGTGTAATTCAGCATATTTCTCCAGTTGGAATAATAAAAATACTACGAAGTTTTCGGATACATGGTTTTCCATTTTAAGCTTAGTAGCCTCTGCTTAAACATACAGCCAGGTAACAAATCTTGATTACCAGCTCTAAGTAATTTTGACTGGAAGAATAAACATCATTTCAGAACTGCAATAAATTAAATAGATATCAATAAAATTTTAAAATGAAAATTTAAAAATGGTAAGAAGCACACTTTAGCAGACAGCTGATAGGAGAAAAATTATAAAACACAACGTATATGTGACATGAGGTTTATTTATAACTTAGCCCCACGAGAAGATGCAGTTAAATATGTGTGTTAGTGGAAATTAATTAGAAGGTCACAAAAATGTCTTTAGTTAAATAATTTTAGAGTCAATCCTCAACACTGCAGCAATGACAGAAGTAGGCGTCAAAATCATTAATTAATGAAAAAATGACTAGCCCAAACCTACTGCGATAATCTATTTTCTGGTTCATCTTTTTGATGTGAATGAACTCTGCAAAATGAAATAGATACTGTTAAGAAAAAAGTCCAATGCCATAGGCTACTGTGGCAGAAAACACGCCCTTCGCCCAAGTCCCCTGTCCTTCCTCCACGCCGAGCCCCACGCTGTCCATGCGGATCCTCTACTGTCCGTCCCTACAGCGAGGCAGCAGGCGACCAAGGGGACAGCACCTGCCCACACGCCACAGGGGAAAGCACAGGTGGCCGGGCAAGCACAGGCTGGGTGCTGCTGTACTGGGGGAGGAAGCTGCTGACCTGCTGAAGCCACTGGCCTGTGATTCTCTGACCCAGAGGCCGAGCGGCTTCCCAGCTAACGGGAATGCCTCATCACTGAAAGAGCGGCCATTCCCTCCTGGAGATTTACTGTTAATACTTTAGCTTAAAGACACACCTTTTCCCCACTTTGAAACACCTCCCACTTGAGGCCATCGTCGACCCGCTTTGAGCAGCTCAGTGGGACAGCTGCTGCCCTAGCAGATTCACTTCACTGACACGCCCTTTCACGTATGTCTGTGAGTGATGTGGTAGGAATCTATGCTTATCCTAAGGCAGAAAACTCAGTAAGTATAAAATAAATACGATCGAAACTTAACGGGCACTTAAAATCTTTCCTAAGAAAAACATGTTATGGAACATAAAGTAACAGTGCACCCTAAAATGAATGATGTTTAAGATCCTATGAAATGAAGTCTTATCATTGGGACTCCCCCAGTGGCCAGCACAATTTGGGGTGCAAAGTTCGATGGCGAGGCTGCCGTCAGTCAGGCGGCCCGCGTCCATCTCGCTGTCTAGCACTTCGCTGTCCAGCACTTGATCATCAAGAATGACAGTCACCTCTCTGACCTCAGTTATCATTTCCAGAGCCTCGGTACCATGGGAATGTCACACGTACATATTGTCATCTTAGCTGCGGTGACTGCTACGCATGCAACATAATTCACTCAGCAATCCAATACAGAAGACATGGCTTCCATTCTGTAGGTTACGACACAGAGTGGATGAGACAGCTCACTGGGAGTTACGCTGCTGGAGCGAGCAGGACTCCAATCGGGAGAGGTTCCGACACTCTTCACTCCTAACCCTAAGCATCTACGGGTCAGGAACTGTCAGACAACAGGATATGGATGAGGAGTGCGGGTACGGCTCCTCTGAGTTCCGGTGGGGAGGTGGGTAGTCCCCCACTATGCCAGGCTTGTTTCCGCAGCCTGAGGGGCAGGGCGGCCGCAGTCGCTGCGCTAGGGAGCACACCCGGCCGGTCTCCTTCACCGTGAGAGCTAACCTGTTTTCCTAGATGGACCTGGGGAAACACTGTCTCTGTTTCTTCGGGACACAATTTTCTCAAAACAATTACACTGAAAATTTGAAAATTCTCCCTCTCCCCCAAATGTTTAAGCTTAAAATGTCCACAGAGATTACAGAAAAAATAAAACATTGTAAGTCATAAAAAAACTTGTAACAATTTAGTCAGGGAACACATGTCAATGTCACATTTTAGGAGTGGAGCTTAGTTCTCAATATACCTCATTTGCTGAAATTTAAAGCTCTTGAAGGATCTGTCACCACACCAGCGCCAGCTGTAAGGAGGTTGCAGACTCAGAGGTGAGGAGGGCCCTAGCCAACATATTGGAAGAGGTGAGGTCTCAGATACATACTTGCAGCTCACAGGGCATTCCTTTAAATTATCATCTCAAATTTGGCTATTCGAAATAAGATTGTAAACAGAACTTCTTTGTCATTGTTTCCACAAATTTAAATCCAACTGAAGTACAGATGTCGAGACTACTTTAGAGAGAACTGACTAAGGTCAATGGGAAAGAAATCTACTTCGCTGCATTCGTACTTTGTGAAACGTATCTTCGGAGCTGACAGAAGTTCTGACGACGAGCTCTTAAACGAGAGAAGGAGCTCTCCCTGTGGACAGCTGGCCGCTGTATTAGCAGGGAAGGAGCTTCACCACACCAGCGCCAGCTGTAAGGAGGTTGCAGACTCAGAGGTGAGGAGGGCCCTAGCCAACATATTGGAAGAGGTGAGGTCTCAGATACATACTTGCAGCTCACAGGGCATTCCTTTAAATTATCATCTCAAATTTGGCTATTCGAAATAAGATTGTAAACAGAACTTCTTTGTCATTGTTTCCACAAATTTAAATCCAACTGAAGTACAGATGTCGAGACTACTTTAGAGAGAACTGACTAAGGTCAATGGGAAAGAAATCTACTTCGCTGCATTCGTACTTTGTGAAACGTATCTTCGGAGCTGACAGAAGTTCTGACGACGAGCTCTTAAACGAGAGAAGGAGCTCTCCCTGTGGACAGCTGGCCGCTGTATTAGCAGGGAAGGAGCTCTCCCTGTGGACAGCTGGCCGCTGTATTAGCAGGGAAGCTGTCAGCACACAGACACAGAAGCAGACGTGCCATCTCTTTCAATATGTTTTCGTTAACTTAGCAATCTTAAGGGAGAACTATTAGTTTACCTTGAAAGCTTTCTGAACTGCAGCCTTCTTCAAGACATCGGGGTTAAATTCTAATGGGTTACTCTTTCAAGTCAGAAGAAAATGAATATACCAAGGGTTAATAAAACATGCAATGAGGAGTTTATGTAGTTAATGACAAGAAAATTTATGGGAGTGAACAAACCAGAAAAATCCTCAAACACAACCACACGACCTGCACAGACAGTAAAAGCCGTTTGGACAATTCTCTCCCCGAGATGCCAGCTCAGAGTGCGTCTTCAACCCACAGCGTCAGACACCTTATCCACCTTCCCTCACTAGTACCCCCTCCCTCCCCCCCCTCCTTGGGATTCGAGGAAGACGAGGCTGAGACTTGAGGGGAGGACCGTTTGTTCTCTTTGCTGTAACAAGCCCTAACCCTGACCAAGGTACGGACCTATGTGAGGCACGTCGATGGGCCAGGGCCGCCCCGCCCCCAGCCCAGGCTGCAGCATGCCGCACCCATGCCTCCCCAGGTGCGAGTGCAGAGGCTGGCTGTGGCATCTTCCTCCTGGCTTCAGGTCAAATTCTACTAATATGGATTGCATGTCCTGTTCTTATCAACCATTTTCAATTCACTGTTTCCTCACCTTCCCAGTGACAAGAGGGAGTGGTTTTGCAAGTTCCTCTGAGGACTAACATTTATGATTGATGAGTGTATCGTTTTAGTTGTAACCAATTCCAAATAACAACTTGAAGTTAATTGTTAACTTTGTTATTAATCAGCAAACTTTACCAGAAGAAAGATGGACAACTCGCCTCCCTGTCTTCAGTGCCTGGCAAGCTGGGGCAGGTGCAGAGCTTGAACACCTGGCGAGGCAGGAGCGCCCCTGGCACCACAGCCGCCCTGGGCACAGCCTGCAGGGCTCTCGCCGTCCCTGGACGCCTGCGCACCTCCGCGTGAAGCCTGGACCAAGGAGCATTTCCAGTTTCCCAGGCAGGGCTGACAGAAGGGGCTGAGAACCGCCTTCTCAGCACAGGGTGGACATTCTCCCGAGGAGGCAGGAGCCTTCCCTGAAGCCCCCTTTGAACAGCAGTGTCTGTACCGCGCCCACTCATGTCCTAGCACGCAGACAGGGACGAGGACAGGCTGTGCTGTGCAGGCCTCGCGGGGAGAAGCCCGGCCACACAGGAGGCCTCCAGAAGCTGCACACCTGCACCCTTGGGCTTCTCTAATCGATGGGGGTAAAAGCCACTCATGCATCTATTTTTTAATATAAACTTGCACAAAGCACCCACCACCCAGAACGCCCCTAGACTGTGGCACTTCAGGCATCAGTGCAGACAACCCCGTCTCAGACACGCTCCAGACTTGGAACCCTGAGGCAAGAGAGTGGTACAAATTCATGCCACTCAAGGAAGGCATGGACGGGGTGCAGAGAGGGCCCTGGCTGCATGGCTGAGCTCCAAATGCCCTCCACCAGGCACAGACCAAGCCTCGACCTCCAAGTGTGTGTGTGCGCTCTCCCGGGTGCAGCACAAAGACAGCCTGAGTGAACAGGTGTACGTGGAGGCCTCAGAGCTCTGTGTGCTGCTGCTTAGGGCTGGACAGGTGCAAGCTGTCCACCTGGAGGACTCCACAGCTGACCAGCCAGAGTGAGAGAAACTGACGTGGAGGGTCTGATCAGAGGGAGTGTAAGGGTTAAAGCATCTGCACAGCAGTCACTCCTGGCACAGGAGAAATGCCGCTGCTGGAGATTACAGGCAGGTCACTGGGTAGTACACCCAGGAAGCAGACCTAATGAAAGCAAAGCCAAAAGCTACCTTTATCTGCTCCAAGAAATTCTTTTAAGTTCTTTAAGAGAGGCAAATTATAAACTCAGTATAGTTTTCTTTTCCCTTAGGAGTTCTGATTAAACCATGTGGAAGAAGGTACATTTTCATTAAAAACGGGTGAACTTTTGTCTCCAGGTGAGCACTCCTAAGTGACCAAGAGCACTTCCCCGAGTTTAGGGAAAGCCCTGGGCCCTAAACATCTGTGTTCGTTCAAGAGGCAAAAAGAGATGAAGAGCCTGGTAGACGTTTATGGATAAGGGCCGGCAGGTGGCCTGGTGGTTAAGGGCAATGGGCTCCCACACGACCCGACCGTGATTTGAGCCTCAGACCTCAAAAAGCGGTAATCTCTCTCTCCCTCTCTCTCCCTCCCTCCCTGGTCAAATTAAAATAAATAAAGTTAAATGAAATAATTTGGAAAAAAAAGAAGTTTACGGATAAGGATTTGCATCTCACACAGAGACGAAAGAAAAGAGCCCATTTCAGCCACGACAGCTCCCCTACCCTCACCGTCTGTGCGTTTACCTGCGTTGGGGTGGGGTACGCAGCTCCTCGCAGCTCCCTCCCCGCCAGGCACCCTTCTCGGTGTCTCACACCACGAGCACCAAACACAGTGACAGAAACCATGCGACAGAGCAGCATGCCAGGCACCCCACCCCGGTAGATGGCACTGGAGGCTCAGCCGCGTCCCAGGAGTCACCAGCGCGCCAGAGGAAGAAACGCCGGAGGAAGAAACACCGGAGGACGCACAAGCAGCGCTCTACAGACCGAGGCAGCATCCTCACGGAACCCCAGTCCCAACGCGCGCCGCTCGCTCAAGGAGCCGCACCCAGAGCTTCCCTCGTAGACGCTCTTAGGAAAGTGGAGACGGGGGAAGAGAGAAGGGGTGAGTGGTCACTGTGCGCCCCGGAGCACTAATGACACGGGCCAAGGCAGAACCGGAGTGCCACGGCTGCCGGCCTTGCAAAGGCTGCAGGAAACGTACACCCACCGGGTGGCCGCACGCTCACGCTCACGCACACGCACACGCACACGAAGTGCGCTTGCAGGAGACCGACAGGCTTGGCTTCCTTCCTTTCCTTTCTTCTTTTTGCTTACGCAGCATTATTCAAATTTCTATTTAATGTGGCAAAGGACAGAGGCGTAGAGAGAGGCCTAGCCGGTGTCAACTGTGGGAGCCTCCTCTACATCCCAGAACATGCAAGTTCACTCCCATCAGGCACGAGGAGACACTTGAAACACACACTGAGGTTAAAAGCAGAAAGTTGTGCTATGTGAAAAACTGTGGAGAGAAAAACAGAATAAGGTAACTTTTCCCGAGTAGAAATGGTAACAGACTAGGCAGACTTTAGTGGGAAGACTGGCTAGGAGGCAAAGGACGAGAAATGGAAGGGTTTAAAGGTTAGAACTCAGGCAAGGAAGCCACTGGCAGGAGGAGCGCCATGTTGCGTGATCACGCTAACAACACGTGTGACCACACACCCTCCAGCGTGAACACGGGACAGTCACGGTCGAACTGACAGCTCTAAGGAAGCACGCAGGGGCACAGGCAGCACAACCTGAGGGGTGAGACGGGCGGAGGCCACCTCACACGGGAGGCGTGGACGCTGAAGGGCATCTGGGGCCACGATGGGTGGGGCAGCACAGCTAAGCCCAGGCTGTGTGTGGAGAGGCCAAGAGAAATGCCCCTCTCTCTCCTGTCTCCGAGCAACTGAAAGGGGCTGGGCACAGGAAGACGGTCGCTGAGAAAAGCACTCAGGACGGCCATGGGAGGAGGGTCTGAGCGGGGCAACCCTGTGCGGGCCCACAGTCTCTCTTGGTGACACTGGCCCTTGAGTGACTGAGTACGCAACAGCCACTGAGTGAGCGAGCGCGTGGCGCAAGTGCAGGGCAGGCCAGCGCTGTGGGAGAGCACCCTGTGCCTCCGGGAGCGACCCGTCGGGCGTCGCCATGGTTCCAGGCTCTCCCTACACACCTAGGTTGTTCCACAGGAGCAAACAGAAGGCTGCACCATGAGGCCGAGCACGCTCAGAGCCACCGCTTCTGATGCGGCAGCAAAGCCCAGACCCTGAGGGCTCAGCACACTGGCCCACAGCGCGGCCTCCACCCTCTGGCGCCTCCGTGTGCCAGGATGCCCTGGGAGTCTGTCGTCAGAGCTGCCTCCTCTGAGCCACTCAACCCGAGACCTCCATCCTGGAAAATCCGCTCCATAAACATCCACGAACACTCGGGAGCAGATACCAGCACAGCCCTCTCCTGCCCCTCACTCTGAAAGTGAAGTGAAAACAGCCATTCACAAGCAGGTGAACCCGCGTGCTGACCAGAGCGGTGACCACAACGCCACCTGCAGGAAGCGAGCACCCACGTGAGCTACCACCGTGCTACCTACCGGAAGGTTCCTTGCTGAGTCCAGATACAGGATCAGCAATGCAGAAGAAAGACCATCGCTGGCCTGGCCTTTGTCAGCTCTGATGTCTGCCAGCACCTGAGGAGGAACAAACCCGAGCAGCTGTTTCCCTGTGGGCGGAGGCCACGCCTACCTGACCACCGTAAGCCATGCTGATCACGCTCAGATGAGGAGGGCCGGCTGGTGGTGCAGGGGTTAAGGTACTGAACCCCCACATGGTGAGCTGTGGTTCGAGTCTCGGACAGGCAGCTTGAAAAATCACGCTGGTGCATATGCACGCATGCTCCAAGTCCCAAGGAAAGAATGGAAGACAAGGGATTACGGTGTGGCCAGCCCCCCGCCCCCAGAGTAATTTCTCATTTTCCCTCTCATTGTCTCTCTCTGGCAAGTGCACATGCCCTATGGTAAAAACTTACTTTTAAAAAAAATCCCATTCTTGGGCCAGCCCCTGGCCTGGTAGTTTAGGGCGGCTAAATCCCACACGGCTGATCACTCAGTTTGAATCCCAGATCCAGCAGCTTGAGAAACGCACCAGGTACATGTGCATGCATGCCCAAAATCCTCACAGAAGGAGAAATGGCGAGGGACTGAGGCGTGACCATGCCCCACACGGGTTCTACCTTTCTCTCTCCCTGGTGAGCCCTCTGATGAAATCTAGAAGTAACAGCTGAAGGGCCGATCCCAGGAGCACACACACCTACACACCTGGTCGAGCCTGGCCGCGTCGGGAACCAGCGTGAGCCACTCCAGCTTCAAGCGCAGTTTCCCTCGAGGAGCCTCGTCCAAAGGGAACCACTGCAGAGAGAAGGTGTAAGTTCAGAACTTCTCCTGGGTCAGAATTCTAGTTACGCCAGGGCCAGCAGGTGCCATGGTGGTTAAGGGCGTTGGACTCCCACATGGCTGACTGCAGTTCAAGTCCCAGACCTGGCAGCTTACTTTCTCAATTTCCCTCTCTCTCTGTCTGTCTCTCTCTTGTCAAATTTAAATAAAATGATTCTAAAAAAAAAAAAAAAAAAGTTCTAGTTAAACCCATCTCTACAAATGGCCGACAAGTTGCAGCAGCTAGGAGCGCCCACCTCTCCTCGCCATGGTCACTCCAGGCTCACACCTCTGCAGCGCCGCCTGCTGGCAGAGCTGGTTCCGGGCTCTTTGCATACGACACGCCCGGTGACCCTGACCAAGTCCCTGTGAGTAACTGCTGCTAACCCACTTTACACGTGAGGGCCCAAGTGCTTCCTAGCACTGTCTGGCACCAAGAAATCTCTCCTGTGTTCAGACCTCGACATGATCTATAGGCCAAGACAAAGCATAGCACTGAGCCCGAGTACTGCACTTCTCTAGCAAGTGGTCAAGTCTGCTTTTATTCAGCACCATCCACTGAGTACTGAACAGCACACGGCGGCTCAGGGTAACCACCCAGCAGCAACCAGACAGGCCCGGACCCTCGGTGAGACCGCCGGCAGGGTGTCTCCGCAGGCCAAGGCCAAGCCTGACAGACACTGCCGTGAGCGCTGGGTCAGTGCTGACGTGTATCCTGCCCCACGCCGCTGCTCTTGCTGAGTGGCCTGACCTGTCCCTGCGGAGGAGGCACTGCTTGTCCAGCATTAACAGGAACTCCTGCGCTGCGCGGGGGTGCTGGGGGTCACGACTCCCCTGGCACACAACAGGCCTGGTCAGTGCTCACCGAACAGCCCGAAGAGCCAAGCGCACTCACCTCATCTAAAAGGCGCTCCTTTTCGACTTCGGCGAGGTCGATCATGAGGCTGTGGGAGGGACGACACGGGGACTTGAGAACACAGGGACACACTGCTCTGTGTAACTGAGAAGCTGAGCGTCCATCTGTGAGAGTGCTCCAGGAACGTCGCAAAATGCCGCGTGACTGATCGAGAAGCAGACTGTTCTGTCAGCTTCCTCCAGCTTCTGCCCGAGTAGCAAGACAGGGAAGGAGAGGGGGGGTGCGCCTCCGTGACACTGGGGCACCTCAGGAGGCCCCTGGGCTTGGAGCTGGCCAGGTGCACGCAGTCAGCAGGCGCAGGGCACAGCAAACAGCGCTTTCCTGCGGCCCTCCTCGTCCTGCGCTCCAGGCCCTGCGTGAGGCCCGGAGCTCTGCTCAGCGTGTCTGGGAGCCGGCGGGCCCCACGTGGAGAGGTCACGCTTTCGTCTCCTCTCAGAGCCCCTCCCGGCCCCGACCTACGGCGCAGGCAGACCCAGTCTGACGGTAAGCTCCCTGTGGTCTGTCAGCAGCCGACCCAGGCCCCAACAGCCCCATGGACACGTTGTTCCCATGGACCACGCCTGTGACCAATCACACCGGTCAGTCTCCCGGCTGCTCCGAGGTGTCCAAGACGTCAGGACGCAACCCTGGAGGCCACTCTGGAGGAGCCCAAGCCTCCACAAAAGCATCCTTCTAACCCCGCCCTTTTTTTTTTTCTGAGAGGTTTTTGCTGTAGGGAGTGTGCAATCGCCAGACAGAGACGGAGAGACAGAAAGCGAGAAATCACCCCCCAGGGGGGATGGCCATGCTGCAATCCCTTCTCCTCCATTCTCCTCTCGGGATCTTGGTCACGCACGCACACGCACCCGGAGTGAGTTTTAAGCCACGGGGTCCGGGACGCGAACCGCAGTCAACTACATGGGTGTCCAGCGACATGGCCATTACGCCAACTGCTGGTCCCACCAACGCTTTTTTTTGCCACAATAAATTTGTTTAAATAATAACTCAATTAGGTTAAATAATAAATATTAGGTAGAAGTCTAATTTTTCTTTTCAAGAGAGATTTTTGCTATAGGGCACGTGTGCTTGCCTGAGAGACAGAAAGAGACAGAAAGCGAGACATCGCCCCCCAGGGGGCATGGCCACACCACAGTCTCTTCTCCATTCTCCCCTCAGGGTTTTGGTCATGCACGCACACGCGCCCAGCCTGAGTGCTAAGCCTCCAGATGCCAAGACTGAAACTGCTGTCGGCCGTGCGGGAATCAGCGACGTAACCATTACGTCATCTGCTGGTGCCAGAAGTCTCTTTATTAAAAAATCATTTCTCGTGACATCGGTTTGTGAGCAAATGTGTTTACCCAATGTGTAGGCACGACGTAAATCACCACGTGGCAACAGACCCACAACCGGGAAGCTCATTTACTGCCCAGAGCAGTCGCCCACTAGGTCTCTGTGCACGGGGCAGCGTCTGCGCAGCAGGGGACAAGGCGCAGCTGAGGAGGACAGACTGCCCCGTCCAACCGACGGACAAGCAGCTGCATGTGCCCGGCAGCTTCTCTACCAGCACAGACCTACAGGAGCTGCTGCTCATAAACGCGAAACTTCCGAGGAATAAAAATGCTTCCAAAGACTAAGGTAAATGGTACATAGAAGAACCAGTTTAAAATACACCTAACGGGGCTGGCAGGTGGCGTGGTGGTTGACGGCGCTGGGCTCCCACACGGTCGACCGCGGTTCGAGTCCTGGACCTAGGGGCTTTCTGTCTCATTTTCCCCGTCTCTCTCTCTGTCCCTTTGACAAAATAAAAAATAAAGGAAGTTAAATAAAATAAAATATACCTAACATATGAAGACAAACATATTTAAAAACTTACGTTACTTTGTAGGAGTTATTACTGGAGAGAGAAGAACAGACTGACCGCACGCCTCCCCGGGCCACGCAGGCATCACTCACCTTCCTAAGAAGTCGTCTTTGTCGGGGTCCTCGTCAAATAGCTCGATCTCCAGCTCCTGTCCCGGGTGCTCGTACACCAAAGCCTGCAAATAAACAGACGGCAGTGACCCCGTGGCACCCTGCGAGGACGGCAAACACCACAGCCTGCAGGTGCCTCTCAGACGCGTGTCCTGCCCGCCACGCTGCGTCTGGGTGACAGTGGACCCTTCTGACGGCGTGCTCCCAGGGGCACCTAGAGAGCAGTTTGCAGTGATCTGGGATTCTGTACCAAGAGGTCAAAGGTAGTCATTCCTGAACAAGGTCACAGGACGTCCCCCGAGGCCAAGCCCAGCACGTGGCCAGCGTGGAGACAGAGGATGCATGTGGGGAAAACTGGGCCATTCACGTTAGACCTCTACAGCACTGTCTGCAAGGGTGGTTGAGGCCCCAGACACCAGGGAGTGAACGGCAGCACCTGTCTGGGGGGACGGGCATTTAAAACCAGGCAGGCCGGGACGGCAGACAGCGTAATGGTTACGTCGCTGGACACCCACGTAGCTGACTGGCCAAGTCCTGGACCTGGCAGCTTAAAACTCACGCTGGGCACATGTGTGCACGTCCAAAATCCTGAGAGGAGAAGGGACTGTGTCATAGCCATCCCTCATGGGGTGGGGGGTAGGGGCTGATTTCTCACTTTCTGTCCCTCTGTCTCTATCTCTCCAGTAAACACAGGTATGCAACAACAAGAATCTCTCTCTGAAAATAAAGAAGAAGGAAAAAGCCACGCAGACCTCCACCACTGATCGGCAGACACCCAGGAGCGTTACGTGAAAGGTGGCAGACAGCATGGAGCCTGCCTCGCTGTGCGTGTGCTCCGACCACGTGGACGGTAAGACGGGCCTTTGACCTGTGATGGAGGCCTGCCGCCTGCTTACCAACCCTGCGATAGCCTGAGGCAGTGAGGTCTAACCCCAGAGCACAAGCCTGCTGTGAAGGAGGAGGGAGGTCAGATCCTCTTCAAAGTCAAGAAAGGAAAGCAGAGGAGAAGCTGCACGGTGGCCTGAGGGCAGGCTGGAGGCCCCGGCCCTGGGTATTAGCCCACATATTAGCCACACCCAAGCAGCACAGGGCCAGGAGGCTTACCTCGTAAACCTCGTTCCACTTGGGACTCAGGCTCTCTTTGACTACGCTGCTCTGGAAGATCTGGCTGCCAACTCGAATAATCCCATAGGGGTCTGACTTCCCCTTGACAAGTCCTTTAAGGTAAGTGTCTTTCCCCTGAAGATCCTGAGCTTCAATAAAATGTATCCTCAGAACACCCTGAAAAGAACAGACATTTAGACCCTTCGCTGGTTCGCGTAGCAAGAAAGGGGGCAGTCTCACGCCTGAGCCTGACCTAGGAGTAGGGGTGCGGAGAGCACAGAACACAGACCTCTTCCCACGCAGCATCTGCTCCCGCAGGGGGAGACGGTACAAGGGACTGTAACACACGGGCACGGAAAAAACGGGCAGGGCACGGCGGCCCGGGCTGTCGGGGGGTTCAGATGGGTCAGGGCTCTTGGTGAGCAGATGCCCGAGAGACAAATGAGAGTGAACCCTGCGGCATCTGGACGGGGTGTTCGCAGAGGGGACGCCCCACACAGCACTCAACGTGCTGTCCCCAGGATGCCCCACAGCCTGGCCTGGCGCTGTAGCGGGCGGCACCTGCACCAGGGTGCAGCGGGCGGGACCCAAATGAGGGCACGGCAGACAGCATCCAGGGTGACACGCCCACGTGCTGACAAAGCCTTGGGCTGCCTGGGCTGACAGGTGTGGAGCCATGTACCTTCGGGGTAGGGAACCGCAGCTGTGCCATCTGCGCCTCACTGACCAGAGGGACGGTGACGCGGTTGGGGAGCACCAGGTAGTTGGCTATTATGTCCAGGATGACGGTATCTGACAGGCCACTGTTGGAGGGGAGGAAACAGCAGACGGGTGGTCAGCGCTTGCTGCGGCCCCCAACAAGCAGCTCGCGAGCACAATGATCCGTTCCCGGGGCGAGGACTGCCACGTCACTCAGTGCTGACTCAGGGCCCAGCCTTCCGAGACCTCAGCTGTGAAGCAGCTTCAGCGACTCCGTGGGGGTTCATCCATCTCCTGGCTGCGTGTCGTTTCCTAAGTAACTCCACCTACATTCCACAGAGGGAACCCTAAACACCCAAGACCCGTCTCACTGCATTTCTCGTTAACATAAAGCAGACACAAACAGAAGTGCAGAAACCAAGGCAGCATTGGTCCCCCACCCTGCCACAGGCTGCCGGCTGACAGATTGAGACCCGTCCAAGCACAGCTCACCTGTGCCCGGACACTCTGACGGCCTGGAGGCCCTCTACCCCACTGCACGGCCAACTCGCGGTGGGCACAACCACTCGGGCTATAGAACAACGGCACCTGGGGTGCGCTTTGGCCTATCGTCAGGGCCACCGTGGGAACCGGCGTGTGACGGCCCCTTTGAGAGCACACAGCATTGCTACGGAACACCTTCACCTCGTTGGCACGCTTTGAGAGGAAACTTACTCCGTAACAGTACCCTTCCAATGTGAAAAGTGATACGAGTGAGTCAAGTGACCTCACACCCAGCAGACACCAAGACAGAGGCAAGCACCACTGCTCAAGCACGATGACGACGTCTCTGCAAGGCTGGCACCCTGCGGGCCAAGGTGGGACCTCGGTGTACTATGACGAACAATGAACACTTAGTCCAAACCCCAAAACACTGCTCTACGACTCGACCTACGAATGACCAGTGACTCAGACTTCCACAGACTAGGAACCGCAGTTGGCGTAAAGGCTGTCACTGACTCCCATACAGTCAACGTGGTTTGAGTCCCAGACCCGGTGGCTTAAACTCACGCTGAGCCCATGTGCGTGCGTGCCTGAGATCCCAAGAGGAAAATGGAGGAGACGGGACTACGACATGGGCATCCCCCCTGGGGGTGATTTCTCACTTTCTGTCTCTGTCTTTCCTGGTGAGCACACATGCCCTATAGCAAAAACCTCTCCAAAACAAAACAAAACAAAAAGACTTCCACACACTATAGACACTGCGGAAAGTGAGGGCTTCAATGGCCCCTCAAAGCTTTAACACCAAGCCTGTTCTTACTTTTGGCATTTTATTTATACTGCAAGACATGTGGGATAGAAACCCCTCCCTGAGGACCGAGGTGGACTAAAGGCCCCCCCTGTGCACTGCGACAGGCTCGCTCACCTTCCCCTGCACAGCCCCCTCGTCCTGCCACCCCAGGCAGTCTCTTGCACTGTGAGTGTGGACACTGCTCCCTGGTCCCCACTGCAGGTCCCCATGGCAGTACCTCCCAGGGGACCCTTCAGATCCCACCTGTCCCCCGCACTCCTGCTCCTGCCGTGACCCTCACCTTCTCCCCTCCGTCTCGAGCCGCTCACTGGCACGCACAAGGCAGTGCAGCAGCACGGCCAGCCCGTGGGACGGCCACACTGTCCAGCCATCACTCCTGCTCCAAAGGACCTTGCAGCCCTTCTTCTAAATCAATGAACACGGCATGTGGCACCATTTCATGACGTTAGGTTCAGACTACTGGACTTTCCATTTAAAACAAGGATATCTACAACTATGATTTGATAGAAAGTCTCTGAATGGTCCCAATTTATGAATAGTACACTATTGCATGAAACAGAAATTGTTATATTATAAAATTTTAATTATAGGGACCCGCACTTAGCGTAATGGCTATGTCGCTGGACTTCCATGTAGTCGACTGCGGTTCGCGTCCCGGACCCGGTGGCTTAAACTCACGCTGGGCGCGTGTGCGTGCGTGCCCAAGATCCCGAGAGGAGAATGGAGGAGAAGGGATTGTGGCGTGGCCATCCCCCCGGGGGGGCAATTTCTTGCTTTCTGTCTCTCTGTCTCTCTCTCTTTCTGGCAACTGCACACACCCAATAGCAAAAACCTGTCCCAAGAAAATCTTTTAAATTATGTATAAATTCTATGTAAATATATAACTCTATTAAAGGGGGCATTTATACATCCCTTTTACACCGTGTGTGGTGCCTGTGGGAGGGGTGAAGGGCTGATTTAGACAGGGCCTCACGATGTTACAGTTCTCCTGCCTCAGCCTCCTGGGTGCACGCCCCCACACAGCTGCTTCTTCTTTTTTTTTTTAAAGGATTATTTTATTTAACTTTATTCATTTATTTACTTAATTTATTTTATTTTGACCAGAGGACAGAGAGAGAGAAAGCAAGCTACCAGGTCCGGGACTTGAACCGCAGTCGGCCACGTGGGAGTCCAGAGCCCTTAACCACCACGCTACTGCCAGCCCCCACCACACAGCTTCTCAGAGTGGGCTGGGAACTGGTGACTGCAGGAAGAAAGGGAAGGGCCAGTGGCAGCTTAGAAAGAACCTGGGATAGGGGGACCAGCAGTAGTTAGCGTAATGGCCATGTCGCTGGACTCGCACGTAGTCAACCGCGGTTCGAGTCCCAGGGCTGGTGGCTTAAACTCACGCCGGGCCCATGTGCGTGCGTGCCCAAGATCCCAAGAGGAGAATGAAGGAGAAGGGATTGCGGCGTGGCCATCCCCCCTGGGAGGTGATTTCTCGCTTTCTGTCTCTCTGTCTCTCTCTGTCTGGCGAGCACATGCGCCCTATAGGAAAAACCTCTCCAAAACAAACCAACAAACAAAAAAACAGAAAGAACCTGGGATGGGTTAGTTCTGAAACACAGATGCACTTTAAAATTTTGTTTTAGGTTTCTGGGAAAATAATAAAAACCAAAATTAAAAATTAACTTTTCTAAAATACCAAAATAGGAAAATATCCTATAAGAAACAAAGAAAATGAGAGCTAATGGCCCACCCCAATGTCCTAGAACCTTCACTTCTGCTCCTCCAGGTCCCCATGGTTCTACATGCCAGAACAAAACTGGTCACGAGCATTTCACGCGACCCTCGTCAGGAGGGCTAAGAAGGCCCAGAGTCTCCCAGGGGACAGGGCCCACTCCTCCACTCTCCCAGGGGGCAGGCCCGCTCCTCCAGTCTCCCAGGGGGCACAGCCCGCTCCTCCAGCTCCCAGGGGACACAGCCCGCTCCTCCAGCTCCCAGGGGACACAGCCCGCTCCTCCAGCTCCCAAGGGGCACAGCCTGCTCCTCCAGTCTCCCAGGGGGCAGGTCCGCTCCTCCAGTCTCCCAGGGGACACGGCCCGCTCCTCCAGTCTCCCAGGGGACCACGCCCTCTCTCCCAGGGGACACGGCCCGCTCCTCCAGTGTCCCAGGGGGCACAGCCTGCTCCTCCAGCTCCCAGGGGGCAGGCCCCTCCTCCAGTCTCCCTCGGGGAAAGGCCCACTCCTCCAGTCTCCCAGGGGACACAGCCCCCTCCTCCAGTTTCCCAGGGGGCAGGCTCGCTCCTCCAGTCTCCCAGGGGAAAGGCCCGCTCCTCCAGCTCCCAGAGGACACAGCCCCCTCCTCCAGTTTCCCAGGGGGCAGGCTCGCTCCTCCAGTCTCCCTTGGGGAAAGGCCCGCTCCCGCACTGCGTCTGTGACACTGCAGACGTCACAGTGTCCCCAGCACACTGGCTGCCACAGCCCGACTTACTTCAGTCCCGGGATATCCAGCAGGTTGGTCAGGCCTGTCCAGTTAATCTCCAAAAGCTGTGTTAAAGGAAGGACAACAGGGGTAAGTATCCGACTACGTCCAGCTGACACCAGGTTCACGGGTCTGCTTCGTTATAAGCAGAGATGTCCGAAGCCTTCGCATGCTGTGGCGTGTCAAGGGACCTCTTCTTGCTGCCACAGGGAGACCTGCTTCTGCTTTTACCTCCTGACGAAATCCACTTGATTCATCCACCCATCCAACAAACGGCAGTGGCCACGTACCATGTCTGCCACCAGATGGCAAGTACGAATCTCGGGCTGTCCTGTTACATACATCCATACACACACACATGCGCATCCACAAAGGAGAATTTCTGGATAAAGATTTATGTTCCTTTTTTTATTTTATTTATTTTATTTTTTAACAGAGGACATGTGTGTTCGCCGGAAAGAAAGTAGGAAGACTCCCCTTGCAGCCCGCCGTGGAGAATGCCACACTGCAGTCCCATCTCCCTCTCCCTCCAGCTGGGATTTCTGACATGCACACACGCGCCCAACGTGCTTTTCAAGTCACCAGGTCTGGCCACAGGGACTACCCGCCTAGCCACCACGCTCCTGGCTGACCTGGTCTACGTCCCCTTTTAATGAACGTAACTGGACTGCCTTCTGATACACTATGCCAACTGACATTCCCACCAAAACTGCACGAGAATGTCCTTTCTCCATACTTTCATCAACAGGCAATTTTAAAAAGTCAGTCCATCTGGGGCCAGCCAGTGGCCTAGTGGTTAAGGCAGCTGGATCCCACATGGCTGACTCATGGCTCAAATCCTGGACCTGCGAGCTTAAAAAAACAAACCAGGCGCAAGCGTGTACATGACCAAAGTCACGAGAGGACAATGGAGAAGAAGGTATTGCAGCGTGGTCACCCCACCCAAAGGGTGCTTTCTTGCTCATTCTCCCCGACCAACGCAGCAAAAAAGTAAAACCCAGCATGCCTATCTGCTGAATAGCAAAAAATAAATAATCAATCCATCTGGCAGGTAAAAAAATGGTTCTTTTTTTTTTTAAATCATTCCTTTTTTTATATAATTATTTATTTAATTTTATTTATTCATTTATTTTCATTTGACCAGAGAGAAAGAAAGAGTTAGAAAGCAAGCCACCAGGTCCAGGACTCAAACTACGGTCAGTCATGTGGGAGTGGCCAGCACCCTAACTACCACACCACCTGCTGGTCCCAAAAATGGTTTTTTATCACGGTTTTAATTTGGATTTTTCTGTTAGTTGGGTATGTTCCATTTTTCCATTCAACACTGTATTTATTTATCTTATAATAACTCCCACTGGCCAGCTAGGCTTCCGGTCAGTGGCTGTGGCCCAGTAAAAACGTTGACTGGAAGTACCGCTTCTCCCATCAACACGGGTACTGAATTTAATAAGATGAACTGTGTTTTAGAATCATAGAACTGCTATCCGCTTCTCCCATCAACACGGGTACTGAATTTAATAAGATGAACTGTGTTTTAGAATCATAGAACTGCTATCCGCTTCTCCCATCAACACGGGTACTGAATTTAATAAGATGAACTGTGTTTTAGAATCATAGAACTGCTATCCGCTTCTCCCATCAACACGGGTACTGAATTTAATAAGATGAACTGTGTTTTATAATCATAGAACTGCTATGTGAAACTGCATGATTTCAACTAACCATGTACTGGGTCATCGAGAAAGTCATTACGCATTTTTGTATAGAAAAGTCTGTCATGACTTTCCTGACAACCTAACAGAGTAACGAAACTTCTCAAATCCTTTTCAGAAGAAAGTGATTACAACAACACACGCACTACGGGAGTCAAGAGCTCTTGGGCAGAGAAATGAGATACAGATACACAAATCAAGAAGGGAAGAGAAGGTAATCCATCTTAAATTCAGACTGCATATACCAGAAGGAAACCACGCTTTTCTTTCCCTTCCTGAAAAGAAGTTCATTTTCCTAGGCCCATAGTGAGCAGGTCTAGAAGCCATGACATCCCCAGGGACCACCAGCACCACTAACCCCGACGGGGACCTCTGACTACACTCCCACTGAGCGGAAGCAGAGACATCTCAGAAAGGGCTGGCCCAGGGCTGGGCACCTCACTGGTCACCAGTGGAGTGTGCACAATGATCTTACTGGATTGGTGCAAGATGAACTGCAGTTTCAGACGGAGTTGTACATCCTAACTAGGCTCAAACACCTTTATCAATCAGGCTAGGAGCCATTACAATCAACACGTCTTGTGGACGAGCAATGAGTGCTTATCCCTGTAAGGTGGCGTCCTGTGCTCGGGCCCGGCAGACTCCTGGAGAGCACCTTCTGCACCTGCTGGCTGTGGAGGCACAGAGTGCCTGGATGCTAGAGGGCATGGGGTCAGCTGGCCGGGCGCCGCGAACATGACGAGTAAGCAGGACTCCACAGCCCAGTTCCCTCACCTTTTTTTTCCCCCCAAAGGGCGCACGCGCTCATCGGAGAGAGACAGAGGGAGACAGTGAGAGAGAAAATGAGATATCACCCCTTGGGGGAACGGCTATGCCACAACCCCTTTTCCACCTGGGATTGTGGGTGTGCATGCACACAGTCCTGGCATGGCTTTAAGCTGGTCTGGGACTTGAACCACAGTAGGCCATGTGGGAGGCCAGTGCCTTAACCACTACACCACCTCTCTCCCTTCATTCAACTTCGCAGGTGTCGGTTGTGCCCCGAGTGGCCAGGCACTGTGGAGAAGGGAGCCAGACCCTTTCTGTGGACCAGGGCCAGCTGCAGGTCGCTGTGTTTGGTGTGTCTGGCCGGCGTGCTGGGCACCCTCCTCAGGAGCAGGGCTTCGCCAGGATTCGGGAGCGCGGTGACTCAGGCCCCTAGACAGCAACCGTGCCCTTTTCTGGTGCAAGTCTGACTTGGGAAGCGAGTGAAGCTCCTTCTCAGTCCAGTCACTGAGCTGGGCATCACCAGTGGTACAAAATCCGCCTTTTGTCACATCACGATCCAATCAAGAAATGGTTCACTGTTGTGTGAACAAGAGAAGATGACACTTAAAAAAGGTGGGTTTTGGTCAGCTGACGAGGCATCCCGGACCTAGCCTTTTCACCTTTCCAGTTTGCTTCAAGTGCTGAATGACCAAAGAACGGTTGACGCCGAGCTCTTCCGCAACGCCCCGTGTTGTTACAGGAGGGTCAGGTTCGACGACTGCGCTCAGCTGGTCGCTGTCAGTGCCAGTAGCTGGCCACCAAGTTCCTCATCTCCAAAGCTCACATCTCCTCTGCAAACCTTGTGGAACGAACCCCCACTGCACGGCACGGTGTGAACAGCTCCTGGGCCGGTGCGTTTCGATGCCGTCCCCACCACTTTACAGCCCAATCTGAATTCAATTAAGTATACCACTCAAATTAGTTTTCTGTCTAATGTCATTTCCATAGTCTGATGTACATATAAAATAAACAATAAGTCATTAGTAAAACAAATTTAAAAAGCGATAAATTTAAATTAAAAGGACGTGTAACATAACCACACTTACTTAAGAACTTATCCCATTTCAAACAGCAAATCCCCACAAGGCAAAAACCAGTTACTCTGCACCAATCTGTAACTGGCGATGCAGAGCTGTGTGAGGAACTGGGTATGCCCAAGCGTCGGGCTGCACTCGACGTACTTCAAACCCTGTTTTATATGCAGTGTGCTCTCGCTTCATCTAGGTCAGGGAGTCCCTGCAGAAGGAACCATAAGAAGGAAGAGGTACATTCGGTAAAATCGCCTGCATCTTCAGAAACCCAGGGTTTACAAGGGCATTGCTACAGGAGGCTCTCGATGACTCCGTTCTAGGGGTCCTTTCTCCTGGTGGCCAATCTCTTTCAGAGAAGGTCAGAGACAGCACGGAACTCCGCGTCTGTCGAGTGAAAAGCCCAAGCACACTGGGGGGGCAGCAGGAGGTGCAGAGGTTAGGGTGCAGCATACCACGTGGCGGACTGCAGCTCGGTCCCAGATCCAGCTTGAGAAACACACCCAAAATCCCAAGAGAATACAGGAGGAAAGGGATTGCAGTGTGGCCTCCGCCCTGGGGGTGATTTCTCACTTTCCCTCTCTCTCTCTGTCTTCGGCAAGCACACACACCCTATAGCAAACTTGAAAAAAAAAAAAAAAAAAAAAAAAAACCCAAACCCCCAACGTGGGCCCTAATCCCAGATCCAGCTTGAGAAACACACCCAAAATCCCAAGAGAATACAGGAGGAAAGGGATTGCAGTGTGGCCTCCGCCCTGGGGGTGATTTTTCTCACTTTCCCTCTCTCTCTGTCTTCGGCAAGCACACACACCCTATAGCAAACTTGAAAAAAAAAAAAAAAAGAAAAAAAATCCAAGCACCCTACGTGGTCCCTAAGTCACGACTACACTGTCCACAGAGACGGGAGAGCCACACGGACTCCAGGAACAGGACTGCAGGCCTGCTGAGGAAGGGGGCAGGAAGGCTTGTAAGGAACACCAGGTGCCACCACAACAGCAGAGGGGAGAGTGAGGACATGCCATTCCTAGACGCTCTTTCTAACTGTCCTGCTCACATCCTGTGAGTTCCAGTCTTGCTACCTCCAAAGAAATCCCCGGCAGCCCTAGCAGCATTAAAGTAGAACCGTGCTGTGCTGACAGCTCCCGGAGACACAGACGACAGGCCTCTGGGCGGGAGGTGCCGTCCCTGAAGGGCGAAAACGTGTGAGCCCTGGCGACGTGCGAGCCACCGGGTGCTGGTGCTGTGGGTCCAAGCACGGTGTGGTCCTCGGGCCCACGGAGTGTCTGAGTGTGACTTTGGGAAGTCCGTGTAAAGCTATTCATTGGTGGTTCGGACCTGTTACAGTCCTCAGGGGGCACAGAAGGGCTTTAGCTGAGAAGCCTCAAGTGCCAAGCGGGTGCTACGGTGAAGACTGCAACAACAAAATGTGGACAGGGAGAACCACGAAGGGAAGGGTCTCCTCCCAGCCCCGCTCCGCGGCTCCCACGGCAGCCTGGCGCCCTGCATGTCCGTGATGGCGGTCTGAGCACAACACGCACCGGCTCAGCTCCTGGGCACTCCTGCTCCTCGGCAGCCGGGGCCAACGCAGGGCGTGTCACAGCACGAGCCCCACCAAGTGAGCATCACCACTGGTCTCCCACAGGTGTGCTCCACGTGGACAAGGTTGTGGCCTCGACATGGCACGTGCAGCTGCCGCCACGGGGAGTTAAGGTTTGACCTCACTCTGAGCAAGAGGAAGTAGAGCAGGCAGAGACAGAACGACGGGAGACACTTTTGCCGGGGCCCTGCTGCCCTGGCCTCGCAGTTAGCTGAGGTGACAGGTGCTTGCAACCAGGCTCGCACGTTCCAGCTGACCTGGGGCGCGAACCAGTCCTCCCGTGTGGGTTCCCACAGCCCACACAATGGCGTCACCCTCTAATATTTTAAACAACCACACATAAGCCGAGAGGCAAAGGCCAGGGGTGAGCAGCAGTAATGACCCCGCGCGGTGGCTGTGCCCCGGCGGCTCAGAACCTAGCGAGTGCCGCCCGGCAGCCCTGACACCAGCCTCTCCTGCCGGGAGGAGGGAGGAGGGAGGAGGGATGGCAGGCGTCGCAAGAAGAAAGGCTCCCAGATCCGTAAATAGCAACAAAGTGCTGGCAGGAGCACAGGCTCGCTGGCGTCAGCGCGCAGTCAAGGAAGCAGGACAGGTGCACGGTCTGCAACTTACACGGCTCCCAGAGCGGGCTCCCACTGCAGAGCTGGCCAAGACCGAGAGCCCTCTCTTAGCTGTGACGGAAAGGAACTCGGACTTGGAGGAAGTGACTTTTTTCCTTAATTTGCCAGAGCATGTGTGCGCTTGTTAAGGGGGAGGGGAGCAGC
This sequence comes from Tupaia belangeri chinensis, assembly GCF_000334495.1. Taxonomy (NCBI): domain Eukaryota; kingdom Metazoa; phylum Chordata; class Mammalia; order Scandentia; family Tupaiidae; genus Tupaia; species Tupaia belangeri. The sequence goes on from NW_006159574.1 coordinate 3,145,776, forward strand.
CCCCACATGCCACAATCTGTCTCCCCTCTCCTATCTCCCCCCTTTGGGATCTCGGATACACACACACGCGCCTGGCGGGGCTCTCCGCTCACAGACTGCGTCTCCAGCTGTGCAGTCGGCCACGTGGAGTGTCACCTTCACCACCACGTACGGGCTGGCCCAACATTTTGAATCTCAGGTAAAGGACTGAGCGGAGCCTGGCCTTTCCACCTGACCCGCCCAGGGCAGCTGTGCAGGCCAGCCCACGACCCCTGCTCTCAGCACTGCTCAGTCCCCTGGCACCCCTGTGTCTCAGCTCCAAAGACCTGCAGGAAGAGC
>NW_006159574.1:3146124-3148972 GCF_000334495.1 Tupaia belangeri chinensis
CCCGCGCCCTCCTCTGCTCCAGGCCTCGCTCCCCGTCCCTGCTGACGTGCTTGTCCATGAAGGGCAGAGCTGCTGAGCGGGCTGTGGCCGTGGGTGGGCGGCCTCTGCCGCGGGGCTGGCATGCATGTGGCTAGCCACCAGGTGTGCCACGATGGTGACAGCAGCCCTGCCCCCAACACCGTAACAGCACAACACTCACTCCCACACCTACCACTGAGGACTGTTCCACAGAGGGGCTTTGGAGAACAGTTCCAAAATTCAAGGTGCAGTTTAGGGACTTTGGGAATAAACTGAAATATGATCAAAGTCCCGATTCAAAAGATCACGTCTCGGCACAAACAGGTGGCAGTGGTTAAGAAGCGGGACTCCTACACGGCTGACCACGGCTGAGCCCCAGCCTTGGCAGCTTGAAAGCCACTCAGGGCACGTGTGCATGCATGCCCAGGGTCCCAGGAGGAAACCATAGGAAAAGGGCTGCAGTGTAGCCATCCCCCGGCTGATCGCTCCCTCACTGTCTCTGTGTCTCTTCAGTGAGCACATGCACCCAATGGCAAAAACCTTTAAAAAAAAAAAAAGGTGCTGTCTCTAAGCTTTGTTTTCTCACCAGCAATGCAGAGTGGTGTGAGGGCAGGGATGTGAAAGCTGAGGGCTCCTCGGTGCACCCAGCCTGGGTGGCTGTGGCCATCGCTAGCGACATGACTGTAACAGCTGCCAACTAAGGCCACTGAGCCAGGGAACTCCCCTTGGGCAATTGAGATCTTCCTCACGACCACCAGAAACTAGTGTCCCACGTAAGCACCCACGTGAGCATCCCACACAAACATCCCACATAAGCGTCCCACGTTAAGCACCCACGTGAGCATCCCACACAAACATTGCACATAAGCGTCCCACGTAAGCACCCACGTGAGCATCCACGTAAACATCCCACATAAGCGTCCCACGTAAGCACCCACATGAGCATCCCACTTAAGCACGCACATGAGCATCCCAAGTGAGCACCCATGTGAATGCCCCACGTAAGCGTCCACGTAAGCGTCACACAGAAGCATGTTTATTTTTACTACTGAAGCCGCTCTACGTCCCTTTAATTCCCAGACGAAGAACTGTCTGTAGTCAAAGCACAACCGACCAAACGCAAGTCAGACAGCAGACGATGTCTAGCGACTCGTTTGAAGTTATCAGAACACCTTCATTGTTTGGTCTGAGGCAACGCCCCGGAAGCAGGGCAACCATCAGCGGTGGGCACCGACGGGGGCGGAGCAAGGCCGTCTCAGTCCAGGAGACACGTCATCGAGCAGGACTCAGCACCTAGAGCCCCGAGGAGACCAGGGTGACATGCCGAGGTGCCAGGTGGGGGCAGGGCTCTCAGAGGACCAGGACTTCCGGGCTCTGGAAAGAACTGGCTGGTAGGATGGCCTGTCCCCGAGCACTGAGGGGGACTGAGAGGGCCAGGATGACCTGTCCCCGAGCACTGAGGGGGCCTGGGAGGGCCAGGATGGCCTATCCCCGAGCACTGAGGGGGACTGGGAGGGCCAGGATGGCCTGTCTCGAGCACTGAGGGGGCCTGGGAGGGTCAGGATGGCCTGTCCCCGAGCACTGAGGGGGACTGGGAGGGCCAGGATGGCCTGTCTCGAGCACCGAGGGGGCCTGGGAGGGTCAGGATGGCCTGTCCCGAGCACTGAGCGGGGGGGCTGGAAGGGCCAGAGCATACAAAGACTGAGAGAGTCAGGGCAGGGGGAGACAAGGACGAGTGTGGGCACAAACCGTGCAGAAGTGCTGGCTAGTGTGCGTGTGAGGGACCAGCAGGTGGTGTGGTGGGCAGGGAGCTGGACTCCCACATGGTCCATCACAGCAGTCCGGGTCCGAGACCCAGCGGCCTGCTCGCGCGCGCGCTCTCTCTCTCTCTCTCACAAGCAGATCTGGTAAATGCATGTTTCCCATAGCAACTTAAAAAAATAGCAACAATGAATAGAGTTAAATAATTAAAAAAAAAAAAAAGAATGCGAGAGCGGGGGCAGGAAGGTGGTGTGGTGGTTAAGACACTGGACTCCCACATGGCCAACTGCAGTTCAAGTCCCAGACCTGGCATCTGGCTTTCTCACTTTATTTTTCTCTCTCTCTGTCTCTCTCTGGTCAAATTAAAAAGAATAATAACGATAAATAAAATTACATAAATGTTTTTTTAAAAAAGAACACGTGAGAAAGAACAAGTCTGTGAACAAGAACAGGAGCACGTGAGAGAATGTGAGGATGGTGTGGCGATTAAGAGAGAAATAACGGGAGTTGGAGAACGAGTGTGTCTAAGAACAAGTGTGGTGTGAGAGCTACGCTCTAGGCTGTGCTCTAGAAGGCGCCTTGGGAAAAGCCTGTTTCTCCCACCCACAGACAGGTGCCTCTGGACAGCGGGAGCTGGCCTGGGTGACCAAGACTAAGCCAGGGACCGAGCTGGCAGTGCTGGCTTCAAAGGACGGAAGCCACCTGCCAGCTGCAGCTCTTCCACGGGAAACAGGACATGAAGCGTGGGCCCCGACTGTGAAGGACGTCAAGTCCCGACAGGAGCAACACAAACAAACCCACATTTCATGGGAGCCTGGGAGACGCCTCTCTCCCTCCTCCCGCCCCAGCCCTGACAGGTGCAGTACAGCGTGTACTTACACGGCAACTCCGTACTCCAGCACTTGCTGTGTGCCAGGCATCCTAAGAGTGCCGGGGACTAGCCTCAGCGTGGGTGGGTTATCTCGACGGAGGCGGCGAAGGTGAACAGAAGACAAAGGCCTCGGTGCCTTTTCGTGCACATCCTATGCCGGACACCCCTCAAAGATCGCTCTCTGAGGAGTGACAACTG
>NW_006159574.1:3149596-3151546 GCF_000334495.1 Tupaia belangeri chinensis
GCTATGTAATTCTTTTACAGTAGTATATTGGGGAGTCAGGAGGGGTCGCTTCCCAGTGAGGCTGCCAGTTTCTGGAGCAAGATCCTAGGTGGGGGGAGGGGGGGCACAGTAGTGGCCTTGCCAGCGTACTGAACCAACCGGAAGCGAGGGAGCTCAGACAGATCCTGGGGCCCCGCTGGGTCGGACTTCTCCATCAGAGCATAAGGTCTATAATTCGGAACAAGAGCTGCCTGGCAGTCTGTTAGAAATACAAACCAATGGGCCGGCAGGTGGTGTAGTGGGTAAGGTGCTGGACTCCAACATGGCTGACTGCAGTTCGAGTCTCGCACCTGGCAGCTTGAAAACCACACTAGGCACACGTGCATGTATGCCCTAAATCCTGAGAGTGGAGGAACTGCGGCACGGCCATCCCCTCGGGGGTGATTTCTTATTTTCTCTCTCAGGCAAGCACAAGCACCCTACAGCAAAATCTCCAAACGAGCAAGCAGTTGATGGTTCCATGGTCCTCCAGCTCCCGGTCTGGTAGGTTTGGGCTGGTGCCGAAGTCTGAGAACAGTCCCTCCCTCAGGTTTTCAAGTCCAAGAACCTGGGGCACAGAACACTGAGAAGGGCTTCGCTCCTGCCCACACAGCCACGGAGGTCTGGGGCCACCATCTAGCCTGGAGGAGGACAGGGCACTGCAGACACAGGTGCGACAACTCCCCCTGACCCTGACGAGATGCCCAGGCCAAGTGGTGACCAGGACCCACAGACGTGCATGCACGGTCAGCTGGAGGGCCCCCTGCAGGGCTGCAGGGCAGGTGACGACTAGGCTCTTGGGCAGGGAGAGAGCGTCTCGCAGGGAGGCACAGGGTAGGCCCCATCCACCTCCCAGCTGAGGGACAGAAGCCACGGGTAAGGGAAATACAGGTGTTCGAGACCTCGAGTTGCTGCACTAGGGTTGCAGAGGGCCCCCTAGGACACCCAGGATGGACCAAGACAACAATAGGATTCCTGCGCTCCTCATGCTGAGGGTGTCCAAGCAGCAAAGGCTATCAGACATGCCCCATGCCCAGCACAAGGGAGCCAGATCCCACATGACTGACTGTGGCTCAAACCCACTGGCCTGTGTTCGTGCATGCCCCAAATCCGGGAGAATGGAGAGATAGAGATGGCCAGGTATGGCCGACCTCCACCAGGGGCGCCTCCTCCCTGTCTCTCTTTAGAGACTGCATATGCCCTCCAGCAACTGAAAAAAGAGACAGAGATAGATCATAGTCCTATGAGACTCAGAGAGAGCACAGCAGGACAGCCAGCTGCATCAGCTAACTAGTGGGCGGTCAGCATCGGTGGCCTGGCCTCCCCCTCCAGGCAGCCTCACCTGCCAGGTTCTTGGAATGGGCTGGAAGCCTTCTCAGACACGGACCTGTGGCACCAGGGCTGGCTATCTGACTGGCTGGGACAGTGAAGGGAAAAGGAGGAGGGGGACAGGAAGACTCACTGCCTTCCCGGGAGCTGTTGGCAGGCACATTCTGAGACACAGACCGGACGACTGGACGGTGCTAGTCTGAGGCGAGCGCACAGACCAAGGCCCAGCCACCGCGTGTGGAGCCCTGGTCCCACGCCGTCTCTGTGACGGTGCCTCAGTTCCCGACATGTCGGGCCCCAGTCCCACGCTCTCTGGGACGGCAACTGAGTTCCCAATCCAGATGCCTCTTGACTCCAATGGGGTCACATCCTGACTGATGCGTCACAGCTGAAATACGGTAAACCAGGTGCGTGTGACTGCACCTCGCCCACCACGCATGGCCACGGCCCCTCGTCTTCCCAGAGACACACCCTGGCCAGCGGGTGGGCAAAGCTGCTCCCTAACCAGGTGCCCAGCGCTGTGCCACTTCTGAGCACCATGACAGAGATGCTTAACCCTGTGTGACAGGCACCACCGTCACAGCTGGCTGACGGCTGCTTGGA
>NW_006159574.1:3151577-3175590 GCF_000334495.1 Tupaia belangeri chinensis
TGCTGAACCCTTCCCACGTCACCCACAGTACAGTCCAAGTGTCATCATGGGGACCGTATGTGTGAGCTTCGGGGGACAAAAAGGCACACCCATTTCTAGAGTCCAGGCTAACAGGACTGTTTCTTCTCATCATAGCTCTAAAAGGCAGGCACCATTTCCGTCTCACAGAAGAAGAGATGGAGACACCAGGGCTCAGCACCTCCCTGGCTGTCAGGGAGGCCTCCCCAAGGACAGCACATCAGAGCAGGCCAAGAGCCACCTCCAGAGGTTCTGAGACCTGGACCACTTCGTGTCTAATCTGTACTCCGGAGACAGACCTAAGATAACCTGAGGACTCTGGGCTGCCCAACGCGTACAGGCCAAGCGGTGCCCTGGGGTACAGCCGAAGCTGAGTCCTGGTTCTCACCAGAACACGGTCTCAGTTTTTCTCTCTGTCGACCATCCACCTGCAGGGCTGGATGTCAAACAATGCTGAATCTACATGGAGACAAATATTTCCTTTCTTAAAACCTGAAGATTTACTATAGGGGCCAGCAGGTGGCGTGGTAAAGGCACTGGACTCCAACAAGGCCGACCATGGTTCAAGCCCCAGACTTGGCAGCTTGCTTTCATATTCTCCTTCTCTCGTTCTGTCTTCTTTGGTCAAACTTAAGGAGGATAATAAATAAAATAAAAAAATACTTATTAAAATTTTTTAAGAAGACTCCCTCTGTGCCGGACACCACTCGCAGTCGCTCTCTGCATTGACGCTGTATGAGAGACGTCAGCATCGCGCCGTTACAGGGAAGCTGGGGTGCAGAGGGGAGCACTCGGTCGCTCAGCGCACAGAGTAGGCCGAGACGCGGGAGTGGACAGCCAGGCTGCTCTGGCCCCGAGCCGCCCCACTGCACCGTTTCTGCCCAGGACCCAGCAGTCAGTTACTTTGTAGATTTTGGGGAATTTGTAGATTTGTTTGTGGTTTTCCCCAAAATGTATCCCCTTATCAACATTAATGCAAACAGATCAACAAGCAGACAGCTGTATTGTGGTCACAGGGTCTCGGGCACCACACGTCCAAACCCTAGGGACAGAAGTGAAAGCCAGCGTGACGGACCCTTCTAGCCGTGTTCTCGCCAGGGTATGAGGACTCCGTGGCAGCTCAGAGCAGACTCTGTTCTCGTATTTCCTGGTTAGAGACAACCGAAAAACTCCCTTCTCTCTGGAGTCTGTGTGGTGACTTCACTCACCATAAGGAAAGGACAGATTCTCACTTCTGGCCCCACCCTTCTGCTCGGAGCCCTCCACCTCCCTAGGCAAAGTGAGGACGTGACTATGACACTCACTCTTGGGGGAGGCCCGACCTCAGTAGGGGGTCACCGGAGGCTTTCACATTTATTTCTTCCGTGAATGAGAGAGACGGAGACAGTACCCAGCAGTCGCGAGACCATCACCCACCCCAGCCTTGAGCCCAGGCAGGCATGTGCCCGGTGCACTCGCCAAGTCCCTGAGCTCTGACCTTGGGCCTGCCCTGTGGGGCCGCCTTGGTGAGCCCCAAGTCTCTACCACTGTGCCCCACATGACGCCACTACCGCTGGGTTCTGAGAGAAATGGAAAGGTTTGGATTTTGTTACATTCTGAACTGAAAATTACAAAATAAACTTTCTTTAAATTGTTGAAAAAGACCGTGGCTAAAGATAGGTAAATAAAATACAAAGCAATTTGTGTAGGATTAATTTTTTTATACTCACTAGTAAGGTCAGTTTCTCAAAGATACTATGTTAAAAAAAAAAAAATGATGAATCTTAATTTATTATGGGTCTCTTCATTTCCCAGGGTTTTTTTAAAAGAATTATTTCATTGGGACCAGCAGTTGGCATAATGGCTATGTCGCTGGACTCCCAGGTAGCCGACCGCGGTTCGAGTCCCAGACCCAGTGGCTTAAACTCACACCAGGTACGTGTGCAGGCGTGCATGCCCAAAATCCCGAGAGGAGAATGGAGGAGAAGGAACTGCGGTGTGGCAGTCCCCGCTTTATGTCTGTCTCTCTCTTTCTGGTGAATGCCCATGCCCTATAACAAAGACATCTCAAAAAAAAAAATTTTATTTATCATCATTATTATTTAACTTTGACCAGAAAGAGAGAGAGAGAAAGGTAAAGTAGGAAGGCAAGCCTCTAGGTCCGGGACTTGAACCATGGTCAGCCATGGAGTTCAGCACTTTAACCACCACGCCACCTGTCAGCTCCATTTTCCACTATTTCAATAAAGTCAGATTGAACACAAGGTTCCCACTGCCTCTGAGTCTCATCATAACCCTGTGCACTTCTAACGTGTCAAGGGGCCCTCATTGGCCAGCCGGGGCGCCAAAGCAGGTAAATCCCACACGGCGACCACACAGTCCGAGTCTCAGACAGGCAGCTTCTGGTGTGTGTGTGCATGGCCAAACCCCAGGAGGAGAGTGGACAAGGGACTTCAGCATGGCCACCCCCGAGGGAGACCTCTTACTTTCCCTCTCGCTGTCCCTCTCCAGGGAGCACATGCATGACCTGTGCAAAAACCTTAAAAGAAAAACAGGCTGGGTAGAGGGGCGTGTGCTGGAAACCGGGAGAGGAGGGAGAGGAGGGGTTGCAGGGACGCCCTCCCCACCCTGGGGGTGCTTTCTCACTTTCTCTGTCTTTCTTCAATACAGCAAGCTTATGACCACCACCACCACCACCACAAAGAACCCAGTTACTGAAGCGGTAATAAACAACTGAGAGTGGTAATTTCAGGGGTAGTGGAAAGTGACCACACTTCATACAGAAAAAAATACCTCCTGTAGCCAACATGGTTTGGTCTAAATAAATCTATTTTGAAAACCAATCCATGTACCAATAAATGCTGATAAGGTATGTGAATCAAATTATACAGATTTTTAAAAAGTGGACCTGGCAGCTTGCTTTCTCCTTCTCGCTCTCTCATTCTGTCAACCTCTGGTCAAACTGAAGAATACTAATAAAGTAAGTAAATAAATACATATTTAACGGGGGAGAAAGACCTACTTTGTGCCAGACACGACACAAAGGGCTTCCTGTGTTCAGGGACAGGCGTTCTTGGCGTGGCAGGCATCATCGACTGTCCCCCATGACAGGGAAGCTGAGGGCGGGGACGATCGCGGGTGTTCAGCACGCAGGGTGAGTCGCGGGAGTGGGAGGCCGGGCTGTATCTGGCTTTTCACTACCCTGTACTATTTACTGTTTTTATTCCCTTTCAAGTTACACGTCATGCTAGCAGCACCTCCCTGAGGCCCATCACAGAAGACAGGAGAGAGTCAGTCGTCGGAAGTCACGGCGGCACTAAGCGGTAGCGTGCCCTGGCAATGCCAGGGCCCAGTATCTCAGACAGGGGCAGCACATGTGGACACACGGCTGTGCCTAGAGTGAGACTCGTTCCTCTGGGTGGACCCTGGGATGCTCACAGGCAGGGGAGGAGATGAGGCTGGACAGCAACGCCCCTTCTCTGCAGGGAACAAGTCTGAGTGGGTCAGTCCGCCTCGGGGAGGAAGTCGCCCCGACCAGAAAGACAGAAGGGAAATGCCAACGGGCCCTGCAGGAACCGGCTAAGGAGCAGCTGGGGAAGGAAGGGTGAGTTTGTTTGGCAGGAATAATAGCTTTCTTGTCTTGTCTTTGTGGCTAATAATGAGCAATAAGTGTCGACTAATCTTAACAAAGTAGAACACACACATCCGACAATGTGAAATAACGATGTTATCATAGTCTATCCAGACATCAGCAAATCAAACAAAAAGTCTCTATGAATTTAAAAGCAATACAGGTGGGACCAGCAGGTGGCGTAGTGGTTAAGGGCACTGGACTCCCACATGGCCGACGTCAGTTCAAGTTGAGAAGTTTGCTTTCTCACTTTCCCCCTCGCTCGCTGTGTGTCCTTCTCTAGTCAAAATAAAATAAATAAATTATTTATTTATTTATTTATTTTTTGCTATAGGGCGCGTGCGCTCTCCAGAAAGACAGAGAGAGACAGAAAGTGAGAAATCACCCCCCAGGGGGGATGGCCATGCTGCAATCCGTTCTCCTCCATTCTCCTCTCGGGATCTTGGGCATGCATGCACATGCACCCAGTGTGAGTTTAAGCCACCGGGTCCAGGATGTGAACCATGGCTGGCTACGTGGGAGTCCAGCTCCCTCCACACACACACAAAGGAAAGCAAGCTTAGAGGTATGATCCGGCAGACATGCCCCACACAAGAAGGAGAGCGTCCAGACAAGGACGGTCATGGCCAAAGACAGCCTGTGTCCTGAGGCACAGGTCTGAACCACAGGTCCCAGAGCCTACAAGCTGTGTGACCTGAACACAGGCATCTCCATTCTCAGTCGGCAGAAGGGGGTGTTAATACAGAGTGACAGAGACCAAGTGAGTAGCACCCACCGGCCGTAGTGAGAGAGCTGGAGTAAAAAAGAGCTACAACTCACATTCTTCTAGAAGTCGACACTTGCAAGCTATCTACAACAAACCATGGCTTTGCTGTCTAGTTCTGCTGCAAGTCGTTTATGCTCACCTGAGAGAGACGGAGGGATAACCCCTGGGGGTGGTCATGCCATAATCCCTTCTCCTCCACTCACCTCTTGGGATTTTGGGGTACACATGTACACACACGCATGCGTTCAGTGTGATTTTCAAGCTGGTGGGTCCAAGACTTGAACTGTGCAGTAGGCCAAGTAGGACCCAGCAGCCTTAACCTCCATGCCACCTGCTGACCCAAAATCATTACGTCTATAATCAGGAAAGAACACTGCTAACAGGAGAGGAACCCTCAAGTAAGGTATAAAGGCATATGAAGAATTCATAGTTTCCACTCATCAAAAAGCAAGAAAGTGAGGTACGGATAGAATTGTGTCTCTCCACTGCACGCACCCTTCTCCGCACACACTTCTGCCAGTCACTGTAACAGCAAGTGGAAAAAGCACAGACTTACTGGCTTCCTCAGGAAGAACAGAGACAAAGCTCCGACCAAGGGCACGTCTCCAATCAGAGGCTCCAGGATCACCCGCATGGCGCCATGAACCTAAACCCAAACAGGAAACCAAGGTGAGCAACAGAAACCAGCTCCGCAGCCACCCAAGGTGGAGACACCACAGGCCCCAGGGACTGCTGAGCACGCACTCTGTCTGTCAGCTACGACCTATGAGTAAAGCTCAGCTCAAAACAGTTCTGGTGGCCAGCAGGTGTCATCTTGGTTAAGAGCACTGGACTCCCACATGGTCAACCACAGTTCGAGTCCCAGACCTGGTGTCTTCTTGCCTTCATGCCTTCTCACTTTCTCTCTGTCTCTCTGTCTCTCTCTCTCTCTCTCTCTCTGTCACTCTCTGGTCAAATTAAGATAAATGAATAAAAATAAGGAAAATAAAGTTAAATAAAATAGATCTTTAAAAAAATACAATTCTGAGCAAGTAAAAATGCATTGATTTTCTTTCTGAATATAACTTAGACGTTAGAGAACCATGGAATTAAAATAAATAAATAACTTGGGACCAGCAGTTAGCGTAATGGCTACGTCGCTGGACTCCCACGTAGTTGACCGCGGTTCACGTCCCGGACCTGGTGGCTTAAAACTCACACCGGGTGCGTGTGCGTGTGTGCCCAAGATCCCGAGAGGAGAATAGAGGAGAAGGGATTGTGGTGTGGCCATCCCCCCTAAGGGGTGATTTCTCGCTTTCTGTCTCTCTGTCTTTCTCTGTCTGGCTGGCAAGTGCACGCGCCCTATAGTGAAAATCTCTCCAATCAATCAATCAATCAACAAATAAATAAATAAATAAATAACTTACCTGTATACTTTTCACACCAGCTCTACAAAAATATCGTTTGATCTCCAAATCAATCTCACAATTTCCTACAAAACTAGCAAGAAAATTTCTGTATTACATAAAGCGAGCAAAATATTCTCTCAATCACCATAGCCCTGTCAGGTACATAGCTGAGCAGAACGACAGCACAGCAACCAAACAGACTGTCAGCAAGACCTGCGGAGGCCACGGTGGCGGGTGCCCTGTTCTAGAGTCAGCTGCACTAAGGGTTGTGAGGAATACCACACACATACTTGTGTTATTTTAGTATAAAAACCCTAACAATGCACATGCCTATTTTCAAAGGCAACTGTAAAAAACAAAGGGCAGCTGCTGGAGCCAGGCTTGACAGAACGTGGGTTTCATTTGTCTTAAAAACCCTCCATCAGGGAGCCAGCAGGTGGAGTGGTAGTGAAGGGACTGAACTTCACGTGGTTTGAATCCTGGGCCAGGTGGCTTAAAAATCATGCCGGGCACATGTAGATGCATGCCCAAAATCCCAAGAGGAGAATGGAGAAGAGATCGCAGCACAGCCATTCCCCCAAGGGGTGATTTTAATCCACCCCCCCACCTCGTGCAAGTGCCCTACAGCAAAAACCTTAATGAGAGAGAGAGAGAGGTATTCTCTCTCTCAAGAAAGAAAGAAACTTAAAAAATAGAAATTTAAAAATTCTATACTTGGCCAGCCCCAAGGCTTAAAGGTAAAGGGAGCTGGATCTCACGCAGCTGACTACGGTTCGAATCCCAGCTTGAAAACACACCAGGCGTGTGTGTGTGTCCACAGTTCCGGCAGGAAAGGGACTGTGGCTGACCGCGTCCACTGGGGCCTTTCCCTGGCCCTCTTTGGTGTTGGCTCTCTGGCAAGTGCACATGCCCTCTGCAATAAAAGCAAACAAAAACTATGTTTTCTTGGTTTTTTTTAAATGGAAATAAATTTAGATTTCATTTCACCTCCAGTAAATGCAACACTATTGGCTCCTCCATTATGAAGAACTCCCAGTGCCACACGGCTCCAAGCCATCGAAGGTCAGAACCGTGCGTCTGTTGGGGTTTTAGTGTTCCCCACTGAGTGACTGATGTCCACAGTGGGACAGAGCACACAAGGACACTGTGATGCAGGGTACAGACGTAAAACATGCAAGGTCATCCCCGGGATGGCCTACAACCGAGCCCTACCCCTGGCCCCTTGAGTCAGTGAGCATATCCCAGGAAGCATTTGTGAGGAGGTTTAAGCTCAAGACAGGGACAGCCTGAACAGAAGGGTGAGTCTTTCTTTTTTTTTTTTTTTTTTTAAGAATTATTTTATTTGGGGCTTGCAGTTGGCATGGTGGTTAAGGGTGCTAGACTCCCACATGGCTGACTATGGTTCAAGTCCCAGACCTGGTGGCTTGCTTTCTCGCTTTCTCTCTCTCTGTCCTTCTTTGGTCAAATAAAATAAATAAATAAAGTTAAATAAAGTAATTATTTTTAAAATTATTTTATTAACATTATTTATTTATTTATTTATTTATTTTTGGGGGGAGAGGCTTTTGCTATAGGGCATGTGTGCTCACCAGAAAGAGAGAGAAACAGAGAGACAGAAAGCGAGAAATCAGTCCCCGGGGGGATGGCCATGCCGCAATCCCTTCTCCTCCATTCTCCTCTCGGGATCTTGGGCATGCACACACATGCGCCCGGCATGAGTTTAAGTCACCGGGTCCAGGACTCAAACCGCGGTCGACTACATGGAGATCCAGCAGCATAGCTATTATAAATAGGGATGTGTGCTGGTAAAATCAACCCTGACCTATTAGGAAACCACCACGGGCTGGCAGGGATGTGACGGTTGGGGGCACTGGACTCCCACCTGGCTGACTGCGGGCCGAGTCCAGGACCTGCTGGCTGGCTTTCCCTGCCTCTCTCTCTCTTCTTCATCGGAAGACTTGATTACTTTATCCCCTAGCACTTTTCAACTACGGCTTCCCCATCTTGATGGCCAGTGTACTGCAGACCTTTGACTGGAATGCTCCAGTAGAACATCTACTGTCAAGGCAGAAGTCAGGAAGAAGCGACTTTGCAAATGTGCTGTTGAAAACCAAGACCGTGTCTTCAGAATGATGCCCAGTAAGGAATCCGTCCAGACGTTTACTTCATCAGCAGGCACAGACGTGCACCTGTGCTGGGGACCCTGCGCCCAGACACGGCCCACCTCCCAGAGCTCAGTCAGCCCAGAGGACCTTCCTGGAGGACAGCCGGACTCCCACACACCAGGCCCCTTCTTTCACGCCACCAAGTCAACAGTGCTTGCCAGAGGTCCACGTGCACTTCCCACAGTGGACTGAAGCTCTACGCTCCTTCCTGCAGGAGAGGGAACCAGTGCCAGCGGCACGTTGGCCGTTTTCACATGCTCTGGGAACTCAGGGGTGACAGAGTGAGTGGTCCTCCGCTGAGGACCCATGCCAAAAACACAACTCTGAGCTGCTAGAAACCGCCCAGCTGTGCAGCTGCCACAGACAGCGTGCTGCCAGGCCTCACACAGGATGTGGGGGCCACGGCCAGCTTCCAGATCGAGCGCACAGACGCCCACACTTGTTATACCGGCATGGTATCCGGCAGACCCTCAATGTCAGTTTCCAACCACTTGTTTTAATGTTCCAATGTAACAGAGCATGACGTGACAGGTTCCATCTTAGCCAACCATCCATGTGCAGCACTGAGGTATCGAGGCAACCGTGAGGTGGGGTGGGTAGCCGTCCTCGCTGCCCCCCTCTAGGACTGTTCCTCTTGCAAAGCTGAAACTGTCCTGTTAAACATGAGCTCTACACCCCTAGCCAGTTCCAGGCAACTGCCGTGCTCCTCTCCCACTCTGCACCCGACTGCCCAGGCACCTCGCATGCGGTGACAGAGCAGCTGTCCTCTGTGTCTGACCTGTCCCCCCTCACGTGCCCTCAGGACCCACCACGTCACAGCATGGGACAGGATGTCATTCTTAAGGCATGTATCACATTCTGCTTATTCATCCGTTCACCCACAGATACCTGGGGTGCTCTGCCATTCAGCTACTGTGAGGAGCTGCTCAAAACTGCTTCTCACTCCTTGGGTTTGTAAAGGTGAGTCGGGCTGTCAAGCCCATGTCATTCTATGTCTACGGTTTTGAGGAACTACACTGCAAACATCCACAGCAACTGCACTTCACATCCCCGACGGGAAGGGCTCCCATTTCCTTCCCACACCCTCATCAGCACGGGCCACTGTCTGCTCTTGTGGGTGGTAGGCGTCCTCATCGCTGTGACGTGGCATCTCGCTGTGGTTTGTCTTCAGTGGTTGTGTGTGTGTGTGTGGTGTGTGTGTGTGTGTGCATGCACGCAGCATGTTTTTGGGACTTATAAAAAATTTTTTTACTTTTTCTTTTTTTAACTTGCTATAGTCATCAGAGAGACAGAGAGGGGGGAAAGTGAGAAAGCAAGGCACCAGGTCTGGGACTCGAACCACAGTCAGTCCTGCGGGAGTCCAGAGCCCACCCCCCACGCCACCTCCTGGCCCGTCTCACAGTGCTTCCACTTCTCCTGTCCCCAGCAGCTCATGATGCCAAGCATCCGTCCATGTGCTCACTGGCCATTCATACAGCTCTGAAGAAATGGCCATTGAAACCCCCTGCCCACTTTTGAACTGGGTTGTTTGTTGTGGTTGAGTTTCAGGAGTCCTCTACATGTTCAGGATGGTAATTCTTCACCAGTTTTGCAGCCATAGGGACTGCTGAAATCCGTAGCTACCTTTAGGGAGTGCTTATATCTTAGGAGTATTAAGTTTCCCTGTCCATGAACATGGACTATCTCTCCACTTATTCGAGTCTTTTGTCCAGCAGTATTGTGGAGTTTTCAAGTATAAGTCTTTCACCTCTTAGTTAAATGTATTCCTAAAGATATTATTCTTTTTTTATCCTATTATAAATGGGATTACTTCATTATTTTCCTTTCTGAATTCTTCATTAGTAAAGATTGATTTCTGTGTGTCCCACTACTTCACTGAATCAGTTTATTTAGCTATTTTTTTATGGAATCTTTAGGATTTCCTACATATAGGATCATATCACCTGAGAGCAGATAATACCTCTTCCTTCCCAATGTGAATGCCTGTATTTTCTTGCCTGATTTCCAGAATCTCCAATGCAACAGTGGAGAAGAAGCAAAAGCAACAGCCGTTGCCTCGGTCCTGACCTCGGCCCACTGATACGGTGTTTGCCATGGTTTGCACATACAGCTTTTTTTTTTTAATCTTTCTCTTTTTTAACATTTTATTTATCCATTTTCATTTGACCAGAGAAAGACACACAGAGAGAAGGAAAGAAGAGAGCAAGCCACCAGGTGCAGGAATCAAACCGTGGTCGGCCATGTGGGAGTGTTTGGCGCCCTAACCACCATACCACTGGCCCCATATACAGCTTTTATTATGTTGAGGTAGTTTCCTCTTATTCATACCTAGGTTTGCTGAGTGTTTTTATTCTGTTTTGTTCTGTTTTTTATCATAAAAGGGTACTGGATTTTGCTAAACACTTTTTTATGCATCAACTAAAATAGTGTAGCGTGACTTTTCTCCTTCCTTCTGTTAATGTGCATTCCACTGACCAGCTCTTACATGCAGGAGTGGCCTCGAACTCTGGGGTAATCTCACTTGGTCAAGGTGCATAATCCTCCTAACCTGCTACTGATGTTTTCTTTCTTTCTTTTTTAATTTGCCAGATAGCATGGACACTCACCAGACAGACACAGCGAGAGAGAGGAAAGGTGAGAAAGTACCCCTACATGGCACAGTCGCACAGAAATCCCTTCTCTTCCCCTTTCTCCCTCCTTTTGGAACTGTGGATATTTACTCTCACACACCAGGTGTTTTGAACCACTGGGCCCACAGTGTTACACTGTGGTTGGCCATGTGGGATCATGTGGGATCCAGCCCTCTTGCCACCATGCCACCAGATGACCCAGGGGCTGAATTCTGGTAAGGATTTCTACATCACTGTTCTTAGGAACACTGGTCTTCATTTTTCTTTTCTCATAATGTCTTCAACTTACTTAACATGTTTTATGAACGGCAATTAGCTAGGCTATTAGAAACTGAGACCCAGAAGGTAAAAAACTTTCGCATCTCCAACAAGAATTTAGTCGAACTCCAACCAGCAGGATTAAGAAGCACGTTCATTACATTCTCCACCTTAGGAATGATGTTACACATCGCAAACTGTGAAATAACACAAGCCAAAACTTACCTAATTTGAAGGTCCAGAATAATTTGCCTTTTGTCTACATTTTCAGTATACACCTTAACACCATTGATTCTAAGGGGCTGAAACAAAAAGTAGTTTATTTTAAAATATATATGATTTTTTTAAAAGCAACAGCCTGGGACCCGCAGTTGGCATAATGGCTATGTCGCTAGACTCCCACGTAGTCGACCGCGGTTTGCGTCCGCGGTTTGCGTCCCAGACCCGGTGGCTTAAACTCACACCGGGCGCACGTGCATGCGTGCCCAAGGTCCCGAGAGGAGAATGGAGGAGAAGGGATTGTGGTGTGGCCATCCCCCCCAGGGGGTGATTCCTTGCTTTCTGTCTCTCTCTCTCTGGCAAGCGCACACACCCTATAGCAATAAAAAAATCTCTTCAAAAACAAAACGAAACAAAACAAGTCATGCAATAAAGCACAGAGATGAAGAGAACAAGCTTCAGCATCAGTGATAAGAATTAAAATTCTGCTTTGGGCCGCTGCAGCGCAGCGGTTACGTGCTGTGCATATGGAGCCAGACCCCACATAGCCAATGGTGGTTTGAGTCCTAGCCTGGTAGCTTGAAAAACATGCCAGGCGCATGTGCGGACGTGCCCCGAACACTGACGGCGTGGGGAACACAGGGGAAGGACTGGACATGACTGCACCCCACCAGGAGGCTCTCCCCCTCCCTCTCCGGCCAGCACATGTGCTGCCTCATGGCAATTAAAAACAAAAACTGTTCTGGGCTGGCAGGGTGGTGGTTACGATGCTGACTCCCACATGGCCAACCCAGTTCAAGTCTCAGACCTGGTGGCTTGCTTTCTCATTTTCCCTTGCTCACCCTTTCTCTCTCTCTGGTCAAATTAAAAATAATAAGTAAAATTAAATAAAATAATTCTTAAAAAAACTGTTTTCACGACACACTAGTTATGTGACTTTCAGCAAGATAGGTAAACTCTTATCCCTCGGCCCCCTCACCTGTAAGAGGGACATAACAACGGTACCTACCTCATGATGTCACTGTGAGGTTACGTGACATAATGAACATAAAACTTAGCACTCAACAAACATCGGGTCCCCTTACTGTCAGCAGATGGGATGGGACACATTCTGTTCTCTCCTTCAAGCCCCTTCACTCCCACATGCACCGAGTGAGCGTGGACGGGACGGAACTAACCTGGTGGCCCACGTCCACTTTGGTGAAACTGAAGGTGCTCAGGTGGGGGTGTGCCCCCCGCACAGCTGGCGCTATGGTTTCTCGGAACAACTTCTCTATGAACTGGCACACGAAAGGCCACATGTGCTTTACGGTCTAGAAAGAAAAAGAAACTCACGTTAAGCAGAACGTTCTAATACATCACATATTTAGTTGCCAGGAAGAATGATCAGAATCTGGTTTTGGAAAGCAAAGGGGGTAAGAAGGGGTCTTCTTGTTATGCAAAAATCAACCGAATCTAAATTTTAAGATTACAACAGCTATTGATTCCTGCAATGAATATGCTGCAGGAATTGGTTATTCTGATTTCATATTATGTTTGAGCCTGCCGATATATTTATTGCCAAAAATCTTACGGTTTCAACTCAGCTGAAAATCTTCAACTGAGTAGAACTAAACAAACATCCATGAATTTTTTTAAACAACCCACTTTGAGTGCTATGAAGTGATTGTTATTGCTTACTACACAATCCTAAAAATGTATGAAATAGGTAAAAGAGATTTAGTTCAAAGTGTACTGCTCTAAAAACATTACCTTCAAAAAAACATGACTACTACTGACTGCAAGATATTTTGGGATTTATTACCCTCTCCATAATAATGTTCCCAGATTTTCACTTGTGAATATAATAGATTTGAAAACAGGAAGAAAGACACAAGGCCAGACCAATGTTTGCGTAGGAGCATTCCTTGTTCTCCTAGGCCAGAGACAAACTGTGCTCTTTAGAGGGGAAAGGAACACCCCAGTGACAGCCGAGCCCTCGGGGAGGAGCCAGCCCACTGCAGCCTGAATGGCTCAGAGCTGGCCTACACCCAGATCCCAAATACGGAGGGCTGGCATTCTCGCGCTAATTCCCATGGTCTCTGTATCTGCTATATTCTAAGCTTACCTTATTTAGCCATTCTGCTCTTTCGGTGTCTGGAAAATGAACCTAAGAGAAAATAAACACACATGACTTACAGACCCCACAGCTATAAGTAAAGCGTGAAGCAGGCATCCCGTGTCACGCTCTGGTCTGTCCCGCGTTGCCCACTGTTCCTGTCCAACACGGTGCTCTAAAGCTAACCCTGGCTCCAAAGAGTGTTCGCCGGCACCGTCCAGTCGCAGGCCCTGAGTCTGCAACACCCAGGAGACAGAGCTCCGGGAAAGCCAGGCTCGCTAGCACTGGCCTGGCG
Organism: Tupaia belangeri chinensis; assembly: GCF_000334495.1. Taxonomy (NCBI): domain Eukaryota; kingdom Metazoa; phylum Chordata; class Mammalia; order Scandentia; family Tupaiidae; genus Tupaia; species Tupaia belangeri. The sequence continues at coordinate 3,165,025 of NW_006159574.1, forward strand.
CCAGCCTCCTGCTCCCATTGCTCCTCTCCGCCAGCTCCCCTCTCCCAGAGGAGAGGCCTTTGTGGAAGAAGGAGAAAAAAGGCTCAGAAACCACTTTCTGTGCTGTCCGGGCTGAAATAAAGCCTCCCTGGAGAGGCCCGGCTAGTGCTGAGCACAGACAGGAGTTAGCAGAGGCGCGTGCAACCCCCACTGCCGCCTGCGCGGCGCCCTGCTCTGCCACTGATCCGCTGCGCTCAGCCACAGGAGACTGGAGGAGACAGGAATCTCGCGTCCGCTCCCGGCTCAGGACCAGGAACTGCCGCCTGTCTACCCAAGGACTCAGCGTCCTCGGCTTGGCCCTGACCACTCTGGTTTGTGTCTCCTGCAGGGCTGGGCCCAGCCGACCCAAGCCCTCTGTGCAGAGAGGCAGCACGCCCTGCCCCTCTGCCTCCTTCCTGCGCCTGCTCTCAGCTCCTCCTGAAGGCTCAGCGCCCTTGGTCCCAGCGCCCCTCAGCGCCTCGCCCTGCGCCCTCCCATCACCACACATCTGCGGCTGTGGCTGTCTCCTCGTCGCTCAGCAGCTGCCCTCCACGGCACTGCAGCTGAACCCTCACATTCTGCCTCCAAGTCCCCTTCCTACCATCCCAGCCAGGGCCCAGCCTGTGGGCCAGCGGGCAGCAGCTGGAGAAGCACACTAGGTGCATGGACCTGCAGGCCCACAATCCCAAAGGAAGGAGGGGGAGACGAGGAGAGACTGTGGCACCACCATGCCCCATAGGGGAACATTACTGGCCCCGAATTTTCCAGTTAATGCACAGTACCAGAGTCACGCTCTCAAGTACTCCATTAAATGAACGTCTACTTTCTGTTAGAATCTTCTTAATTAAGAAATTACTATGTTTGGTGATGTAACACTGTCACATTTCCCAGCCAATAAAAATGTGTTAAGACAGCCATTTTTTTAAATTTTTCACTCCTGTGGTTAGCATGTGAGTAGCTACTTTGCAGTGCCTAGCCTATCCTGGCACCGATAAGAGAGACCCCTACACAAGCAAGCTTTCAGTACGAGCGAACTAGCTCACGCTGCTGGAGCTTGTGCACACGGCCGTGAATGTGGACCCACCTGCGAGAGTGCTCAAGGCACTCCGCACTTCCGAAGGCGTTCGTTTATTTATTTAAGAGAGGTTTTTGCTATAGGACACATGTGCTTGCCAGAGAGACAGAGACAGAGAGCGCAGAATCACCCCCCGGGGGGATGGCCACGCTGCAATCCCTTCTCCTCCATTCTCCTCTCAGGATCTTGGGCACGCACGCACACACGCCCAGCATGGGTTTCAAACTGCTGGGTCCAGGACTCAAACTACAGGCGGCTACATGGGGGTCCAGCGATTAACCATTATGCCATATGCTGATCCCATCGAGGATGTTCGTTTATAAGTGATTCCTTCAAGGTACCAAAGAAAATGGTAAAGAGGAATATATCGAATATGATGAAAGAAAATCTGTTACCAATTTTGTTGATTGAGTCAAAAATTTGTTTCTCACTAATACATATTCATAAGCGTGCCCTTATGTTGAGCAGGACAGAAGTTAAAGTAGCAAATACAGAGAAGGGAGGAGGATAATCCTGTTATGACAGGGATGGACACCATGATCCTAAATCGCATACAAATGCATAAGCACATATTATTTGGTTTCAAATCTCATCTTTCAACTGAGGAATAAACAAACAAATCCTCATTTTCTTTCTTTCTTTTTTGAAACTTTTTAGAGGTTTTTACCTAAGGCGCATGTACTCGCCAGAGAGACACAGAAACAGTGAGAGGGAAAGTGAGAAACAGCCCATCGCCTGGGGGGACGTCCACACTGCCATCCCTCTTCTCCACCCTCCTGCTGGGATCCTGGGCACACGTGCGTGCACACACACCCGGCATGAGTTTCAAGCCACTGGGTCTGCGATTTGAACTGCGGTCTGTCACGTGGGAGTCCAGCCACGTAATCGCTATGCCATCTGCTGGCCCCCAAATCTTCATTTTCGAGTTCCGAATATAAAGTTTCTATGCTTATCATTTAATGATCTTTGTGAGCTAGAAACAGTCACTCTAAGATTACAAAGTTCCCATCACCGTTGTTGACATTCTACCCCAAAATCTTTGTGGTGCAATCTCAGAACAAAGCCATATTTCAGAGTCAAATGTGCTGGGGTTTTTTAAAAACGATTTATTTATTTATTCATTCATTCCTTCATCTTAATTTGACAAGAGAGAGAGAGAGGAAAGTGAAAAAGCAAGCCACCAGGTCCAGGACTCGAAACGTGGTCAGCCATGTGGGAGTGTCCAGTGCCTTAACCACCACGCCACCCGCTGGTCCCTAGATTCTAATGTGCTGTTGATGGTGCTAATGTTGTTTTCACTTAAATTAAGCTGAACATGTGAAGAACACGGACCAGCACACACAGGCCTTCACACAGTGCTGGCTTCGCGTTTGTAAATGTTGGTCTCATCCTGGTATCTCACGAGGGTTAGGAAGTGTCAGCCACCTGGCCAGGCGAGAGGTGTCGGACTTTACGAAGCAGAACAGGGCCAGCTTCAAAGACAGTGCACATCAGCCTTCAACGGCGCAGAGGACAGCAGAATCTGAAGACTGGCAGATCCATTCTCTACGATGATCCCTGAAAGTAACCACCTCACGAGAACCCTAGACAGCGGCTCCCCAACCAGGTGCTGAGCTGGGGCAGCGGTAGGAGGCGGCACACACCGGGCACGTCTACGGCCCTTCCTGTCGTCCCTGCCGAAGACCCAGGGACAGCACAGCCAGCAGTCACAACGCCCTTCCAGGTCACCACACTAAACATCAGTGTTTGACACGGCAACGTGCAGGGCCCATGCCAGTTGGGGGCTGCCGTTGCTCAGGCACACGCTGAGGACAAGCCCGTCACCAGCGCCTGGGCAGCCCCAAGCCCCGAGCACAGAGTACAGTAGGGGCGGGCCCCACAGCCAGCGGTAAGGGGCCTGACTCACAGGGCTAGCTGCATGTCCGGGGCCAGCAGATGGCGCAGTGGCTAAGACACTACATTTTCGCAAGGCTGACCAGTCTGGGTGCCAGATCCAGAGGCTTGAAACACACCGAGCGCACATGCACGCGTGTCCAAAACCCCGAGAGGAGAATGGAGAAGGGATTGCGGCATGGCCATTCTTCTGGGGAGTGATTTCTCGCTTTTTGTCTCTCTGTCTCTGTCTGTCCAGCAAGTACATGTGTCCTATTAAAAAATCTCTTAAAAATAAATAAAAGGAAGGAAGGAGGAAGGGAAAAAAGGAAGAAAATCATGCTGGGCACGTGTGTGTGCATGTGCGTCCAAATTCCGACAAGATGGAGAGATTGAGCAGAAGGGACTGCAGAGCAACGCTGCCCCACTAGAAGGTACTGGCTCCTCTCCGTCTGTCTCTGGCAAGTGCATGTGCCCTCTGGCGTTAAGGACCAGCTCAAGGGAAGCTGGATTCCAGAAAGCAAGCTCAGTTCGGATCCCCCAGGTAGCTGGAAACCGTACTGGGCACGTGTGCCTCCATCCCACCATGGAGAAAGGAGAAGAGGTCGTGGAGTGACCATGCTCCCCACTGGGGTGCCCGCTCTCCCTCCATCCCTCTCCCCCTGGCACAAACACAGTTAGGCACAGGTTTCAAACTTTTACACCGAAGTAAACTCTTGCTTTTTTAAATTACTCTCTCTCATGACAGAAATCATGAGAAGGCACCGCCAGCAGGGCCCAGCACATGCAGGCCGTCCTCCTCCAACCCCCATCCTGCCCTTTCAGGGTCCTGAGCATGCACACACCTGGCATGAAGCCTGTGGGCCAAGAATCAATCCCTGGTCACACGCCGGGTTCTGCTTCCTCTACACAGCACCTAACCTCTGCCGTGGGGGGCCCTAACTCGTATTTAACCCCAGCTCCCCCACGAGCTTTGTGAAGTCCCCTGTACGATTATGACGGAACGAGGAGCTGAATGAAACGGGACAACGGACACTGCCACTCAAGCCCCGAGGGCGCAGCGCCCCGCCAGCTGACTGGGAGTCCAAGGCCCCAGGGCCTAGCTGCGGAGCTCCTCGGGAGCAGTGACAGACAGCACCACACGGCTGCCTTCTGACCCACTGCCCTCCCTCCCACTCAGCCTCTGCCTGTCTGCTCCAGAGATAGGGCCAGCACTCACACGACCCGAGTCCGGGATCCAGTGCTTGCTCTCACACTCTCCCTATAGCAAGTCAAATAAAAAATCAAATCACATGGAAAAATTATTTTTAGGGGCCAACACGTGGCATGGTGGTTGATGGCACTGGGCTTCACATGGCCGACCGTGGTTCAAGTCTCAGACTTGGTGGCTTGCTTTCTCACTTTCTGTCTCTGCCCCTCTCTGGTCAAATACAAATCAATTAACTAATTAAATTATTATTTTGGGACCAGCAGTTAGCATAATGACTATATCGCTGGACTCCCACGTAGTCAACCGCAGTTCAAGTCCTGGACTCGGTGGCTTAAAAACTCATGCCGGGTGCGTGTGCGTGCAAGCTCATGATCCCAAGCGGAGAATGGAGAAGGGATTGCGGCATGGCCCTGCCCCCTGGGGGGTGATTTCTCGCTTTGTCTCTCTGTCTCTCTCTGTCTGGCGAGTGCATGCCCCCTATAGCAAAAACCTCTCAAAAAAAAATTATTCTTTTAAAAGATTTGTAAAAAAACAGCATCAAAGGTTCAGAAGGTGGAACATCTTTCTTAAAACATCTGTCAGACCTCCGATACACTGTCACAGCACGGTTAGCGGCGACTCCGGAGAGGAGAAAGAAGTGTGTGTGTGTCTCTGTCTGGCCCCGGAAGTCGCAGTTCCCCGGCTTCCCCCCTCGCTGCCCCACGTGCACAGGCATTCGTCAGCCAAACTGGGCCGCACCTGGCTTTCGTGAAGGGCCAGAGAGTGCAGCTCTCCAGTGCTGCGGGCCACAGGGTCTTCGCCACTCCACTCAGCCATGGCCACCAAGGAAATGGACAGGCATGGCCGCCACAGACATTCTTTTGCTTTCTTCCCCAGCCATTTAAAAATATAAAAACTGGGGCTGGCAAGTGGTGTGGTGGTTAAGGCACTGGACTCCCACACAGCTAACCACGGTTCAAGTCCTGGACCTGGCACCTTGCCCTCTCTCTCTCTCTCTCTCTCTAGTAAAATTTTAAAATAGTATTTTTTTTAAAAAAACGGACATAAATATAACTGCTTTGTGGCCCTACAGAATCTAGTCCCAAGCCGCAGGACAGGCCAGGGGCTGTGGCCTGCTGACCCTGACCTACACCATCGTAACTCAGGGCCCAACGAGCACACTGCCAGGAAAAATCACAGGAAGGATGAGGCCACCGAGGCTGAGCCCTGCCTGTCTCCAAGGACAGTCAGAGTCTCCTCCTCGGCTCCAGCCACCCTGAAATGTTGGGAACAATTCTGATTTTTCGGAAGAATTCCATTTCTACTGGAAATACCTCGAACCTTAAAAAGGGGATAACTAGCTTTGCGCAGTGGCAGTATCGTAGCCAATGAGGTTTATCTGAGGCGCGATTATTGCTAATTGAAAAAGGGGATAACTAGAATAGCTTAGAAACTGCTGACTACAGACAGGAGCGAGCACACACCGAGGCTCCGTTTACGTGTGTTCCAGAGCAGGGAGCGTCTGCGGCAGTTTCCTTCGGGGTGAGAAGCTGGGCAGGGTGACGGCCAGCCGCTGGCCCTGCTGGTGCCCTTGGGCTGCTGCTCTGCTCCACTGCACCAGGACAACGGGCGGGGCAGCGTGGCTCTGCACGGCCGCCGTCTGGGGAGCGCACATGTCTCTGCGGTTGTCCCGTGCCCTCGGCGCTCTGCTGTGAGAGCCCATGCGGACTGCGTGTTCCTCAGCCTGCAGGGCAGACCTGGCACCGCCACCTGGTGCTGTGAGACGCCCTCCTGACCAGGTCCCATCCTGTGACCCACCATCATCCCGACTGCCCAAGTGTCCTTTGGATACCAAGCTCGTGGCTAGGACGGTCAAAGGAAGGACAGGACCCCTCAGCCCCACAAGGCTACCCGGAGCAGCACTGGGTGGGAAGAGCTGGAGGGACAACCGGGCCGCGAAGTCTTGGTCCTACCCCTTGTGCTGCTGGGCAGAAGCTCAGTCAGAAGTGGACCAGGGACCGGCCTGGAGTGTACCCCCCGGGAGGGTGATGCGGCCATCTGCACTGGGGCAAAACCACTCCCCGCAGCTCAGACCTGCGGACCAGGGGCAAAACCACTCCCCACAGCTCAGACCAGAGGACCAGAGACCGGCCTGGAGCAGACACCCCGGGAGGGTGATGTTGCCATCTGCACTGGGACAAAACCACTCCCCGCGGCTCAGACCTGCAAGAAACGAGAGCGAAGGAATCAGAGGAAGGAAGGAAACTGCCTTTAGATGGACGAGGAGTCTCAAACAGGATGAAGGGACCAGGGCCAGGGCTGCCTGCTTACCTGGCTGCGGCCCTCTGGTCCATGGCGCCATCTCTGCCCTCAGCAGACCTGGGCTCAGCTTGTTGGAAAGCGCACACAGACGTGCAGGGACAATGAGCAGGCAAGCCCCGAGAGATACGGCAGGACGGGAGGTGGACGCTGAGTGAAAGAAGCCAGGTCTGAAAAGGACACGCACTTGGAACCCGAGAGCCACGAAATCGGCGAGGGCGACTAGGCAGGAGGCACAGGGGCCCGCCGGAGGGGCCGGAGACAGTCCCTGGGGCAGGGCCACCACGCCGCACGGCACTGTGACGCCTGGTACAGGACCGCGTGCTCAGCCAAACACACAGAACATGCTACACGGAGCACACCGGCCACTCCTCACGTGGACGCCCGGTCATGGGGATGCTACACACAGAACGCACTCCACGGGCACACCGGCCGCTCCTCACGTGGATCATGCGAAGGGCAGGGAGTCACTCCGCATGACCTGAGCCATCCGCCTAGAAATCCAGACTGCTCTAAGATACAGGCCATCTGTGTGATAGAAGTCATGACAGGGGCCAGCAGATGACGGAATGGTTACAACACTGGACTCCCAGGTACTCCACCGCGGTTTGAGTCCTGGACCCAGCGGCTTAAAACTCAGCCAGGCACATACGTGTATATGCACAGAATCCCAAGAAAGACGGGAGGAGGAGGGACTGGGGTGGTTGGGGGAGTGATTTCCCGCTCGCTGCCTGCCTCCGTCTATGAAGAGAGCTCACATCCTACAGCAAGAATCTACCAAAAACTCACGACAGAAAAAACTGACAAAATCCACTACTAGCAGACTTCGGTTTCTGCGATAGGGCACCTGCCTCACGGGAGAGGCAGAGTGTGAGAGCAAGTGAAAAATCGCTCCCCAGGGAGGAGGGCCACACCACAATCCCTTCTTCGCCTCTCTCCTAGAATTTTGGGAACGCACACACGCATGTGCCCAGTGTGAGTTTCAAGTTGCTGGGTCCGGGACTTGAACCACAGTTGGCCATGTGGGACTCCAGCACCTTTACCACCGTGCCGCCTGCTGGCTCCAGGATACCCATTTTCAAATCCCTACTTCAGTCACTAATCACCACTTACTCACATAAGGAAGAAATGAATACTAGAATAAACCTTTTAATGTAATAAACTCGAATTTTCTTTTCTCTTTTCCTTTTATTTTTAAAATAATTATTTTATTTAAATGTATTTATTTTTAATCTGATTCCAGAGGGACAGAGTGAGAATGAGACAGAGAGAGCGGGAAAGTGAGAAAGCAAATCTCCAGGCCTGGGACTCGAACTGCAGTGGGTCGTGTGGGAGCCCAGCCTCCTGCACCACTGTGCACCCTGCCAGCCCCTCTTTTCCACACATGTAGGGTAAGCGAGCCCCTCTGCAGGGTCCAGTGGACTGCAAAGCCCTTCCCCACCCAGCCTGCCGGCCCGGCCCTCGGGCTGACCGGGCAGGACTCAAACCTGTTCTCCAGGTGGGGCTGGGCCCTTGGGCACCACCACTGGGCCAGAGCGCCCCCCCAGTGCTGCTGAAAGAGGCCAAGGAAGATGAGCCTGGCCTGGCCTTGCCCCACTCTGCAGGGCTTGGAAGAGCAGCCCCCGGGGCAGCCTGGGGTGTGCAGGAGAACCAGTTCCGGTGTCGCCCCAGCAACCACGCTAGTACACTCAACAACAGCGGGAACCAGACAGACAGATGTTGGTGACAGGAAAACTCCAAGGCCCGCCTCTGGCTCCTGCTGCAGTGGGGGAGGGCGCCAGCAGGCCAGGGTCGCCTGAGGGACCTCACTGTGTGCGGCTCGGACACCCTCACTGCATGCCTGTCCAGGTGACCCTTGGCCCTCCCCCAGGAGAGGAGGTGGGGTGTGGCTGAGCGGCCCAAGGCAGCCAGGAAGGGGCGGGCACAGGGCGGAAACCACAGCACCACGGGAGCCTGGCCTGGCCTGCAGCCTGCTGCTCAGGTCTGGCCTCCTCCCTGCTAGTGGGACCCCACCCTCACCTCAGCAAGGAGGAGCAGCCGCAGCACTCTGGCCTCCAGGGTGGACTCCCTAGGCAGGGCCAGCGATCCCATGAGCGTCTCCCACCTCAGGTCCGCCACTCCGAGGGGCTGCAAGGAACTGGTGCAGGAGCTGCTGCTTCGGTGGGAGCAGCCCTCAGTGGGAACTTCCCCCTCAGTGGGAGCAGCCCTCAGTGGGAACATCCCCCTCGGTGGGAGCACCCCTCGGTGGGAAAGGCAGCTCAGGAGGAAAGGTAGTCTGCAGCTGGGGGCAACTTTTCTTGAAAAGCAGCAGAGAAATCCACAGTACCTCTTTCTTTTTATTAAATAAAAAAAGGTTTTCGCCCTAGGGCACATGCACTCACTGGAGAGACAGCTGTGGCCAGAAGCCTGACTGTTTTTCCTATTTTTCCAAGGTCCTTTTCAGAGGGCCAGAGGGAGTTCCACCCCCAGATACTGGCCCATGGGTAACGGGCCTCTCCCTTCGTCCCGCCTGGCGTGGTACTGGAGTCTCTCTGGGCTGTGAACGAGCGTCCTCATCGCTGTTAAAGTGCACTCCTTTCTGATCTCAGCGCCCTTCCTTTGCAGATCGCCACCCAAACGCTGTAAAACGCACCTGTAACCTGCCAGTCCCTGCTGCAGGACGTCCCACCTTTGGGGGCCAGACCCACGGCAAACTTCACTAAATTCCAAACTGCCTCTCTAAATCACCCTGAGAGAAAGGTATGTTTTGCCTCCTCTCCGGCCTAGGTCACTCATTCTCCTTAGAAATAAACCGCTTTAGTTATGATTTTTACAGAGTGGGTTATTTTCTGTTGACAGAGGGAAATTGAGAAATCAACCCCCCCCGGGGGGGGGATGGCCACTCCACAATCCCTTCTCCTCCTGGGATTTTGGGAACGCATGCACCTGGCATGCTCTTCAGGCCCTGGACCCAGGACTCGAACCATGGTCAGCCACGTGGTGCCTTTCAGCATCACACTGTTCACACTCAGGGCTGGAGTTCTCGGACAAGAGCATCACACTCCTCCAACGAGCTAAAAATCGCTCATGTGTCCTAGAAACAGCCTTAGTAAGAAGCTAAAATAAGTCTTCATAACTCAAAAAGGGCAAAAATTAAGTATATTAACCAGCAGTTAGTGTAATGGCTATGTTGCTGGACTCCCATGTAGCCTACCATGGTTCGAGTCCCAGACCTGGTGGCTTAAACTCACACCGGGCATGTGTACGTGCGTGCCCAAGATCCTGCGAGGAGAATGGAGGAGAAGGGATTGCGGCGTGGCCATCCCCCTGGGGGGGTGATTTCTCGCCTTCTTTCTCTCTATCTCTCTGTCTCTTTGTCTAACGCATGTGCCCTATAGCAAAAACCTCTTCGAGGCACGCCCCAACTAAAAAAAAAAAAAAAAAAAAAACTTCTAAAAAAAAAAAAAAGCCTTGTCTGGACCAGCCAGCAGCGAGCTGGAGAAGACAGCCAGATCCCACATGGCTGACTGCGCAGTTGCAGTCCTGGCCCCTGAGGCTTGAAGACACACCGGGTGAAGCCTCCGGAGGAGCGTGGAGGCGAAGGGACGGCAGCACAGTTGTCCGCCTGTCCTGCCGACACAGGTGTATGGGGGGGGCAGTCTCGGTTTCTCTCTCTGTCTCTCCCCATCTCTGGTAAGTGCACATGCCCTAAAGCAAACTGTGAAGACAAACCTCCAAAAGGAAACTTTTACTGTAAAATAGATTTAGTAAATATACAAAAATCTCCTGTCATGTCATAGTTTTTAGTGTACACACCACTTCGCTAAATGAAATGCCTAATAAACGTCTCCCTTAACTTTCTTTCCTACCCATATGTAACAAAGAATCTAAAAACTAAGTCCTAAACCAAATTTTCCTGAACAAATGACTTTTAGTATATTGATCTACATAAACAAAAAATTTACAATAGCAACCTCATTCGATTTATAATTTTCTACACACTAACATTACGCATAGTTTGATATTATGGATGAGGTTTTTAGATTCTTTGTTACCTTGGATTAAAAAAAAAAAAAATGACATATTGGGACCAGCAGTTGGCGTAATGGCTATG
>NW_006159574.1:3175673-3183293 GCF_000334495.1 Tupaia belangeri chinensis
CCGGGCGCGTGTGCGTGCGTGCCCAAGATCCCGAGAGGAGAATGGAAGAGAAGGGATTGCGGCGTGGCCATCCCCCCTGGGGGGTGATTTCTCACTTTCTGTCTCTCTGTCTCTCTCTGTCTGGCGAGCGCACGCGCCCCATAGCAAAAACATCTCAAAAAAAAAAAAAGACATATCACTTTTACCTGAAAATAGGGAAGAGGAGACTTCAGGAAGTCTTAATCAAAGGCTAGAAAATCTGTTATGAGGGGTCTATTATACAATATGGTTACACATACCTATTTGGCGAAACAGTTAACAACAATGTAACATGTTGAAATTGCTTCCACAACAGATTGTAAGTGGGTTGTTTTTTTTTTTGGTGAGGTTTTTGCCCCCTGGGGGGTGATTTCTCCCTTTCTGTCTCTCTGTCTCTCTCTCTCTGGCAAGCGCACGTGCCCTGTAGTGAAAAAAAACCTCTCCAAAAAGAAAAAATAAATAAAAATAAACATTTTAAAGCCAAAGGAACAACCAGCTCATACTGTGACTAAAAATAGAATCCCACGTAGGTCCTCATCACTGCGCCTTTCTCTCTCTGTCAAGGCACATGCCCTATGCAAACTCTAAAATAATAATAATAGGATTCAATAATTCCTTTAAAAACTATTGAAAAATTTAAATAATTTTAGTTAAGAGTCTATGTGCAAAGAGTTCACTTTGCACTAGAACTGACCACCTTTTTACTTCTTTATTTTAAAAGAAATCAATGTCTTTGATTTTAACAATGCCACTGTGGCCATGTCAGGACATGCTGCCTTTACTCTACTGAAGACACACACTTTCAAGGCCACCATCACGTGACCGTAAGCAGCTGATCCTCCTCCTGGGTGGACGAAAAGCCGACTCACCTGGCTTACTCACAGATCCAACCTTCCATCTCTTTCGAAGTCTCTGCTGATGTCTGAAACGCGTCAGAAACTCCAGTGTTCCCTTGTTACCCCCACAGTTTGGCTGTGAACGCAGCCACTTTATCGGCCCATTTGAACACAGTTCTCACTCTCCCTTGAAGCGGCAGACTGAGTTCACTGAGTGGGTTGAATAAACGGGTGAATGTCACAAAAGTAAACGAGTTCTGCAGCTCCTCCTGTGTAACCGATGAGTGCTGCCAGTGGTGGGTTTTTTGAGAAATTTTTTGCTACAGTGTGTCTGTGCTTGCCTGAGGCAGAGACAGAGACAGAACTGGAGAAATCAGACCCCAGGGAGAAAGGCCATGCCTCAATACCTGCTCCTCCATTCTCCTTTTCAGATTTTAGACATGCACATGCACCCAGAGTGAGTTTCAAGCTGCTGGATCCAAGACTTGAACCACAGGCAACCTTGTGGGAGTCTAGCACCTTGACTTCTACGCTTCCTGCTGGTCCCAGTGACGACTTTTCTAAAAGAAATCTCTGGAGTGGTTCTCATAACTCAAAAGCCAGAGATCTTGAGAAGCCATCTCATTTGTGTCTAAGAGAAGTCGTGTGGGGCCAGCAGGCAGCATGGTGGTTAAGGCCACTGGACCCATACATGGCCAACCACGGTTCGAATCCTGGACCCAATAGCTTGCTTTCTCATTTTCCCTCTCTCTCTCACTCTGTCCTTCTCTGGTCAAATTAAAATAAATAAAGAAAGAAAATATAAATAAAGTTGAATAAAATAATTCTTAAGAAGAAAAGACAGGTGAGAACGTGTGTGCTGTGCATCCCTCTCCTCAGAGCTACACAGGCAGGCGTCGCGTTAACACGTGTACTTGAACGTGCCGACAGTCTCAATCCTAACCCTGTAAAACTTGAGTTCAGGTGACATTTTCCAGCTGTCCAGCTTTCTCTACCCATGACAGATGTACACACCCATTCGGAAGCGGTCTGACCTGAACAAGGAAACCAGAAAGCCATCCAGTCGCGTCCATGCACATCGAGACACGAAACAACAATTCAGGTTTCCTGATGCAATCACAGACAGCTGAACACCTGTGCAGCCACGGTGTCAGCCAGCACATAGGCGCACACGGCATACCCTCCTGCACACTCTCCTGAAAACGGACCACCCTCAACGAGCACTTCGCCTGTCGTCAGCATCCGTGGACGCATCCACCTGGGCCGCGCTCCACCATGACGTGTCAGCCCACCCCACGCCGGGCCTTGGTGCCCTCTGGGCCACGCTCTGTGACATGTCAGTCCTCCCCACGCCGGGTCTTGGTGCCCTCTGGGCTGCACACCACCATGACAAGTCAGCCCTCTCCACTCTGGGCCTCAGTGCCCTCTGGGCTGCGCTCCACCACGATGTGTCGGCCCTCCCCACGCCGGGCCTCGTTGCCCTCTGGGCCGCACACCACTATAAGGTGTCAGCGCACCCCACTCCGGGCCTCGGTGCCCTCTGGGTCACGCTCCCTGACATGTCAGCCCTCCCCACGCCGGGCCTTGGTGCCCTCTGGGCCGCACACCACTGTGAGGTGTCAGCCCTCCCCACGCTGGGCCTCAGTGCCCTCTGCTACCGCGTCAGCTCGTCTAGTTATGGCACCAACCGAAGGGGGACGCGTGTCATCTTTAACTGCAGCCTCTCTCCGAGAAGGTCACAACAGCTGTCCTCAGCAGCAGGCGGGGTGGCTCTCCAACAGTGCAGGGCTCCTTAGCTTAGCGACGTGGTCAGCCGCGAGTGCTGCTCTCAGGGCAGACACATCGAGGAAGTGGTGGACTTCGGTCACTGCTTCTGCTCACGTTCCCAGTTTTCTTTTGAAAAACTCCAAAGTTTTGTCTTTAGGGACCAGGAAATGACGTAATGGTTACTTGCTGGACTCGACATGGCTGACTGCTTCCTGCGTCCCAGACCCAGAGGCTTGAAACTCACACTGGGCATGTGCGCGCTTGTGCATGCATGCCCAGGATCTCGAGAGGAGAAGGGATTGTGACCTGGTCATCCCCCCAGGGAGTGGTTTCTCAGTTTGTCTGTCTCTCCCTGTCTCTCCAACAAGTGCATATACCCTATAGCAAAAATCTCTCTTAAAAATAAAAATCTTGTTTTTAACGCAGGACGCTTGGTCTCCACACGGTGAAGCAGTTTGGAGGGTGTCACACTCTACTAAGTAGCTGGTCGCCACGGAGTATGCAGAGCATGCTCGGGGATGTGCATCACCTACTGCCACAAACCCGTAATTTAAGGCAGACCCTTGATATTTTCTCTTCCATGCAGCTTTCTCTTTGGGCAGTCTCAGTCTTCTGCTGTCCCACCACTGGGTCTTCCTTTTCCCCTTTTCTTTCTTTCTTTTTTTTAAATATCACTTAATGAGGGGCTGGCAGGTGGTGTGGTAGTTAAGGGCGCTGGACTCCCACGTGAGCGACCACAATTCGAGTACCAGACCTTGCTTTCTCACTTCCTCTCTCTCGCCAAATTAAATAAGCAAATAAAATAAAGTTAAATAAAATAATTCTTTAAAAAATCACTTTATGTAACTTTATTTATTTCTTTACTTACTTTTTAATTTGATTAGAGAGAGAGAGAGCGAGGAATGAGAAAGCAAGCTACTAGGTCTGGGACTTGAACCGTGGACAGCCACGTGGGAGTCCAGCGCCCCTAACCACCATACCACCTGCCAGCCCCATCTTTTCCCCTTTTCAAAGCAGCTTTCTAGTGACATTTGTCTTTAACTCATCCTGGCTAGGGTTAGTTGCGGGCTTACCAAAACTGTGACTGAGGCAAGGGTGCAGTGTGGGGAAAGGTGTGGAAGGAAACAGTAGATAAAATCGCGGGCAGCCACACGCAGACTGAAGGCCCCCCCCTGCCACTCACTGACAGGGCCTGCCAGAGACTGGCGCAGTGCGGCCTCTGTGCATTCAGCCTCCCGCCTGCCAGCATCGCCGTCCCAGCCCTCAGAGCAGCAAGCACTGGTCTCACGGGGGACACGGCCTGGTCCCTGTCCTGCACGGGTCACTACCGGATTCCTGCTCCCAGAGTCGAAGGCCTAGCGGCTCAGCCGGGACACGGAGCCCAGGCAGATGTGCATGGGGCTGGCTGCGAAGGCAGGTGAAGCTCGCGCCCTCGCCCCAGTTCACCTCCTTCTGTGTGGCCGGTTCCTAACAGGGCACAGGCTGGTCTGTGGCGGGGGCTTGGGGACCCTTGGGAAAGAAGCACGTAACCAAGAGAGTTGACAACACTTTAATCCCCAGGGACCCAGGCATAAGGAGGGCCTTGGTGAGAACAGTCGGCACCTCCATCCGAGTCAGTAACAGAGGCCAGGGAGACTCAGAGCTCCCTACAGGGTTAGCTTCTCCCGTAAATGAAAGCAGCCCTGGAGAGCGGCCCCCATCTTCCCCTGCGAGTCCCCTTCACAGGCAGCCCTGTGCACAGGGGCAGTCCCGCACGACCAACACGATTCAAAGCCTAGCCCTGGTGGCTCAGAAAGCACACCAGGAGTATGTGAGGGCGTGCCCCAAATCCTGACAGGATGGAGAAAGCTGGAGAAGGGTTGTGGCATGACTGCACTTCCTTGCGGTTTGTGTGCACACGTGTTCTTTCTCTCAGCACACGTGGTCTCTAGTGATGTTAAAAAAAATTAAAAAAAAAAAACCCTCTTCAAGAATATCCTTTACCTAGAGTCTAATTTTGCAGGGCCCTAGTAACATAGGGTACCCGTACACGCCACGAAAAGCCGTCCTCAGTCCCTCAGCCCTGCGAGGAAGAACGCAGGCCGACGGCAGCACTGTCAGGGCCAAGGTAACTTAGAGCCACTGCCCACTGCCTAGTCCCCTCACCCTGAGAATGAGAACTCTACTTCTCAGCGTTACAGCAATATTCCCTAACTGTCTCGCTTCCTGGCCAGCATAACTTCTTAGCTTATCAAACAGAAAAGCCGTCGGTGACTCTGCCCGGAGATGGGTTAGGAAATCACCGTCACACTGGCCCGTGTCCCCTGTGCCCCTGCTGAGTCACAGGCACGAATGACACACCACAGAGACATGCAGGCTTCGGGGCCACGCAGTCCTGTGTAAAGTGAACGACCAGGCCAGAGCTCAGGCACTCCGGGACTGTGTGTCCATGGAAACCGAAGCACGGCAGCACTGGAGTCTTAGCATTCTTGCTCTTCCCTCCCTCTGCGGGTCTGATCGTGCTGCAGCAGAACCCAGGCATGTCCCCAGACCACGTCACCACCTGGTTTCACTGCGAACATACCTCGGACACAAACAGGCATCCATCTTTTTCTTTATTTTAGAAAAATCTCTCTGGGACAGCAGTGGTTTAGTGGTTAAGGGCTGGATCTCATAATGCTGATGGCGTGGTTCAAGTCCTGGACTCGGCAGCTTGAAAACCAGGCTATGCGAACGTGCCCCAAATCCTGGAAATCCCGAGGGAGAGATGGAGAAGGGATGGCGGCATGACAATTCCCCATGAGGGGTGCTTTATAGTACCCGCTCCCACTGTCTCTCTCAGGCAAATGTACATGCCCTCTGAAGAATTAAAAAAGAAAAGTCCAAAACCCTGGCACTATCTCATGGCTAAGCACATATGTGATATGACCTCAAATACAAATTAGGAGCAAGTGAAAAACTATGGAGAATATATATGTTTTTTTATGAGAGAAACATAATGTTTCTAGTTTTAGTTAAGCAGATGAAAAATCCAAGCAAAGCATCTTTGGACAATCAACTTGAAATTCTTGTTTAAAAATTATTCAGTTCTGGAATATGACAACAATCCTATTTGTCAACTTACTATAAAAAAATGTGTACTGGGAACCAGCAGTTAGTATAATGGTTACATCACTGGACTCCCGTGCAGCGGACCATGGTTTGAGTCACGGACTAGCGGCTTAAAACTCATGGCAGGTGTATGTGCATGTGTGTATGCCGGCCCAAAATCCCAAGAGGAAACTGGAGGAGAAGGGACTGCAGTGTGGCAATCCTCCCAGGGGGTGATTTCTAGTTTTCTTTCTGTCTTTCTGTCTCTCTGGAAAGCGCAAGCACCCTTTAACAAAAATCTCTCTAAAAAAAAAAAAAAAGGTGCCAGATGGTAACAGGGCAGAAAGTAGCTGTGAGGCTGGCCCACAGGGAGGCTCGGGGTCTGCACTGAGACCTCCCTGAGTACACTGCAGGTCGGTACCTAGGACTGGTGCTGGCTCAGGCTGGCCCACGGGGAGGCTCGGGGTCTGCACTGAGACCTCCTTGAGTACACTGCAGGTCGGTACCCAGGACTGCTGCTGGCTCAGGCTGGCCCACAGGGGAGGCTCGGGGTCTGCACTGAAACCTCCCTGAGTACACTGCAGGTTGGTACCCAGGACTACAGCTGGCTTAGGCTGGCCCACAGGGAGGCTCGGGGTCTGCACTGAGACCTCCCCGAGTACACTGCAGGTCAGTACCCAGGACTGCTGCTGGCTCAGGCTGGCCCACGGGGAGGCTCGGTGTCTGCATTGAGACCTCTCTGAGTACACTGCAGGTTGATACCCAGGACTGCTGCTGGCTCAGGCTGGCAAGACCCTGCTGGGAGTGCTGCCTGTGTTTGTGTCTGCCTCTCAAAAGAAATTTTTTAAAACTTCTTTTAATACAAGAAAATAGGAGACCAACAGGTGGCGTGATGGTTAAGGTAGCTGGACTCCCTCGTGGCCGACTGTGAATCCCAGAAAACTATGCCAGGTGTATATGTGTGCATGCCAAAAATCCCAGGAGGAGAATAGAGAAGGGAAGAGGGACTGCAGTGTGGCCACGGGGGAGCCATTTCTCACTTTCCCTGTCTCTCTCCAGTGAGTGCACAGGCCCTCTTGTAAAAACATGAAGAAGAAAAATAAAAAAGATTAAATAACCAATAAACAGGGCCAGCTCTGTGGCCTCAGGGCTAAGGCAGCCAGATCCCACCATGGCTACCTTGCAGTTCGACTCCTGGACCTGGTGCTTAGAAACACACCGGGCATGCACATGCGCCCAAACAGCAAGAGGAATGGAGAAGGGACTCCGGCATAATCCTGTCCCAGGGCAGCTGCTTTCTTTCCTCCATTTCTGGCAAGCACTTGCACCCTCCAGCCAAAAGAAAAAGAGTAAAGGGTGTGTTTCACAGGTATTTCCATAAGCAGATGTGACCTTGGCCAGTTGCTCAGCACGCTGCGGGGTGGTGCCTCAGTAGAGCTGTAGCCGCTAGCACCCTTCACTTACTCTAGCACAGACTGCCTGCTTCAAAGCCTGCCTTTCCCAAGCGCACCTGTGCTGGGGCTCCCGGGGGCTCCTAACTCTGCTCTGGCCTCTGCAGTGAGCTCTGCAGTGAGCTACAGGCTATACCAGTGCCCAGCGCTGCTCCAGGCCTGCAGGCTGTACCTGTGCCCAGCGCTGCTCCAGGGGCAGGACCCAGTCCCAAGCCCCTGCGCCGCTCGCCAGGCTGCCAGTCCCGGCCAGCGGTCGCGGTCGGTGGGTCTGGACCCCTGCGGGCCGTCTGCACTGGGCTCCCGGGTCACAGTCCCGCTCACCGCCTGCGTCTCAGGGGCGGCCCAGGTCTGCTCCGCACTTCCTGTGCCCAGAGGCAAAGGCCCTGCAGCCCGCCCGCGCCCGCCCTGCCCAGAGGCCTGCTAGCACCCCCAGGTCTGCAGCCACACCGCTCCGCCCGCGACCGGCAGCCCCCAGCCCA
>NW_006159574.1:3184396-3186908 GCF_000334495.1 Tupaia belangeri chinensis
CCTCGCTGAGCCGGGTCCAGACGGCGCCGAGGGCCCAGCGCCGGGCGGCGGCGGAGCATTTCGTTCCGCTCCGCTCTGCTCCCGCGCGGCTTTGCACCGCAAACCTGCCCCGGTTACGAGACCTCAGTGCTGGCTTAGAACAGAGCGCGTGAAGTATTTGAAGAAGTTGGTTCTTTGGACAGCCGGGCCAGCAGGTGGCATGGTGGTTAAGGTGCTGGACACTCCCATATGGCCGACCACGGTTGGTTTGAGCCCCGGACCTGGTGGCGTGCTTTCTCACTTTCTCTCTCTCTCTCTCTCTCTCTCTCTCTCTCTCTCTCTCTCTCTGTGCGTATCTTTCTCCGGTCAAATTAAAATGAGTGAATGAATAAATAAAATTAAATAAATAATTCTTTAAAAAAAAAAAAGAAACTCCGTGCTACCGCTTTGTCTTCCGGTGTAAAGGCTTGGCAAGCGCTTGTACCCTCCCCTTTCCCGTTCACAGCTGAAATTCCTAAGAGCTCTGCGCAGGCACGTAAGTCAGGGCTCCTGGGTTGGTAGGGCCCAGGCAACTGCCCTCAACTGTGATCCAAAAACTCGCTTTACTTACTTTGCCTCAACATTTCTCTTAAGTCAGCAGCTGTGGAGTCACGTTGTATGAAGCCTTGGATGAACGTACGCCACACGGAACATCCCTGTCCTCTGCCAGCAGAGTATTGGATCTGGGTGAGCAGGGTGTCAAACAGGAGGACTGAGCTTCCCGCTGCAGAGCAGCGCCCCACTCCGCTCTGACCCCGCCACTGCCTTACCTGTAATCTGACAACTTCTGGCTGCATCCCTGCACTTCCTGAAGCAGACAGTAGCCTATGTGGCCCGTGCACAACTCACCCTCTTTTGGTTTAATAGTGGAACCCTTTAGTTCTTAGGTTTTTGCTAATGCTTACTCTGCCGTTGGTCTCCTGTGAGGCCGCTTTCTTGGGAAAGTGTCGCTGTACGCACCTGTGACATTGCAGCCTGTGTCAGAGAGCACTGTCTTCTACCTAAGTTTGATCTGCCCTGTGTTGTAGACCCTTGCCCAACACATCTGAATTTGTTTCATTGTAAAACCTACATCTTGTCCTTACATGCTGCCAAACAGGGCTTTGTGCCCAAATCTACCAAAGCTTCTCTTCCTGTGATATAACTGGACATTCTGCTCAACAGCTTTTACCTGAACTGTCCTGAATAAGTCTCTATTTCGCAATCAGAAAAATGATTACAAAAAAATAAAGTTTGGTCCTTTTGTTCTCTTGCCCAGATTATTACTGTCATCAGGAAAGTCATGACATGTTTTTCTATGTAAGAATGTGTCATGGGGACCAGCAGTTAGCGTAATGGCTTTGTCGCTGGATTCTCATGTAGTAGACCTTGGTTAGAGTCCTGGACCCGGTGGCTTAAACTCACACTTAGCACATGCACATGCATGCCCAAGATCCTGAGAGGAGAATGAGAAGGGATTGCAGTGTGGCCATCCCCTCTGGGGGGGTGATTTCTTGCTTTCTGTCTCTTGTCTTTCTGGCGAGCACACACACCCTATAGCAAAAACCTTTCCAAAGGAAAAAAAAAAAAGTAATAACTTTCCCAATGACCTAATACATACAGCTCTTTATTGATTTTGCAGTCCTTTAATCCTGCCTTCACTAAAAGCTGGCTCCATGGCTCCTGAGAACTAGCGATTTCAGGGGAAAAGGACAAATGGAGATTTTCTACTGATAATTCAGCCTCCAGCCCACAAACTCAAGTAGAGAGGCAAGGGGCAGGCCTTCAGAGGAAGAATCCTCCATGGCTCCTGAGAACTAGGGATTTCCCGGTTTTCTATTTTTTACTTTAAAAAAATAATAATGATTTTAATCTTTTTCTTCCTTTTCTCTCTTTTTCTTGTTGTTTTCTCTCTCTCTGTTTCCTTTCCTTCTTTTATCTCATCTCTCTGCTCCTCAATCTCCATTCACTGTGTTTCTAGATGGACCTAAGGGCACTATAGCCAAACATCCAAATACTATTAGGGTTAATAGTATTGGGACCAGCAGTTAATGTAATGGCTATGTCACTGGACTCCCATGTAGCCGACCGCGGTTTGAGTCCTAGACCCAGTGGCTGAGCTAGCGGCAGAAGACAAGGTTCCCCATGGCTACAGTGAAGTAGAATTTTAAGGGAATGAAGATTCTCTACAGCTACATCAGCCTCCAAAAAATGAGCTAGCGGCAGAAAACAAGGTTCAAAATGGCTACAGTGATGTAGAATTTTTAGGGAATGAAGATTTATACTGCTACTTCACCCTCCAAAAAAAACCATATTCCTCAATATCTACTGAATGTGCTGCACAAAGATCAAAACAGAACAGCAAAGAGATTCCAGATCACTTCTTTCTGCATGCCCCTCAATGCTCAGATTGAACTTCAAGTTTAGGAAGAAACAGATGACTGGAGATCACCACAGGACCACAAGAACTGTGGGAAAGCAAGAAAATACCTTTATTCCTGTGGGGACACGTTTA
>NW_006159574.1:3188139-3192053 GCF_000334495.1 Tupaia belangeri chinensis
TCTGTCTGGCGAGCGCACAAGCCCTATAGCAAAAACCTCTCCAAAAGAAAAAAAAAAAAAATCCACTCCCAAGAAACACAAAGGACCCCAAATAGAATCAACCCAAGATCTTCTCCAAGACACATTATAGCCAGATTGACCAAAACCACAGACAAAGACAAGATACTAAGATTGGCAAGAGAAAAACAGCAAGTTACCTACAAAGGATATCCTCTCATTGGAAACAATGCAAGCGAGGAAAGAATGGGGAAATATATTCAAAACGTTAAGGAAAAAGCAATTTCAACCAAGAACACTGTACCCAGCAAGATGATCCTTCGCATGGGAAGAAAAGGCAAGAACATTCTCAGATAAACAAAACCTGAAAGAATTTACCAGCACCAGACTGGATCTCCAAGAAGTTCTCAAGGGAGTGCTATACCAGGAAAATCTCATTTTGTATGCTGTAATGATGTACAGTGAATGAATGTAAATAAATAAATTTAAATAAAAAAATTTTAAAAAGCTGTCTGGAGAGCTTCCTTCTCCTTCCTGGCATAGGGGAGACAGGACAGAGATGGCAGACACAGTGGGGGGGTGATGAACCTCAATCAGCTGACTGGTGTGAGGGTAAGGAAATGGCTCTTCCTGCCATTGGAGAAGATCCTTACATACAGGGAAAGGGGAAAGTTGGAAGAAACTCTGAGATATGGATGAGAGTCAGAGGTATTAGTACAAACTCAGTTGGTTTTGTTTTTGTTTTAAGTTTTTTGCTATAAGGTGCATGTGCTCACCACAGAGAGGCAGTGAGAGGGAAAGTGAGAAATCACCCCTGGGGGGGATGGCCATGCCACAATCCCTTCTCCATTTTCCTCTCGGGATTTTGGGCACGTACGCACACAAGTGCCTGATGTAAATTTCAAGCCACCAGGTCTGGGACTTGAACCGCAGTCAACCGTGTGGAGTCCAGCACCTTAGCCACCACATACCCTACTGGCCCCAATACAAACTCAGTTTTGACATGTGTATGTACAGGTAAATACAAGAACAGTGTATGCATTTTGTATTTATGTCCATATGCCTGTAGGCGTATGTGCATATAGACATAGATATATTTTCTAATTTTGTCTGCTAAAAATGTCTGGAAGCAATGGCACCCCAGTGCCAAAGAGCACAACTAACTCCCAGATCTTGTCTTCTGTGACTATTCAACAAAAGAAGTGTTCTCTGGAGAAACGGTTGACTTCAGGCTGGAGCAGTGTAGTGCAAGATGGTTCTGGAATATCTTGCTGTGCCAGAAATGAAGAAGGTGGTTAAGGAATCACGTGTAGTCCAGGGATGTGGGCAATATGAAGAGCCCTGCTGGCTGGGTCTAGGTCAATTAACGATGTTCCATTCATGACCGGTAGGTGTGCACACGAGAGAGGAGAGAGAGACCCTCAGCAGTCTCACACCGCAGGCCCCTTGTCCCAGTCTTCCAGCTCATTGGGATCTTGAGCACGCACGTGTGTCCCTGGTGTGTCTTCATCAACCCGGCGAACCACCGAGGGTGGCTATGTGGCCTTCTGAAGTACAGTGTGCTACCTTCTGCACCAGCCTGGGCCTAAACCTAGGACAATAAAACAAAGACGAATGCTGGCAGATTATAACCCTGTCTGCAAATTAAGAAGCTGTGGGTCCAGACTCCTGCAGATGAATGGAGGGGTGAGGACTAGATGGGGAGTGATGACAGGAGAGAAGGGAAGCTCTTTACAGTGAAGGGAGGGAAGGGCGACCTCCTAGCAGTTACGGCAGGATGGGTGCAGCCATGAGCTCTCCATGGTGGCTCAGGAGACAGCTGGAGGTGTGGAGGAACGTCCTAGAAACCTTCCTGTGAGGCTCTTACAATTACACAGGGGACGTGCAGAAGCCGGCAGACCCTAACAGGACCAGACCGCGGAGGTGCACGTGGCCAGCAGGATTCGGAGTCTCAACGCATTGTGAAGAAAAGAGCACCTCAGGGTTTCTGTACATTTCTGCCAGAAAGCACAAGGAGACATCAGACCGACCCAGAATAGAGCTGCTCTGCTTTTTGTAAAACTGCCATGAAAGACAGAAAAAGGCCGAGGGTGGTTTCTCTGGACTCTGCAGAGACATGTCCACTCCACACCGTGCGTTCCCTGTGGGATCCTGGCCGCGGTGGCAGACATGTCGGCAGGACTGCTGAACTCCATGGGGTCTATGGACTGGACAAGTGTTGCATCAATGTTGATTTCATCGGGAGGGTTGTGTAGTGGATGCTGGAGTATTTGGGTGCTATGGTTTGAATGTGTCCCCTCAAAAATCCAGGGGTTTATAGTATGGGGAGGTGATGCCTTTAAGAGATAATGAGCCTGGGGACCAGCAGATGGCATAATGGTTATGTCACTGGACTCCCATGTAGTCCTGGACCCAGCAGCTTCAAACTCAAGCCAGGCGCATGCATGTGCGTGCCCAATATCCTAAGAGCAGAACGGAGAAGGATTGCAGCATGGCCATTCTAAGGAGGTGGTTTCTCGCTCTGTCTCTTTCTAACTCTCCAGTGAGTGCATGCACCCATAGCAAAAATAGCTCTAAAAAAAATAGAGAGAGATGATGAGTCCCTAAAGACTCCCCGTGTATCTACTGCTGACCTTAGGAGGGGCTTCACACATTTAATTGAAAATTGTATTTTGGCAGCCAGAGATGATGCAGTGGTTACGTCCCTGGAGTCTCACATAGCCAAGTGTGGTTCAAGTACCAGACCCAGTGGCTTGAAAAACACCCGGCATGCCGGAGATCCCAGGAGGAGAATGGAGAAGGGATTGCAGTGTGACCATGCCCCATGAGGTGTATTTCCAGTAAGCACACAAGCCCTCTAGCAAATTAAGAAATAAAAAGTGTATTGTCAGAGCTTGGTGGGGCACAGTGGTGGCTTGACGTGAGAGTACTCCTGGCCACGCCCAGCGACACTGTGAGTGTGCCGAGGTGTGCTCGTGATCAGGGACTGGTCAAAGGCTGGGCTGAGTTCAGTGTCAAGACCCTATTAGGGGTGCTGTCTCTCTCTCCTCTGTCTCTTTCGTTCTTAGAAAATATAAATAAGTAAAACTTAGAAAATGTGGGCCAGTCAGTGGCGTGGTGGTTCAGGTGGCTGGATCCTTCATGGCTGACTACGCAGGCTGAGTCCCAGATCTGGGGGCTTGGAAAACGTACCAGGTGGGCGTGAGTGCCCCCAATCCCAGGATGGGAATGGGGCAGAGACGACTGCAGTGTCGCCATCCCCCTGTTGCACGATGGCTTTGGTGATACCCAGGTTCTTGGTGTTTCAGACACCTGAATGAAACACGCCAATAGCAAAAACGAAGGCTAGCTTATGAAGTGAAAGAGAAAGTACGCTGGAGATGGGAGTGGGCCATATGGAAGAGAGGCAGAGTGGCTCTTGGGCGCTGGCAACTGCTCTCCTGGGGTTTTAACTCTTTAACCTGGGTTGTATCTATTAGTCATTGGCTGGGCCTGCTGATTGCTCTCATCTCATTGGCTGTCACATGTGGCTGGCCCACTGACTCATCTCATTGGCTGTAGCAAACGTCCTGATCAGCTAGACACCCCCACTGGAAATCTGCCTACAGTTAGCCCTGTGGGAGTCCAGCCTACTGCTCTCCTGGGGTTTTAACTCTTTAACCTGGGTTGTATCTATTAGTCATTGGCTGGGCCTGCTGATTGCTCTCATCTCATTGGCTGTCACATGTGGCTGGCCCACTGACTCATCTCATTGGCTGTAGCAAACGTCCTGATCAGCTAGACACCCCCACTGGAAATCTGCCTACAGTTAGCCCTGTGGGAGTCCAGCCTCCCCAACCACCACGCCACCTGCCAGCCCCCCAACTTCCGTTTTCTAGCTTTCTTCCTGCCTCACCTCCTGGGAGGTGATTTCTCTC
>NW_006159574.1:3192495-3198087 GCF_000334495.1 Tupaia belangeri chinensis
TTTCCCTCTCTCTGTCTCTCTTTGGCCAGCTCATGAGTCCTATGTCAACAACCTAAAGGGTAAAAAAAAAAGTGTTACGTAAAACTGCATGAATTTGAAATGTTTTTACACAAAAAGCAATTCATACTTTAATTCCATTTTTCCATAAATTGTTTGAAGGTCCCTCCTATGAAAGAAGTGTCTTGTAACCTTTGGCTTTCCGTCTCCATGTGAGGCCAGTGTGCTCTCTTCAAGAGAATGCCGCACCATCGCACCGCCTGGGAAGCAGGAGTGGCCCTCGCCAGGCCCCAGACCTGTGGGAGCCTTGATCTTGGACTTCACAGCCTCAAGAATGGTGAGAAAATAAGTCTGTTCTTTATAAGTTACCCAGTCTCATATATTTTATGATAGCAGCATGAAACAGTCTAAGATTAGGGAGACTGCATAATTTCATACGAAGCTCTGAGATTCAGAAAAAGACAGTAATGAGTAAATGTCTGTTTAGATAGAAAACAGGTTAACAGAAGGCCATTCAGTGGCATGGTGGTTAAGGCAGCTGGATTCCACGTGGCTGACTGAATGGTTCAAGTCTCAGATCCAGCAGCTTGAAAAGCACACTGGGCATGTGTGCATGCCCCAAATTATTAGAGAAGGGAGAAGGAAGGGATCAAAGCATGGCCAAAACCTGGGGGCTGATTTCTTACTTTCCCTCTGTCTCTCTCCAGCTAGTGCACATGTCCTACAGCAAAACTAAAAGAGAAAGAATGAAAGACAGGGACCAGCAGTTGGTGTAGTGGCTACATCAGTGGAATACCATGTAGCCGACGGTGGTTCGAGTCCCGGACACGCTGGGTGCATGTGCGTGTGTGCCCAGATCCCGAGAGGAGAATGGAGGAGAAGGGATTGCGGTGTGGCCAGCCCCCCTGGGGAGTGATTTCTCGCTTTCTGTCTCTCTGTCTCTCTCTGTCTTCCTGGTGAGCGCACATGCCCTATAGCAAAAACCTCTCAAAGAAAAGGAAAAAAAGAAAGAGAGAAAAATAGATAACAACAAAGTAGAACAAATGGCGTATGAAGTTAAAAAATGGGAATCTGGGGGTGGTGGTGGAGATAAGGGTTCTTTTTAAAATTATTTATTTATTGGGAACCAGCAGTTAGTGTAATGGCTATGTCGCTGGACTCCCACATAGTCGACCGCGGTTCGTGTCCAGGACCTGGTGACTTAGAACTCACGCTGGGCGCATGTGCGTACGTGCCCAAGATCCCAAGAGGAGAATGGAGGAGAAGGGATTGCGGCGTGGTCATCCCCCCTGGGGGGTGATTTCTCACTTTCTGCCTCTCTGTCTCTCTCTTTCTGGCGAGTCCACACACCCTATATCAACAACCTCTAAAAAAAAAAAAAGAAAAAGAAAGTAAAGCCCCTCCGCACGACTGGGTATTTTGAAATGTGGCCCTTGTCACGCCTCACTTACAGCCAGTCCCCTAGGCATGCCATACTGCCCGCCATCCTCCCCAGGTCATGTCGTTACGGATCTGTCTGTGCCATGCTCTGTGCCTGGACCATCCTTCTCCTTTCGGTCCTGACAGCAAACCCCTATTCATCGACTATGGTCTGAGTGTCCCCTCCAGAAGTCACGCAGGGTTTGAAGGCCTGCAGCCCCAGACCGTGGAGCTTCCAAACCGGGACCGAATAAACCTCTATTTTTACAAATCCCCGGTATCAGGTGTTTCCGTTATTCACAGTGGAAGACTAGGACATTATCTTTGCCTTTTTTCTTTTTTGGCTATTGGGCACATGTGCTTGCCAGAGAGATGCAAAGTGAGAAATTCCTCCCCCCACCCACAAGAGATGCAAAGTGAGAAATTCCTCCCCCCACCTACAATGCCATGCCTCAATCCCTTCTCCATTCTCCTCTTGGGATTTGGGCACACATACATGCCCAGTGAGTTTTTTCAAGCAGCTGGGTCCGAGACTCAGCTGCATAGCCAGCCACGTGAGACCCGGCATGTTAGGCACCACACCCCACAGCACCGGCTAGGCCTAGAACGTCACCTCCGAGAGCCAGCTCTTGCACGCTCCTCTGCTGCTTCGGTGGCACTCCCTCCCTTGAGTGGCTGTCTCTGGTTACACTTGCCCTGAACTCAGTTCAGCTTCTTCATGCTGGTCTCTTTCTGAAGCTGCTTATCCAGGAGCCCAGAGGCAGCTCTGTGCAAGTGAGGGAGGCTGGTGTTCTGGGGAGTCTGAGCTTGGTCGTCCACAGTCGTCTGCAGGGAACGCTGTGTGTCGTCAGAAGCCCTCTCCAGCTCTCCCACTCCGGGTCTGCTGCTTCGGTCTCCTAACGTAGAGTTAGGGTGTGGGCCAAGCTCGCACCTGGAGCTCTGGAGTCCCCAAGCTTTCTTGTCATTGGCAGTATTCAGCTCCTTGCAGCTGTTAGGACTGAGCTGGGCTCACCCTCAGCTCCTCTGAGGCCCCTCCACAAGCCTCTCAAAGGCCTGTTCCTTCCTCTTCAGGGTGACCGAGTGTCTCAGAGACACTGCCTTTTTTTCCTTCTTTTAGCTTTTTTTTTTTTTTTTACTTAGGGTGCATGCACTTGCCAGAGAGAGGAGACGGTGACAGGAAAAGTGAGAAATCATTCCCCAGGGGGGTTGGCTACAATCCCTTCTCTATTCTCCTCCCAGGATCTTGAGCACACACACACACACACACATGCACCCAGTATGGGCTTCAAGCCACTTGGTCTGGGATTCAAACCAGAGTCAGTCCTGTGGGAGTCCAGCAACATAACTGCTATGCCATCTGCTGGCCCTGCACTGCCTGCTTCTAAGGCCAGGCCTTCCCACATCTCCCTTGGCAGCAGCTCAAGGTCGCAGGGGCAGCCTGGTCAGGGTAACAGCCCACCGCAGTCGTCCAGGAGAGTGAGAACGGAGACGTGGGCATCAGGACCATGCCAGTCTCCAGCTGGCAGGAGAGAAGTGCTAAGCGCCCTCTGAATTCCCTGAACCCTGCGGTACGGTTCCCATAGCAGCTGCTTTATAAACCCACAGAGGGCTGTGCTGATACCCTGCACATTTTCATCTCCCCTAAATGCGTGTAGTCCACAATCTGTAATAACTACTAATCTTTTCTACGTGGAGACATTTTTGCTATAGGGCATGTGCACTCACTGGAGAGAGAGAGACAGACAGACAGGGAGACAGGGAGAAATACCCCTCGGGGGGATGGCCATGCTGCAATAAGTCTCCTTCAGACTCTTCTCAGGATTTTGGGCATGAACACACACACCCAGCGTGAGTTTCAAGCCTCCAGGTTCAGGAATCAAACCACAGTAAGCCATGTGGGCATCCAGCAATGTAACCATTAAGCCATCTGCTGGTTCCATAACAATAATTATTTTTTAAAGGAATTATTTAATTTTATGATTATCATTATTTTAAAATTTGCTATAGGGCACATGCACTCACGAAAGAGAGAGAAAAAGAGAGAGAGAGATAAAGCAAGCCTCCAGGTCCAGGACTTGAACCGCAGCTGGCCGTGTGGGGTTCAGTGCCCCGACACTTAATAGCTAACATTTGAGTGTTAGTGGTGCGAGGTGCCATGTTAGGTACTTCCACGCTCCTTCAAGCCTCTCAACTGCTCCGCAGACTGGCTCCCGTTTGTGCGGGAGAGGAGACTGAAACACAAGGTAGTTAAAGCGCCCAGGTCCACCCAGCTGCAGAGAACAGTCTGTGGTGTGGCCCTGGCTGCTGGGCTCCCTGCCAGTCGTGGCCAGTTCATGTCCTGCTCCGCTCGGCAGGCACGCTCTGTGCAACACCTGCATGTATGCTCAGGTCACGCCTGTGTGCCGGCAAACTACACGGTGGCGCAAGATGACGTGCACGAATGTGTTGCTCATTGCTGTGAAGTTTTGCAGGGCCAGCAGACGGCATGGTAAGAGGCTGAACCCCAGCACGGCCAACTGCAGCTCCATGTGGACCTGGTGGCCTGCTTTCTCACTTTCCCTGTTCTCTGGTGAGTGCATGCGCCCTATAGCAAATTAAATAATAATATATTAATGTTTTTAAAGGGGTCTTGTTTCTATCATAACCTGGAATTTTCTTTTTTTTAAATAATTATTTCTATTTAACTTTATTTTAATTTGACCAAAGAAGGACAGAGAGAGGAAAGAGGGAAGTTGCCAGGTCCAGGACTTGAACCACAGTTGGCCATGTGGGAGTCCAGCACCCTTACCCACTATGCCACCTGCCGACTCCCATAACCTGAGATTTTAAACTACATGTAGAGAATGAGAAAGTCACTTTTAACATAAACACACTGGAGAGGGTACAGGACTCCAGCAGATGGAGCAGGGACCTGAGGAGGGGCAGCGGGCTTGAACTGCACGAGTCGGGTGTTGGCGGTGTGTGGCCTGGAGGAAGGGACGTAGACCCCCGCTGGCGGAACAGCAGCCCGGGAGCACTGGACGGTGCACAAGCCTGCACGTTCACTCCGGATTCAATGGCATTCGCTGGCCCAGCCTCACTCTGTCTTCAGACCAGACACTCGAGCGCTGAACACAGGATCACGCCCCCCAGCCTCATCTCCAACTCAAGTCCACCAGGAACTCTCTCCACTCCCTCTGCAGTTGACCTCTCTCATCGTGGTGCTCGGGCAGCTGCAGCAGCTGAGGTGAGCCCAAGTGTCAAGTATACAGCAGATTGTGAAGACAGTGTAAGAAAGAGAAGGTGAAATGACGCATTTTCTGGGGCCAGCAGGTGGATGTGTTAAGGTGTGAGACTCCCCCGTGGCCAACCACGTTTGAGTTCCAGATCCAGCTGCTTGAAAATCATGCAGGCGAGTGTGCAGCATGCCCAAAATCCCGAGAGGGGATGTGGCATGGTCATCCCCCCAGT
The DNA here is from genome assembly GCF_000334495.1 of Tupaia belangeri chinensis. Taxonomy (NCBI): domain Eukaryota; kingdom Metazoa; phylum Chordata; class Mammalia; order Scandentia; family Tupaiidae; genus Tupaia; species Tupaia belangeri. The sequence goes on from NW_006159574.1 coordinate 3,197,362, forward strand.
GATCCCTCACTTGCCCACTGTTTCTCTCTGGCCAGCTCACCTTCCCTATGACAAAACCTCACACACACAGACTGGCTATCTGTTAAGTGTCAGTGCCTACGCTGCTGGACAGGGTAACAAGGGCCAAGCCTAACAAACTTAATCACAGGACACAGGATCCTGCAGACACAGGGAAATCTGGATGGCACCTTCAGCGTGCCTGGGTCTGGACCACAGGCAGCCTCGGAAGCCAGAGGCCCAGGGGGTGTCTGGTGTTGAGGTCTGGGCAGAGTCCTGTCTCCTGCATGTGGAACGGGACCCTGAAGTGGGGTGGGAGTCTCTTTAAGGCGGGAAAGGTCGGGTAAGGCCATTGTAGCCATGCCAGGGTTAGGCTGGTTTTGGGGAAGACGGTTCCAGCTCTGGGTCCCTGTACAGGCTGGAAGGAGCTGCAGGTCTTGCCCGCGGGGCCTCAACATCCTGCATAAACGGTTCAGAAATAGGACATAAATATAATTTTTAAATGGGTTATTTAATTTTTATCATTATTATACATTTTTAAACTTGTTACAGGGCACCTATGCTCACCAGAGACAGAAAGTGAGAAATAAGCCGCCAGGTCAGGGACTCCAACCGCGGGAATCCAGCGCCTTCACCACCACGCCCCCTGCCGACCCCTGCGCTCTTTAACCTTGGACCCTAACCGAACGCCCGCAGCACTCCTGCACCCCGACCCGCGACCGCCAGGCG
>NW_006159574.1:3198277-3198495 GCF_000334495.1 Tupaia belangeri chinensis
GCCCGCTGCTGCTCCGGCCTGCCAGTTACTTGGAAGTCGGTTATGCGCAGACGCGCTGGGAACGGTCGCTCGGCCTTCCGCTGCTCTTGGCTGCCAGGTGCTAAGAGTCAGCGGCGCGCAGGCGCACTGGCAGGGGCCGCGGTGCACGCCGGGCAACGACCGCTCGGCCCTCTGCTGCTCCTGCCTGCCGGGTGCTAGGGGTCGGGGCGCGGGGGCCA
>NW_006159574.1:3198657-3212779 GCF_000334495.1 Tupaia belangeri chinensis
CGGGGGACGCGGCGTCTCTGCCGGCGGCCGGGAGTGGAGGCGCGCGTGGACCGAGCTCACCCTGCGCGGGGCCGCCCTGGTTTTAAACGTGAATTCCTTTCTTCTGTGATAGAGAGGTGGCGAGCGGGGGACCGACGCCGCGATAGCACCGCCTCACACGCTCCGGGCTCCCCCGCTCCGTGCTCCCCGTACGCTCCGTGCTCCCCACACTCCGTGCTTGCCTGTACGCTCCGTGCTCCCCTGCACACTCGGTGCTCCCCTGCACACTCCGTCCTCCCCGGCCCACTGCACACTCGATGCTCCCCTGCACACTCGGTGCTCCCCTGCACACTCCGTGCTCCTCTGCACACTCCGTGCTCCCCTGTACAGCCCCCCCTGTACACTCTATGCTCCCCGCACTGTGTTCCCCTGCACTCTGTGTTCCCCAGCACGCCAGCCCCCGGCCAGCCTAAGAGGCCCTTTAACATGGCTGAAGCAGCAGCCCGCTGGCCGGCTGTCTCCTGGCAGCTCTGAGGACCTGCAGGAGATGCTCGGTTGCAAGTGGATGCGGACTTCTGGAAAGTGAGCCCACTGGCCACTAGAACCTAATTCCATAATTCTCTTGGGGTTACCACCAGTGCTGTTTATCTCACAAAGTAAGGGAAGCATAAAGTTTTAGTGAAGTTAATGGAATAAAATTATACTTTTTTTTTTTTTAACCCAGAGGTACATGTAGTTTCCAGGGAGAAAGAAAGAGAGAGAGAGAGAGAGAGAGAGAAAAGAGAGAGAGAGAGCCTTACCCAGTGGGACGTGGTCACGCTGCAACCCCTACTCCTCCCTTGGGGCACGTGTGCACATGCACTTGGCCTGGTTTTCAAGCCGCGAGCCAGGACTTGAACCTTACAATTGCCCATGTGGGACCTGACTCCGTAACCACTAGGCCACGGGCCACCCATGTGTCTTCGGTTACTGTTTTGTTATACTCTGTCCTCCCTGCGTGCGTCTTACATGCCCTCACGCCCACACCTACAGCAGTGTGGGTTCTGCGCTGAGTGGCAGCAGCCTGCAGTGTGTGTGGCTGTTAGAAACGACTTCACGTTCGTAAGTGAGCCGCTGTGGTTTGAAGGTCCCACCAAAGCTTATGTTAGAATGCAGTGGCCGGGGCCAGCAGCCGGTGTGGTGGAGGGGTGCTGGAGCCCGCAGGGCTGCTACTGTCCCGCTGCTCGAGTCCCAGACCTGGCAGTTTAAGGGTGTGTGTGCCCCAAACCCCAAGAGAAAGGCGGAGGGGGGACTGTGGCATGGCTACCCACCCAGAGAGAGGATTTCTCACTTTCCCTCTCTCTGTTTCTCTCTCTCAGGTAAGTGCAAGCGCCCTACGGCAAAAAAAATCTTTTAAAAAGTCGGTTACCAAGGTACCCTTACTGGAGTAGATGGGAGGCCGAGCCCCTGGGCAGCTGCTCCCCACAGAGGTCAGATGGGCTGGTCTCTCTGCCTCAAGCACATGCCCCAGCCCTGCCCCTGTGCCAGCCGTGGGGTGACCCTCGCCAGATCCAGCCCCAGGTGTGACTTGCGAACCCCACAGCCGTGAGCCAGTGCACTTGGTCAGGGCACCCCATCGCAGCACCGCCACACTCCTGGCCAGCCGGGTCCAGGCAGGGACCTTCTGCGTGCGGTCCTCGTGGGAGGGTGGGCGGAGAGGCCACCTGTGTCTGAGGTCGGAGGGCAGTGCTCCTGCTAGACGTGGCAGTGAGCTGGCCAGGGCAGGCGCTATTGTGGCAACACCACGCGTGGTAAAGGTCCAACTTCCAGAGGCAGGCCTTCCTTGCTCTGTGTGCTGCTGTCCCCGCGTCTGGGACCTGTGTGTGAAGTGATCAGGTGTTCTCGTGGGGCAGAGGGACCGCGGTGCTGTGGCTGCCGGTGTTCGAGCGCAGACAGGCTGTGGGGTGGTCACTGGCAGGCCGGCTTTCCCAGGTGGCCCTGTGCTCGCACCCCCAGACAGCACCAGTCCTGGCTGTGCTGGCAGGGGGTGGCCCTGGGGCTGACGGCCGGGTCCTCTCACCATGGCGCCAGTGGCCCTCTCCACAGGTGTGGGGCACGGCACAGCCCGGGCACGCCCTTGGGGTCTGTCCTCACGCCCGTTGGCATCCTGGCCTGCGCCATGAAGCCCCAGCGGCCTTTGGGTTTCACCCACCTGTCCTGTGGGTTAGGTTAGGAGGCAGTGTGGCGGCCACCCCTCCGGTGGTGCCAGAGCCTTGGCGCCTGCAGCACCTACTCGTAGCCCTCTCCCCAGTCCTGGAGGAGCAGGCAGGAACCATGCTGGCCCACGGTGGAGGCTTCGGTGCCATCTGTCTTGGGCGATCCCAGAGCGTGGACGAGCCATGGCCGTGGGCAGTCTCCACTCCCAGGTGCTTGTCCTTGGCCAGTTGTCCAGTTGTGCGCTAACTGCCCTTCTTTTTCTATTTGGTAATATCGAATAGTTCTTTAAAAATTTTTGGAGAGATTTTTGCTATAGGCTGTATGCACTCACCGGAGAGTGAGAAATCACAGGGTGGAGGGGTCACGCAGCAGTCCCTTCTCCGCCATTCTCCTCTCCTCTTGGGCACACATCGCATGCACACATGCCCAGCATGAGTTTTAAGCCGCTTGTTCTGGGACTCAAACCGTGGCAACTATGTGGGAGCCCAGAGATGTAACCATTCCACCATCTGCCGGTTTTAGTACCATGAAATAGGTTTTTGTTTTGGAGAGGTTTTCACTATAGGTCGCGTGCTCTCGCCAGACAGAGAGAGACAGAGAGACAGAAAGCGAGAAATCACCCCCCAGGGGAGATGGTCACGCCGCAATCCCTTCTCCTCCATTCTCCTCTCGGGATCTTGGGCACGCATGCACACGCGCCCGGTGTGAGTTTTAAGCCACTGGGTCCGGGACGCGAACCACGGTCGACTATGTGGGAGTCCAGCGACATAGCCATTACGCTAACTGCTGGTTCCCAAATAGGCTTTGAAGTAGTCAAAAGGATATATTTCGGTATCATTCTAGGTAATTTTAGACTACATCATTTTAAAAATCTGTATTTCTATGACCTTTTATTCCAGTAGACAAGTATTTTCTGGTATATTAAGAATTACCATCGATTTAATTGTCCTAATGAAAATGCAGCTTGCTAGAGCACATACAATTAGTTTTTTAAACTTTAAAAATTCCAACTTTATACTTTTCTTTTTAGAGAAGAACCAAAGATGATACTTGGAAAGCGGATGACCTCAGAAAACACCTTTGGGTAATACTTTCGAGATTCAAGTTGGGTCTCCTGGGAGCTATGTCGTTTTCACCGGTTGTCACCTCCACAAGTCTGGCCATGCGGCTCATTTCAGAGGAGTCTGACCGGAGCCATGTGGCTGTTTCCAAGGGGCTGCAGGACCTGGCTTGGAGGCAACTGTGAAGTACGCTGCCCCGCCGGGACTCTGCCGTGGTTCAGGGCCCCCTTCACAGCTCTGGCCGGTGGCAGTGGCCTCAGGAACTGGAGGCAGCACTGTGGGGAGTGGGCTGTGGTGGTGACCGAGTGCTCTTGAGAGTTGAGAAGGAGAGTCTGTGCTCCTTATGTGGGACCCAGGTCTGTCTGGGCCTGCTGCTGCGATGCTGCGCTCTGGGCAGGGCCGTCGGGAGGCCTGTGTTGGGCTCCTTGTCTGTCCTCAGGGATGGCGTGGCAGTGCCACTGAGGTAAGATGAGGCAGGAGATGGATGCTCAGGGCTGGCCTGGGCATATAGGGAGACCCTGTCTGAAAGAGCCGGGAGCAGCAGTGTGCACCTGGAGTCCCAGCTGAGAGGCTGAGGCAGGACAGCTATGACTGGCGAGGCCCACTCTTAAAAAAAAAAACACCCTGGGCCCAGCAAGTGGCGTGGCAGTTAAGGCACTGGGCTCCCCATGGCCCACTGTGGTTAGAGTCTGGACCTAGCCACTTGTCTTCTCTCTCCCTCTCTTTCTGGTGAGTGCATGTGTCCTGTAGCAAATTTAAAACATAATGATGACAGTAAAATTAAATAATTCTTAAAAAATCAGTCACTATGCAAGTGGCATAGTGGTCAAGACGCTGGGCTTTAACATGGTTAACCACAGTTCAAATCCCAGACCCTTTGGCTTGAAAATCATGCCAGCATGTGTGCATGCATGCCCAGAATCCCGAGAGGAAGCTGACGGGGGAGGGGGCTGCAGCGTGTCCATTGTCCCTGGAGTGATTTCTCACTTTTCATCTGTCTCCAGTGAGCACTTGTGCCCTGTGGCAAAAACGACACCCCGCAGGACCAGCAGGTGGCGCAATGTGTACTTCACCGGACGCCCTCATGGCCAGCCGTGGTTGAACCCTGGACCCAGGGGCTTCAAACTCACGCTGGGCACATGTTCATGCATGCCTGAAATCCCAAGAGGAGAGTGGAGGAGAAAGGATTGCAGCATGGCCATCTCCCTTGGTGGGGTGATTTCTTTTTTTTTTTTTTTTTGGAGAAATTTTCGCTATAGGGCGTGTGCGCTCGCCAGACAGAGAGAGACATAGAGACAGAAAGCGAGAAATCACCCCCAGGGGGGATGGTCACGCCGCAATCCCTTCTCCTCCATTCTCCTCTCGGGATCTTGGGCACGCACCCACACGTGCCCGGCGTGAGTTTTAAGCCACCAGGTCCGGGACGCGAACCGCAGAGTCCAGCGACATAGCCATTATGCTAACTGCTGGTTCCCGCTTGGTGGGGTGTTTCTCACTTTCTGTCTGTCCCTCTGTCTTTCCAGTGAACACATGTGCCCTATAGCAAAAATCTCTCAAAAGAAATCAACAAAAATCCCAGGATCAGCAGATGGGATAGTAGTTACGTCACTGGACTCCTGCATGATTGACCACGGTTCAAGTCCCAGACTTGGTGGCTTCAAAATCATGCCAGCCACGTGTGCATGTGTGCCCAGGGTCCCGGGAGGAGATGGAGAAAGGATTGCAGCGTCGCCCTCTCCCCGATGGTGATTTCTCCCTTTTCCTCACTGTCCCTCCCTCTAGAAGCCCCAGCCCTAAAACGCAGTGTCTGCTTGTAACCTGTGCGGTGTTTCCGATGTGCTTTGCCAACACCATGGGCACCCGTGGCGTACAATCACACCTGGGGACGCCGAGCGTCACCCTAGTTACGTAGTCCTCGAGGGCCATTCCTTCACCACCATCCTGCCTGATCGGATGCAGCTGGATCCAGCATTTTCTTTCTTTCTTTCTTTCTTTTTTTTTTTTATTTTAGTTTTTTTCTTATTTGCTGTAGAACAACTGTGCTTGCTAGAGAGAGAGAGAGAGAGAGAGGGAGAGAGAGAGAGAGAGAGGGAGAGAGAGAGAGAGAGAGGGAGAGAGAGAGAGAGAGAGAGAGAGAGAGAGAGAGAGGGAGAGAGGGGAAGGGAGAGAGAGAGAGAGAGAAAGAAAGAAAGAAAGAAAGTGAGAAATCGCCCCCAGGATGGCCACATCACAATCCCTTCTCCACTGTCCTTGCAGGATGCTGGGCACGTGCACATACACCCCCATCATGATTTTCAAGCCACTGGGTCTGGGACTCCAGCTGTGGTTGGCCACGCGGGAGTCCACCACCTTAGCCACAATGCCACTTGCTGGTTCCCAGTGTTCTCTTAAGGTCCCACAGTAAGTAGGACTGTCACGTTCAGGTATTGAGAGCCTCATGGAGGTCCGTCCGCTTCCTGGCCAAGCAAACCTCACCCCTACCCCTCTCGTTTCAGGCTGTGCCTTCAGGGGCCCCCAAAGAAGGGAAGAGACACCGAGAAAGGAAACCGCCCAAGGGGTTGGAGGCAGACCTGCTGGAGTACGTGGAGCGGAGGCAGAGGGATCCTGACCAGGCGGCCCAGAGGGACGGCCCCCCTGCACAGGAGAGTCCTCGCGGGGAGAGAGGGACGCAGAAGGAAAGGAAGAAAGACACCAGAGAGCGGGACAAAGAGAGGCTGAGAGAGAGACACCGAGAACAGGACGCGGAGAAGTCGCACAGCCGCGGGAAGGACAGAGAGAAAGACAAGGAGAGGAGGGCCCGGACAGAGGAGCTCAGGCAGACCACGGCCTACCACAACCTGCTGGGCTGGGAGGCTCGCGCGCAGTTCCTGGGGAGCAAGAGCCGCTCAGGTGAGAAGGCACGGGCAGAGGCGTGCGTGAGGGCGTGTGCATGGAGCAGCTGAGGTGCCAGATGGTGGGCCATGCAGGTGAGGGCACGGGAGCTCAGGTGTGCAGAGGCAGTGCAGGTGAGGGGCGTGGGTGCCGGATGGTGGGCCATGCAGGTGAGTGGGTGTGGAGCCCAGGAGTGCACGAGGCAGTGTGCATGGGAGAGGCGCAGGAGAGAGAGCAGGTGATGCTCAGGCCCACGCGTTGCTGGGAGCGCTAAGGCTGAGGGGCGTCCCCAAGGACGCCTTTCTCCGTTCGTCTTCAGGGTCTGTGGTCTGACTATGCCCCGTGGAGGGTGCTTTCTTCCCTCCTTCTCCGTCTCTGGAAAGTGCGCATGCCCTCTGGAAAATTAAAAAATTAAACCAGCTGGGGCCAGCCGGTGGCACAGTGATTAAGGTGCTGGATCTCCACCTGAGTGACTGTGGTTTGAATCCCGGGACTAGTGTCTTGAAACTCATGGCGAGCGTGTGTGCCCAAAATCCTGAGAGGAGGGTGGGGGAGAGGGGTTGTGACATGGCCATCCCCTCTGGGAGTGAGTTCTCACTTTGTTTCTCGGTCTCTCTCTCTCTTTCCAGCGAGTGCGTGTGCCCTGTAGCAAAAATCTTGCAAAAAATATGACCAAAAAAAAAAAAAAATCAACTAAAAAATTTTAAGTTTCAGCTAATATAAGTGAAAAAGGAATGTATTAAAAAGTACATAGTAAAAAAAACAAAAAACAAAAAAAACAAAAGCGTAGGTAGTGCTGGGCCGGCAGGCGGCATGGTGGTTAAGGGTGCTGGACTCCCACACAGCCAACTGTGGTTCGAGTCCTGGCGGTTTGAGTCCTGGACCTGGAGGCTTGCTTTCTTTTTTCTTTTTTTTTTTTTTTGAGAGGTTTTTTTTTTTTTCGCAAATCGCTATAGGGCGCGTGCGCTCGCCAGACAGACAGAGAGAGACATAGAGACAGAAAGCGAGAAATCACCCCCCAGGGGGGGTGGTCACGCCGCAATCCCTTCTCCTCCATTCTCCTCTCGGGATCTTGGGCACGTACGCACACGCGCCCGGCGTGAGTTTTAAGCCACCGGGTCTGGGACACGAACCACGGTCGACTACGTGGGAGTCCAGCGACATAGCCATTACGCTAACTGCTGGTTCCCGAGGCTTGCTTTCTCACTTTTGCTCCATCTCTCTCTTCTCTGTTCCTCTGATCAAATAAATAAATAAAGTTAAATAAAATAATTATTTTTTTAAAAAAAAGGTAGTATAGGGATCAGCAGCCGAAGTAACGGCTGTGTCGCTGGACTCCCACGTAGGTGACCGTGGTTCGAGTACTGAACCCAGCAGCTTAAAACTCATGCCAGGCACACGTACATGCATGCCCCAAATCCCAAGAGGACAGTGGAGGAGGAGGGTTATGGCATGTCCGTCTGCCCTGGGGGGTGATCTCTCACTTTCTGTCTGTCTCTGATGAGTGCACATGCCCTACAGCCAACAGTCTCTTTCTTTTAGAGGTTTTTGCTATAGGGCATGTACGCTTGCCAGAGAGACAGAGACAGAGAGACAGAAAGTGAGAAATCCCCCCCCCCAGGGGGTTGACCATGCCACAATCCCTTCTCTTCTTGGGATCTTGGGCACGCACACACATGTGCCCAGTATAAATTTAAGCCACTGGGTCCGGGACTCGAACTGTGGGTGACTACATGGGAGTCCAGCGACATAGCCGTTACGCCAAATGCTGGTCCCGCCAAAAATCTCTCTCTGAAAAACGTAGTGTGGCTGGCCCGCGGCATGGCAGTAAGGCTGCTGGGCCACACATGCGGGCTGTGCCACTCGAGTGCTGGGCAGGGCTTGAGAGACACGCTGGGGACATGTGCACGCATGCCCGAAATCCCTGAGAGGAGAAGGGAGGGGGGACGGAAGCATGGCCGCCCCCAGAGGGTGATTTCTCTCTTGCAAATACGTGCGCCTGTAGCAAAATTAAATATATACGTGTGTGTATACATATGTGTTTATATGTGTATATAGTAGCTATACATAAAGTATATGTATGTGCAGTATGTATATTTATATGCAGTGCATATATGTAGTAACTATACGCATACATATGTGTGTAGTGTGTATGCACTTCATACGTACGTGTAACTCAGAATTTGCAGAAAGGCTGAGGGCCTTACCGTGGACGGTGGCTGGCCAGCTGTGCTGTGGGGGTGGGTTGGAGGAGCGCACATGACTGACTGTGCAGTTCGACGTCTGGGCCTGGTGGCTTGAAGAATATGAGGACATGTGTGTGCATGCGTGCTCAAGATTCCAAAAGCATGGGACCAGCAGTTGGCATAATGGCTACGTTGCTGGACTCCCATGTAGTCGACCACAGTTCGAATCCCAGACCCGGTGGCTTAAACTCACGCCAGGAGCGTGTGCGTGCGTGCCCAAGATCCCAAGAGGAGAATGGAGGAGAAGGGACTGCAGCGTGGCCATCCCCTCTGGGGGGTGATTTCTCGCTTTCTGTTTCTCTGTCTCTCTCTTTCTGGCGAGCGCACGTGCCCTATGGAGAAAAACACTCCAAAAAAAAAAAAAGCAGAGAGAAATCTGGAGGTGGGACTGTAGTGTGCTTTTTCTTTTTCTTTTTTTTTTTTTTGCTATAGGGCACGTGCGCTCACCAGACAGACAGAGAGAGACATAGAGACAGATGGAGGAGTCCAGCAAAATAGCCATTACACTAACTGCTGGTTCCCTGTGCGTGCTTTTTCACTCACTCTCTCTCTGGTGAGTGCACACCTTACAGCAAATTAAAATAACAAAAACAAACAAAAAAAGAAAAGAAAAGAAAACGATGGAAACCGAGGGCTTCTTCAGTCTTGTCCGGGTGCCGCTCCAGTGCAAGGCCGTTGGGCCGTTCAGCCGCTCTACTGCTGGCGGCCAGTTGGAATGAGGCTGCTAAAACACAGTAAGCATAGTTTTGTCACTCGGTTGATCTTTTAGTTTTCCTACAGAATGTGTGCACTTGCTAGAGACAGAGAGAAAGAGAGAAGCCCCGTGGGGGCACGGCCACGCCACGGTCCCTTCTCCTCCGTCACTCCCAGATTTTGGGCGTGCATGCCCATGCCTGGCGTGGTTCTCCAACGGCGTGGTCAGCCCTGGCGGCTCTGGCTGCCTTAATCGCCAGGCGACAGAGCCAACTCTCGTGCCTCTTTTATAACAGTTATTTTCATGATCTTTTTTTTTTTTTTGGAGAGGTTTTTGCTATAGGACGTGTGGCTCACCAGACAGACAGATCTCTTCTCGGGATCTTGGGCATGCATGCACACGCGCCTGGCGTGAGTTTAAGCCACTGGGTCCAGGACTTGAACCACAGCCCACTACATGGGAGTCCAGCAACATAGCCATTATGCTAACTGCTGGTCCCGGGCCCTGTTTCTTTCTGAGAGAATGTTTTGTTCTCAGATGAGTCTCTGTTGCTGCCTACACTTGTCTTGGTGCCGGGTGGTGTTGACTGCAGTGGGGACTGCACAGCTGCCCTTGAGGTCTGCCACGCAAGGCTCTGGGCATCTTTGGCATCTCCCTGTGGTAGCGTGTGGCCTTGCTGCAGCGTGGTCCTCCTCCCCAAAGACCAGCCCAGCCTTGTCTCCATGCCGTTTTCCTGTCCTGATGTGCGAGCTTCTCTCTGGCCAGCCTCATGCCTGAATGCCAGGCTCGTGTGCCCCGCACTCCGACGTGGCGGGAGTGCCAGGCGGGACTGAGACGGCCTCTCCAGGCTGCCGAACCCCTGCCTCCCCTCAGTTGGTGTGACTGCCCCTTGTGCGCCCTCGGTCAGAAGAGCCCGCTCATCCTGGCCCACTGTCCCTCTTGTGGCCATTAGGAGAATCTTGTGGGCTGCCCCTTGGAGTACCAGAACCTGACCCTCCCTGCTTGTGTCCGGGCTGCGAGAGGTCTGTGTCTGGGGACAGCTTGTTCAGTGGATAAGCTTTGTTTCAGTGAGTTCTGAAAGCTTGATTTTGCCCTCATCTCTTATTTTAAAATAATTACTTCGTTTTATTTATTATTATTTGATTTGCTGTAGGGCACATGCTCTCACGAGAGAGAGAAAGTGAGAAAGCAAGGTAGCAGATCTGGGACTCACTGCAGTCGGCCACGTGGGATCCAGCGCCTTAACCACCACGCCACCTGCTGGTCCCACCCTCATCTCTTAAAAATGTCACTTATCTTAATTTTAGGCCTAATGCTTTTCTTGTCTGTTCAGATTTGAAGGTGAAAACAGCTGGAGGCTGGCCTCTTGGCCTGGTGGTCTGGGTCCCACATTGAACTACAGTTCAAATCCCAGTTCCAGCAGCTTGAAAACATGTTGGAGGGGCCAGCAGGTGGCATGGTGGTAAAGGTGCTGGATTCTCATGGCCAACTGTGGTTCGAGTCCTAGACCTGGTGACTTGCTTTCTCACTCTCCCTTTCTTTCTCTGTCTGGTCAAGACTTAAATAAATAAGTACATACATACATACAACAAATGGAATGAAATAAATAATCGTTTTTTAAAAAGGAAAACACACAGGACACACGTGTGTGCCCAGGCGGCGACAGGGTGGGAGCGGGAGAGGGCCGCAGTGTGCCACGCCCCCAGTGGCTGCATAACGCCTGGCAATTAAAGAAAAGAGAAGCCCCTCGTTGTCGTGTGGGGCTTCGGCCCCGACAGTTCCTCTCCCAGCAGCTGCTCCCAGATGGTGCCAGACGCTGGCTCTGTAGCCCGCCTCCTCCCCCAGCCACATCGTGTGCACACGGTGCAGTCCAGCCACAGGCTGGCCTTCCTCTCGGAGTGGCCCGCCCCGAGGCTTCCCTCCCTCGGCTGGCTCCCGCTGACGCAGGGCTGCGTCCCGGTGGTGGTGCCTCTCCCAGCTCTGGGTCTCTGCCAGGGCCTCTGCCAGGGCTGGGTCGCTGGTGGGGAGGGTGTCTGTCCCTTGCTCTTAGCAGGGCTGTTCTGACCTCTGCCTTACTCCGTTTCAAGCGAGATACTAGGACTTCCCGTTCTTGAGTTCGGAGAATGTGTTTCAGTTGAAGACTTTTTTTTTTTTTAGGTTTTTGTCATAGGGTGAGTGCATTCCCTAGAGAGAGAGAGAGAGAGAAATCAACCCCCCAGGAGGGGTAGGGCCATGCTTCACTCCCTTCTCCATTCTCCCCTCGGGATCTTGGGCACACACGCACATTCACAAGGCCTATTTATAGTCCAGACCTGGGACTCCAACGCAGAGTTGGCCACGTGGAATCCAGCACCTTACGCCACCACGCCACCTGCTGGCCCATTCCCGAATATGTTAAGTGTATGTTAATCAATGTAGCATGTGTGATAGTATCTGCAGCAAGGCTGTGGGACCAGCAGGTGGCGTAATGGCTATGTCAATGGCCTCCTACATGGTCAACTGTGGTTTGAGTCCCGGACCCAGAGGCTTAAAACTCATGCCAGGCGCGTGTGTGTGCATGCCCAAGATCCTAAGAGGAGAACGGAGGAGAAGGGATTGCAGCGTGGCTGTCCCCCCTGAAGGCTGAGTTCTCGCTTTCTGTCTCTCTGTCTTTCTCTGTCTTAACAGTGATTGCACGCTCCCTATAGCAAATATCTCCCTGAAAAAAAAGAAACTTGAGAAGGTCTTTTTGGTGTGCTGACTTTTGAGACTGTTTGGCTTTTGTTTCTGTAGTGAGTAAAGTAAGAGGCGAAGAGAAGGAAAGGAGAGAGGGAACCTCGGAGAGAGGAGACGATGACAGAGAGAGAAGATACCGTGAGAGGAAGGTACTGCGCGGGGCGGGGCGGGGCGGGGCGGGCTGTGACAGGCGTGCTCGGAGAATTGTCCGCATCAGGGCCTGGAGCCCTGCGTGTCGTGTGGTCACTTTCTCTCCCCCTCCTGGTTGAGTGTTTTCTGCGATCTGAGGAAACCCTTGAACACTCCATTACCTGAGGAAGTTGGGAAGGTGAGAACAGATGTGAAGCAGCAGCACTGCCGTGCCCTCCCGGAGGAGAGGGTGGCGTGTAGGCACGTGTGTGCAGCAGGCGTGGGTGGCCCTGGGCACTGTACTGGAGCCGAGCCTGCCGCCTGCTACGTGAGGGGCTCGCTGCCAGCCGTGCTGCTCTGCAGAACCGGGATGGCGGGGGCCCCGGCCCCGGGGGGGCGGGGCCCCTTAGCCTGCCCCTGACTGTGGCAGCCGTCCACGGCACTTCGGGCGTTTGTTCTCGCGTACCTCCTGGTGATTCATTGCTGGGTGAGCACGCCCCGTGCACTTCGCCACGTGCTGTGCGTGTCCGCATCAGTCTAACCCTGGGGTGACGTCGTGACTGGGCATCCTCACTTGCAGTCATTGCTAATTCGATTCATAAGAACACGGCATTTGGGGTCAGCAGATGGCATCGTGGTTACGGCGCCGGACTCCCACCTGGCCACCACGGTTCAAGTCCCGTACCTGGCAGCTTGAATCCTGAGAAGAAGGCGGAGGAGAGGGGATTGCAGCGGGGCCATCCCCCGGGGTGATTTCTCACTTCCCTCTGTCTTCCTCTCTCGGCCAGGACATGTGTCCTGTCGCAAAAACCTTAAGGAAGGAAGGAAGGGAAAGAAAGGAGAGAGGAAGGGATGGGAGGAGGTGAGGGAAGAGAAGGGAGCAAAAAGAGGGGAAGAAGAGAAGGAGAAGAAAGAAACAGAAAGAAAATGGCATGTGAGCCCTCTGTCAGAGGGTCCCGGCCCCTGGGCCTGACTGCCCACACGTGCCTTGCCTCCAGTGGCCTGTCTCCTGACTGTGGGCGAGCCGGCTGTCGGGGCTGTTTGCTGATCTTTGTTTTGCATTTGACCTGGGGGGGGTCTTCCTTGTGTGTGTGTTTCATTTTGCTTCTCTGGTGGAGAGTACCATGCACACGTCCAAGAGAGCAAATGAGAGGGGAGCACCCCGAGGAGGGCCTCGGCACTCTTCAACCCCTCCCCAGCCTGCCGGCCCTCGTGCCCCAGGTGCCCCAGGGTGTCCTCGACCTGGGACCTGAGTCCACACTGTCCACGTGACTTCCAGGCTCTCAGGGCAGTCAGCACTGCTGTGTGCTGGCACCTGGCTGGCCTGTCGGTTTCCTGGGTGTGACTTGGTGAAGTGTCAGGTGCCGACCAGTGCGAGGGCAGCATCCTGCAGTGTCGTTGGTGCCAGCAGAGCCTCAGGGGGGCAGCGGCCCGTTCCCTCAGGTCAGGGGGCCCGAGGAAGGAGCGAGGGGCGGCGGTGCGTGCTGTCTGCGTGTCTCACGGGCCACGTCTGGAAGTTGCAGTACGACGGCACCCAGGACGCCCCGCTGCAGTACTGTCCCCGGAGGAGGGCGTGGGGCGGCACCACCGGCCTCGGGAGCCCCGCGGAGAGAGCAGACGCCGGGAGAAGAGCGGCGCCCGGGCGAGGCGGGAGCAGCACCCTGGAGAGGAGAGCGCGATCTCGGGCAGAGAGGGCGAAGACAGGCCCGGAGGGAGGCGGCACGCAGAGGGCCTTCACGGGGAGGACGAGCGGCACCGCGGCCACGCCGGGAAGGAGAGGCCGCCGAAGGCCGAGCACAGGAGGAGGGGCTCCCAGGTAGGCGGGCAGAGTGCAGGTTGTAGCCCTCTGAGCCTGTGGCTACCCGGTCTGCAGAGAGGAGAGGTGACAAGGTGACAGGCCTAGTAGCGAGCTGGCTGGGTGGGAGTTACTACAGCAGGCACGCGGATGTCTTGAAATTTTAAAGCTGATAAATGAATAATTCAGTCCAACAAGAAGCGAAGCAATCGGAATTGGTGGTGGTAGTTTGCAAAAAAACTCAAAACAAAGCAGCTAAACTATGAGCCACTTGCTCCTATGGTCCTAGAGATCTCCATGTGCAGAGGCCTGAGGCTGCAGCTGTTTCTGCCCACACACACCCCACTCCCCACCCCCCACCCTCACCCCCGGCACCTCCCTCCCCGGGCACCTCCCTCCCCGGGCACCTCCCACCCTGGGCCCCCCCCCCCCGGGC
>NW_006159574.1:3231240-3237803 GCF_000334495.1 Tupaia belangeri chinensis
CCCCCTGGCCCCTCCCTCCTAGCACCTCCACACTGGACACCTCCACCCCGGGCACCTCCACCCCGGGCACCTCCACCCCGGGCACCTCCAACCCGGGCACCTCCACCCCGGGCACCTCCACCCCGGGCACCTCCACCCCGGGCACCTCCACCGGGCACCTCCCGCTGCTCTGTGTCGCAGTCTTTAGCTGACAGGGTCTCGCTCTCCTACTTGGTGCCTCCTCTAATAGGAAGCAAAGCCCCTACCAGGGCCGGAGTGCAGCTGGGTGACTAACGCCTCCAGAGGAAGAACTGGCTCTTCCCGAGGCCCAGCACGTGGGGCCTGCTGATGCAGAAAGGCAGAGCTGGTGCACGTGGCCTGTAGCCCCTGAGTCTGGGAGGGACCCAAGGCCTGGGATCAAGACCAGGATCATTCAGACTGAGGAGCTCGTGCTGTTAGAGGGCCCCGGCCACCCCGCGGTGCAGGGAGCTAGATCCCACTTGGCCGGACGCAGTGCCTTGGGAACCACACCGGGTGCCTGTGTGTGACTCGACTCCAAACAGGGTGGAGGATGGAGGGGAGGATGTGCTGTGAACATGTCCCCGGGAGCTCCCCACCTCACTCTCTGAGCACACGTGTCCCCAGGAGCTCCCCACCTCTGTCTCTTACGGTGACCACACGTGTCCCCGGGAGCTCCCCACCTCTCTCTCTGAGCACACGTGTCCCCGGGAGCTCCCCACCTCACTCTCTCTCTCTGTGAGCACACGTGTCCCCGGGAGCTCCCCATCTCTCTCTCTCTGTGAGCACACGTGTCCCAGGGAGCTCCCCATCTCACTCTCTCTCTGTGTGAGCACACGTGTCCCCGGGAGCTCCCCACCTCTCTCTCTCTCTCTCTCTCTGTGAGCACACGTGTCCCTGGGAGCTCCCCATCTCTCTCTCTCCCTCTTTGTGAGCACACGTGTCCCTGGGAGCTCCCCACCTGTCTCCCTCTCTGTGTGAGCACACGTGTCCCCAGGAGCTCCCCACCTCTCTCTCTCTCTCTGTGTGAGCACACGTGTCCCCGGGAGCTCCACACCTCTCTCTCTCTGTGAGCACACATGTCCCCGGGAGCTCCCCACCTCTCTCTCTCTCTGGAGAGCACCCTGTCCCCTGGTTGGTCACGCAGCCTGCTGGCCCATCTCTGTGCTCTGCAGGGCTGTGAGCAGCGTCCCGTCACCTCTGGTACTTCACCCCGATGGCTCCCTTACCATTGAGCTGGAGCCCACGTCACGTCCCCTTTAGGACCTGAATCTCAGCTGTGTCTGCAGTTGCCAAGCCAGTGTGGGCGTCTCGCTGTCTGTGGTGCCCAAAGCCCATGGTTCCTCTGACCGGCCTGAGGCCACTTCCTTTCCTGGTTGTGGACAGGCCTGAGCTAAGGCTCACTGTGTGGAGACCACCCTCTGCACAGTGCGTCCCCGCCAACCTCAGGGTCAGCTCTGCTTGGTCACTTAGACTTCTTCTTTAATAGTTTCTGTGTTTGGGGAATGCACTTGCTGGAGAGAGGCAGAGAGAGGGGACGTGAGAAATAACCCTGCAATCCCTTCTCCTCCATTCTCCTGGGATTTGGGGCACACACGCACACTCACCAGCGTGATTTTCTCCTTTGTTTTCAGAGGCTTTTGCCGTTGGGCGCATGTGCTCGCCAGAGATGGAGAGGGAAAGTGAGAAATCACCGTCCAGCTGGGATGGCCACACTGCAATTCCTTCTTCTCCATTCTCCCCTCAGGCTTTTGGGCATGCACGCACACATGCTTGATGTGTTTTGGATGCCTTAGGGTCCAGGACTCAAGCCGGTGTTGGCTATGTGGGATCCAGCACCTTATTAACTGTGCCACCTACTGGCCCTGGAAATCATTTTTTTTGGAGAGGTATTTTTTTTGGTATAGGGCATGTGCGCTTGCCAGAGAGACAGAAAGTGAGAAATCCCCCCCCACACCACTCCCGGAGGGATGGCCACACAGCAATCCCTTCTCCTCCATTCTTCTCTCGGGATCTTGGGCACGCGTGCACATGCACCCGGCATGAGTTTAAGCCACCAAGTCCGGGACTTGAACCGCAGTCGACTACGTTAGAGTCCAGCGATGGAGCCATTATGCTATCTGCTTGTCCCCTAGAAATACTTTTTACTACTGGGCAGTTTAATAGCCGTGTGCTGTTTTACCATGTGGTTGTAATACCATTTATTTCACATGTAACCTGTATGAACATGCTCAGGTTGCTGATGTTCTCAGTATTATAAGTTGTTCTGTGGGAACAGGCTCTAAGTGTAATACACATCCCCAACTACTGTCTAAGAACACCTGAGTGGAGCTTACAAGGCAAAGGAGTTTCTCATACCCACGCCACTTCTCAGCCTCTAGGCGGGCCTCTCCTGTGGGTGGCCCTGCCGTGTCCTGCTGTGTGGTCCCCACACTGCTGTTCAGCCTCACGGCCTCCTCGTGGTCCCCCGCGTACTGCACTTCTCACCGGCCCTCACCCAACTCAGTCCTCTTCAAACATTCTGCCTGGCCTGCCTGTGGGTACTGACTACGATCTGCTTGTTCTAGCTCATTTAAAACTCACTCAGCTCAGGAGAAGGTCATCTAAACCCTTGTCCTGTGGGTGCCTGGAGCCGGGGCTGGCTCCACCCTGTGTGTGTGAAAGTGCGACTTGGGGCAGCCTAAGGACCGGCTAGCTCTGTGGTGAACCGCGCTATTCTGAAATGGACAGCTATGGTTACTCACTGAGGCAACACGTGACCCGTGGTGGGTACTTCGTTCATCTCCTCACCTTAACTATACAGCTCTCCCACAGAAGCTGTTGGTAATCACACTCCAAGAGCCCTCGGCCGTGTACACTGCCGCTAAGCCGGACCTGTGCTTGTCCCGCAGTCCACGGCTGTGCGGAATTCACCCTGTACAGGTTAATGGCTGTGGGCTATGTTCTTGTTTGACAGAATGACGAGCCCAGGAATCCA
Organism: Tupaia belangeri chinensis; assembly: GCF_000334495.1. Classification (NCBI taxonomy): domain Eukaryota; kingdom Metazoa; phylum Chordata; class Mammalia; order Scandentia; family Tupaiidae; genus Tupaia; species Tupaia belangeri. The sequence continues at coordinate 3,234,215 of NW_006159574.1, forward strand.
AGTTCAAGAAGAGACGGGACTAGCAGCCGGTAAGAAATGAACTCCTTTCGTGTGGCTGTCACCTACGGGGGGTTTCAGCAAGTGCGTGGAAAATGTGTCTGATGAATATGCCGCCTGGAGTTCAGACCGGCTTGGGACCGGAGCAGACTCGTCCCTTACCTGCGTGTGCCTGCTGGTGCCCTCGGGCCCTCATTGGTGGCTGTCCCCGGTGGGCCTCGCGGCCAGTGGTCTGTGCTAGTCTCTGCGGCACTGCACGCTCTTGGGGTCCCGGTCCTCCAGTGTGCCACGGAGCGTGGCAGTGTGCGATACGTCACTAGTCCTGTTTCTTTTTCTTTACTTTTATAAAAATTTTTTAAAAATTTTTTTTCGTGTGTGCTACAGAAGCTGTCAATCCAGTACACCAGACAGAATCTACATCAACACAATAAAAGTACACAGCATTAGTAAAAATCTCTTGTTTCTTTTTAAGGTTTATGTCATAGGGTGCGCTTCCCAGAGAGAGACAAAGAGACACAGTGAGAGGGAAAGTGAGAAATCAGCCCCTGCGGGGACGGCCCCCCACAGTCCCTTCTCCATTTTTCTCCTGGGACTTTGGGCATACACGCTGAGTCCAGGACTCAGACTGTGGCCAGCTACGTGGCGTCCAGCACCATGACCACCACGCCGCCTGCTGGCCCCGCTCATCCTGTCTCACCTTTCTCACACCTGCTCGTGCAGAATTAGAGAATCGGCCCTCACTTTGGGGAGAGCACTTCAGTTGGTGTCTGAGCGTGCAAGAGGCAGCCTCTCTGCCCACAGTGAAGTGTCGAGGGCGGGTGGGCGGCCCCTTTCTAGCATGAGCGAGCTCACCTGGGCCACACCCGCCACGACCCCACAGGCCGCAGTCCTCCCACCCAGCGCTCATGAACTCAGGCTCGGGCGCTGCTAGCGGCCCGGCTAGGGCTGCGTCTGCCTCTCGCCGTGCTGCCAGACGCCGCAGAGCAGAATGCGGTGAGGCCTGGAGCGTGCGCCCTCGTCTGCACACGTGTGCCCTAGATTTTAATCGTTCTTTATGACAACCATGTTCTACCATTTTTTCCACAGATTATGAAGACTTAGGCTCTTTTTTTTTTTTTTTGGAGAGATTTTCACTGTAGGGCGCGTGCACTCGCCAGACAGAGAGAGACATAGAGACAGAAAGCGAGAAATCACCTCCCAGGGGGGATGGTCACGCCGCAATCCCTTCTCCTCCATTCTCCTCTCGGGATCTTGGGCACGCATGCACACGCGCCTGACATGAGTTTTAAGCCACCGGGTCCGGGACATGAACCGCGGTCGACTACGTGGGAGTCCAGCGACATAGCCATTACGCTAACTGCTGGTTCCCAAGACTTAGGCTCTTGTTTTGCCTAAATTTTTACAAATTTGAACAAAGCTAGCCCTTAAACCTTGGGGAGGGGCCAATTTCTAGATTCTCCCACTAAAGTTTGTTTGTTTCTTCTGAGAGAAAAGGACACCCGTGGCCGGGTCTTTATGCCACAGTGTTGCGTCCAGCCGTGTGGCGGCACCGGACCCCAGGCTGTGCTGGAACGCATAGGCTCTGGCTTTGTTCCCTGTAAACCGCTGCGTGACCTCGTTACCCGCAGGCCGCGGGGCATTGCTGTGAATGTGAGTTCGTGTGTGTGTGTGTGTGGTTTTAAGTTATTTACTTAATCTTATTTATTATTATATTTTAATTTGACCAGAGAGAGAGAGGGAGAGGGAGAAAGCAAGTCACCAGGTCCGGGACTTGAACCGTGGTCAGCCATGTGGGAGCCAGGACCTTTACCACCACGCCATCTATTGGCCCCTGAGTGTGTATTCTAAAAATTGAGACTCAGTTTGAAACTTTGAAGACTTATTTTCATAACCTAAAATGTAAAGTGTAATTTCAAAAGAACATATTTTAAATACATTTTTGTTTGGCAGTAGAAATACAATTTTGAACATGAAGTGACAGTGTTAGAGATGACTAATAAAGTGGCAGCCATTTCTGGAACTCCGAAGTTCCAGACCTGCATGGCACGAAAGCTGGCTGTGGCGTGTGGCTCTGTGCTCTCGAGAGGTGGGGCTGCTGAGTGGCAGGCCTGTCGGATGCGGCAGGCTAGCGCTCCGAGCCCCCCATGGCCACCGGTGCCTCTCAGACCCGCCGAGGTACGGCAGTTTTCTTCTTTGCAAGTCCTGGTTTAAGAACAACTTTTGGGGACCAGCAGTTAGTATAATGGTTATGTCGCTGGACTCCCACATACTCGACCGTGGTTCAAGTCCCGGACCCGGTGGCTTAAACTCACGCTGGGTGCATGTGCGTGTGTGCCCAAGATCCCGAGAAGAGAAGGAAGGAGAAGGGATTGCGGCGTGGCCATCCCCCCTAGGGGGTGATTTCTCGCTTTCTGTCTCTATGTCTCTCTCTGTCTGGCGAGTGCACGCGCCCTATAGCAAAAACCTCTCCAAAAAAAAAAGAACTTTTGGTTTTGCTCATGTTTCTTTCTAGGCATGCGGAGGCTGTGACCAGGAACAATGGGAAAGACAAAGACTCACGGCAGAAGGTGAGAGGGCCGGGACCACGGCTCCCCACTGCCCTGCAGAGGGCGCGTCTTCCCCCGGCCCCCCCCCCCCCCCCGAGGGGGGGCTCTGGGCTCCCCGGGAGCAGGCCAGGGCCACTGGCAGGGGCTGCTTGGAGCCGCCCGGAGGCACCTGGGGTCAGGGAGATCAGAAGGGCCAAGTGGGCCTGCAGTAAAAGACAGAGCTGGCGCGGTCGTGCCGACAGGCCTGGGTGACATCCTCGAGCAGACGCTTCCTGAGTCTAGCCCGAGGAGCGATGGTCGTCATGGACGTGTGCTAACGCAGGCTCAGGGTGAAACGCTGAAGACTTATTTTCATAACGTAAAATATGAAGGAAGCCTGGGGGAGGGGAAGGGGCATTCGACAGCTCACGGGACTCCCGCTTCAGGGACGAGAGGGAGTCCCTATAGGCACGGGTTCCTGGTGCCTCTGAGCGAGCTGGTGGCCGCACTGGTGGGGAGCCTCACCCTGGCAGACGCGTGCTCGCCTGGCACACCCCTCTGAGCCGTGTCACCTGCGTGACGCACCCAGCCCTCCCATCCCCCATGTTCTGCGTGGCCTCGTGCTCCGGCGTGTGCAGGAAGAGCTGTGTGCCCTGCCCTGCCCCCGTGTAACTGGTTGTCTTTTTAGAGCTCTTTGACTATAGGGTGCCGGGGACCAGCCTCGGCGTGGGTGGGTTATCTTGACTAAGGCGGTGAAGGTGAACAGAAGACAGAGGCTTCGATGCCTTTTCATGCACGTCTGATGCCGGACACCCCTCAGAGGTCGCCCTCTGAAGAATGACAACTGCTAGGAATAATCGTGCCTTTTTATTGAAAATGTGTTACATACAAGTAAATGGGAGAGGGGCTAGTGTTTCAATTAACAGCTCATAAAGTTTTTAACAACAAAGAACATAGATTCTATTTAGGGTTGGATTAAGGGTGGGTCTAGTGCAATTCAGGGTTTGATTAAGGGTGGGTCTAGTGCAGTTCTTATTCAGGGGTGGATTAAGGGTGGGTCTAGTGCA
>NW_006159574.1:3238209-3240114 GCF_000334495.1 Tupaia belangeri chinensis
CAGAGGGGGGTCGCTTCCCAGTAAGGCTGCCACAGTTTCTGGAGCAAATAGCAAACAGCCTTGCTGACATGCTAATTGACCCAAGCTTTGTTCCAAGGTCGGGGGGCGCACAACAGTGGTCTTGCCATCATGTTAATCCGACCGGAAGTAGAGCTCAAAGGTCGGGGGGCTCAGACAGATCCTGGGGCCTCACCGGGTCAGACTCCTCCATTTAGGGCGTGTGTGCTCGTCAGAGAGACAGAGAGAAAATAAGAGAAAGTGAGAAACCACCCTCCCAGACGATGGACACACCTCAGCCCTTCATTCTCCTCCTGGAATCTTGGGCACACACGCGCATGCGCCCAGTGTGAGTTATAGGCCGCCGAGTCCAGGACTCAAACCATGGTTGACGGAGTGGGAGTCCAGGGACGTAGCCATTGTGCCACCTGTGGGTCCCCGCTCACTGTTTACACCGGCTTCGAGGCGATCCGGGGGCTGTCCTCACAGAGGCCAGGTGATAGCTACGTGGCCCTCAGTGGCACCAGGGTTACTAGCAGGCGCCCCCGAGGCTCACTTTTGTCATTACACGTAACGTGGGCAGCATATCTTGGGCTTCTGCTGGGCCCTCTCTGAAGAGCCTTTGTCTTCCGTGGTCGTCCGAGACCTACCTGTGCCCGTGAGGCATCACTCCCTGATTTGGTATCTTCTTTCCTTTTTAGTCTTTTTGGTCACAGGTTATGTGCACTCCCCAGACAGAGAGACAGAGTGTGGGAAAGTGAGCATTCCACCCGAGAGGGATAGCCCCGCAAGTCCCTTTTCCTCTCTCTCCTCTCAGGATTTCAGGCATGCACACATGTGCCCACAGTACTTTTTGGGCTTCTGGGTCTGGGACTTGAACTGCAGAGTTGATCATGGGAGATCTAGCACCTGAACTACCACGCCACCTGCTGGCCCTGGTGCTGTATTTAAGTGTTTCTTTATTTCATACACAGACACATGCAGTTTGCATGTCATCAGTACTTGGTTTTTTGTTTTAATGTGTCAGAGGACCTGTGAGCTCGCAGAAGACAGAGAGGGAAAGTGAGAGAGCTCCCCCATCGGGTGGTGGTCAGGGTGCCAGCCCTTCTCCCCTTTCAGGACTTTGGGCAGATGTGCACACGTGCCCAGTGTGGTTTTTTTTTTTGGTGAACTGATCTTTATTTTATTACCTTACCTACAAATCATGCATGAATGCCCTGAAATAAGTTTTCGTTGAATAAACCCATTTTTACTCAGCAAAATTCAAAAGGGGAAACATCAGGCCTTTCTGGTGTAGTCCCTAAGCAATTTTCACAAAATAATAAAATGGACGCTAGTCTTACAGAAGTTTTGGCTTAATTTTACCAAGCACCAAGATGTGCCACAATAGTTAAGGCAAGGCAGAGACAAGTTACCAAAAAAGTTACTAATACAACAATATATTGCAGTCTGAAAACAGCCACTGTTTATTTACTGACCAGATTACAAAAACAATCATGGTGGATACCTTAGTTTATCCTTCTAATAAGTCTGTTGATCTGGTCTTCCCTGTTGCCAGCATCTCCACCCTCTACAAAATGGGTGGTCTTTTTCTTCATTCCACCCCATGGAGAAGATAATCTGAAGGGCCAGAGGAAGTTATTTGCTTCTTTAAAGCGTTTTCCAACAGTAGATCCAGCAATTAGATCCTCCATGCATATGATGCCGAATTTACCAAGAGATCGCGCAATCAAAGAGTTATCTGTCAAAGCAATTCGCTTCTTATTGATATTGCCATAACCAAGTTTGTAGATCAGTTCCTTTACTGACTTCAGGTTCGGGTACCCCCATGCAATATATGGCTCCACAATTCTCAGCATGTTAATTGAGGCCTTGTTGAGTTTAACAAAGGTGCCATTGAAGATCTGG
>NW_006159574.1:3240340-3250908 GCF_000334495.1 Tupaia belangeri chinensis
AGCTTCTTTCTTAGGCGCTTGATCTTCAACTCCGCAAAATTCCTTCGCTTTTTCTTAAGGGTTTCTGGCACAGCAGGAACCTTTTTCTTGGTGGCTTCCGCGACAGCAGGAACCTTCTGCTGCGGCAGAAACCTTCTTCTCTTGAACACCCTCCGTGGTTCCAGCCGGAAAAGAGCTGCCCGGTGTGTTTCTGAAGCCGCTAGGTCGGGGACTTGAAGTGCACAGTCAGCCAGGTGGGACGTAGCATCCTAACTGCCAGGCCACAGGCTGGCCTTGTCTCCCCTTAACGACCGGTCTGCTCTGTCATGACCCTACCGCCCCAGCCTCCTGGTGGGGAGTGCAGCTGCACACCACCACCCATGCCTGGCCTTGAGGCTGGGCATGAACTCGAACCTGGGCTTCCCACATGGTCCCCGCCTGTGGTGCCACCGCAGCCTGGCTGCACTGCTGTTCTGAGGTTTCCTATTTACCCCGTTCTGAGGGCGGTGGCTGGAGCACGCATCGATTGGCTGCAGCTGTCAGCCCCAGAACAGGAGGAAAGGTGGCCTTGCAGACATTCCCACGTAAGCTTTGAAACTGCACTGGGTGCCTGTTCTGGTTGTTTTACACAAACACACACACACTCGGCTCCTCCCCTTCCTCCGTTCTTGGGGAGCCCTCTGCCATGCTGCTAGGTCTGCCAGCCCTTGAGACCATCGGGCCCTGGCTAGCAGGCAGGGCTCCTGTCTTCCCGTGTCCCTGTTTTCTTTTTCTCAAGCTCTGGCAGGTGTATTAAGCCACATCGTCCTCTGAAATCTCCCAGTAGTCACGTTGAAAAGTAAGAAAGGAAATTAATCTCAGTTATTTGTATACGCGGGGACTTCAGAAAGTTTGTGGAAAGATGGAATTACAGTATGAGTTTATTTTGGTGCAAAAAATTTTGAAGTCCATGGGTAGTTTTTTTTTTTTAAAGAATTATTTTATTTAGTTTTATTTACTTATTTATATTTTATTTGACCTGAGAGAGAAAGAGAGAAGGAAGGAAAGTGTGAAAGCGAGCCACCAGGTCTGGGACTCGAACTGTGGTCGGCCATGTGAGAGTCCAGTGCCTTAACCACCACACCACCTGCTGGCCCCCATGGATAATTTTTTTCTGATAACTCACACTTTACATGAGCTTTTGGAAGACCCCCTCATAATCCAATATACCTAAAATAGTATCCTTTCAACATGTAATTGATATGAAGATTACCAATGAGATGGTTTACTGTTTTGGTTTTTGTGGCATGTGCATGAGATGGAGAGAGGAAGAGACAGAAAGGGGGAAGTGAGAAGTCCCCAAGGCAGATGGCTGGGCTGCATCCCTCTTCCTCTCCCCTCCAGGGTCCTGGGCACACATGCACACGCACCGGGTGTGGTTTTCAGGCTGCCAGGTCCAGAGCTCGAAGTACGGCCAGCCATGTGGGAGTCCAGTGCTGTAACCACTACACCACCTGCTGGCCTGACCCTGAGATAATTTACCTTCCAGTTTTATTTTTTTGCACCAGAGTAGCAAAACGTGGTTTCCCAGAAGGTCGCAGGAAACGATCGTGAGAGGCCGGCAGCACCCCGGCTTGGGCAGCGTCCCAGCTTGGGCTCAGGCCCAGGTGTCCGAGCTTCAGTTCTGGCTTCCCTTGTCTGGTTCTTCAGTGTCTGTGTAGCCTCAGAGCAATGCTCTGGACACGCAGAGGACTCTGCTCTCCCTGGACAAGACATGTCGTCACCACTGTCACCGCATCACACACTGCCCGGTTCCAGAAGAGAGTTTTTGCTTTAAGACTTTTGCCAGAAGGGTGCATGTACTTGCCAGAAAGAGACAGAGAGACAGAGAGAAAGTGAGGTCACCCACCCCCGGGGAATGGCCATCCGCAGCCCTTTCCCCTCCACCCTCCTCCTGGAATTGTGGGCACACACAGTTGGCATGATTTTCAAGCTGCCAGGTTAGGGAGTTGAACCGTGGCTTGCCACGTGGGAGTCTGGCACTTTAACCACCACGCCACCTGCTGGCCCCAGGTAACGACTCCTAAGTGTTGACCTCCGTGGTGTCAGCGACGTGAGCAGTTGCATGGTCGGACTTTTCTGGCGTCATGTATGGGAATCCGTGCTCCACAAAGGGGGCTTTCTGCAGCCGTCTGTCATTCCATTTCCTACAGGAGGAAACGGCACAGAGAGGCTGAGTCACTCACGCTAAGTCACACAGCTCGTAACCACGCTGGGCCCCAGTCCCCAGAGCTGGGGCTTCACAGTCTGTGTACCTGCCACTCGGGCCAGCCCTGGGAGGAGCTGGGCGAGCATCCCAGAGACGCCTGGGGTTGCAGCGGTGTCCAGCTGACCACAGCTGTTCTCCGCGCCCCAGCTCAGCTGGGAGGAGGGTTTGTGGGTGTGGGATTTCCTCAGGGAGGAGGTGAGGCCACTGGGGTAAGGAGTGCAGCCTGTGGTGCCTCGGCCCCCTGCTTCCTCTCCTGCCCCAGCTTCGTGTCCCATCTTTGTGCGGTTCCTGCTCCTGCAGACCACAGGACGCACCGTGCAGGGCGGGCCCGTTCATAGCGCACTGCGCACTCCGTCGGACCTGACTGGAGGCCGTGGTCTTGCTGGAGGCCTGCTGTGGGCCCAGGGAGGGACATGCATCACCGTGCGGCTGCCAGGTGCCAGGGCCTGGGCTCAGTGGGGCTGTGGCCGCTGGGTGAGTGACCAGCTGCCTTGAGTTACCTGCTTTTCGGCTGGATCAGGGTGGGGAGAGTTGAAGAAATGACACAGAGTGACCAAAGACATGCCCAGGCTGCGTTGGTGAGAAACGTGCCAGGTCACGGCTTCTTTAGGAACATGTGTAAAACTAGACAGCGAGTGTCCATGTCTTCATGTTGGCGAGGGGACACTGCAGAGCCCATGACAGCGGGAGGCGCGCTGGATGCCCGCGGCACCGTCCAGCTCCGCCCTGCACCCCCTCTCCTCCCACCAGGAGTGTCTGCCCAGTGGGTGCACTGCAGCCCTGGACCTGCTACGCACAGGACGCGGGGCGGCCCCAGCCATGGCATGTGCGGCTCTCGTGTCATCACGGCCACGGTTGCCGGCTGCCTGACAGCAGTTGGCCCTTACCGTGCTGGCTGCCGTGAACTGGTGCATGTGTGTCGTTCGTATTGCCCACCTGACAGCAGTTGGCCCTTACCGTGCCGGCTGCCGTGAACTGGTGCATGTGTGTCGTTCGTATTGCCCACACTGACCAGCTGGCGGTGCCGAGAGGACCTTACTTGTTTTTTTGCTTGCTAGCTAGAGGGTGTGCATGCCCACTGGGAAGAGAAGGGAAGTGAGAAAGCAGCCCCCACGGGAGACGGTCGTGCCAAAGTTCTTCTCCACCTCCCCCTCCTTTTAGGATTGTGGGTGCACATGCACACATGCCAATGCGTTTTCCAGGCTGCTGGGTCTGGGACTCAAACCATGTGGGATCGGCCATGTGGGCTCCAGCTACCTAACCACACCACTGGCTGGCCCACAAGTGGTTTACAGGGACACGGAGCAGGCCGGCCCCTTCCCCGTGGGTGACCTCGTTAGTGCGCAGTGTCTGCTGTGACCAGCACGTCCCGGCACAGGTCCTCCGTGTGCGCTAGGGCTCAGGTGGCACCGCGCGTGCTGTGGCATGACGGGTGCCGGACCACGTGGGTCCACCACCACAGTCCACAGGGAGCTGTCCCATTGCCCTGGAGTCCTCTGAGCCCCTCCTGCCCGTCCCTCCCTCCCCCCAGGCCCAGATCACACGCCCGTGGCCTCAGCCCGGCTCGCCCTGCTGGCGGAGTGTCTTTGGCGCCTGTCCCTCAAGGTCAGCGGTGCCCTTCTAGCTGCATCACGCTGGGGTAACCCGGATGGGCCACAGGTCCTGCCAGCTCACCACCGGGGCGCCTCTGCTTGCTTCTAAGTGTGGGCACTTAGGAAGGAAGCTGCTACTGGGTGGCCAGAGACACCAGGGCCTGTTTTTTTCTGTTTTTCAAAGATTTATATAAAGAACAAAGACCAACCAATGCTATACTGCCCGTTCTGTTCGATAACCTGCCGTCTTTCATTGAGCTTCACGAGTCCTGCTCATAGAAAGACCTGTCTTTGTCGGTGAAAAACTGAACAAGACGCTGATGTCAGCCCCGTCCGAATTGCATGTGGCCCCACGTGAGGAGTTCTGAGGAGATGGGACAGGTGGGGTCCACGGCGGGTCAGGCGGTGTGGGCGTGCAGCACACGCATCCAGCTCCGAGAATTTCAGCGGGTGACCAGACGTGTGGTCTCACGCTGTCGTGATGGAACGCAACTCCTTTATGATCATCGAGCGTCGGACATTTCTGGATGATGACGTTCAAAATGTCCAGTCGCTGACAGGTCACACGGGAATTAGTTGGTTCCTTGGTAGAAAGGAAGCTGGGAACTCAAACACCTTTCAAATCCCTCCACCTCGAGCATGACCTTCCTCTGGCGATGCCTGCTTTCCATGTTGCTTGAGGAAAACCGTCACGGTGTGACGACCAGGATAGATGGCACACCCTGTTGTGAACGACCTGCTTTTCGTCATCAGTTACCACTCGCTTCAAAAAAGGCTGGTTTTCCTCGCAGTTAATGAGCATGTCGCAGAAGTTTATACGCGCCAGCAAAGGAACTCCTTTGAGTTCACGAGGAGCCCGGATAGTGAGGGTCCTTCCCTGTCCCAGCTTCTCCAGCTGGTGGGGAAGGCTTGGGTGAGGGGTGTTCAGTGTGCCGGCCTCCTCTCGTGTCGTGTCACGTGGGCTTGACTAGGCCATTGCCTTTATTCTGTTGTCATCAACCTCGGGGGGCTCCCTGACCGAGGAGCGTCGTTGACATAAAGGTCACCAGCACGGAGTCTCATGAACCATCGTTGGCACTGACATCCTTGTAAAGCACTGTCACCGTAAACTTGGCGTGACTTTTCATAAGCTTGCACATTCTTCCCTTTATGGACGTAAGACAGTAAAGTGTAGCGAAAATGTACAGTTTAGTGTTCTACCTTCAACATGTTGTAAAATCTCCAAAACTCAACCACATTGCTTTTTTTTAGAATGAAACTAGAATAGGGCACATGCGCTCGCCAGACAGAGAGAGAGAGAGAGACAGAGAGACAGAAAGCGAGAAATCACCCCCCAGGTGGGATGGTCATGCCACAATCCCCTCTCCTCCATTCTCCTCTCAGGATCTTGGGCATGCACGCACACGCGCCTGGCGTGAGTTTAAGCCACCGGGTCCGGGACGCGAACTGCAGTCGACTATGTGGGAGTCCAGCAACATAGCCATTACGCTAACTGCTGGTCCCCAGGTTTTTTTTTGACTGAAGCTAGGATGGTCAGCTGTCAGGTGACATAGCCATGACACAGACACGACTGACTGGTACTCCCACACACAAACGAGTGCCTTCGTTCCAAAAAGCTGTGACTTCCCAGCAGCCTGATATGAGCGTGCCTGACTAGGCTTACACGTGTTTTCAAGTTGCGTTTCTAACTGTTCGGGGTGAGTACTGCAGAGCGCGGCCGCCAGGTCACGTGTGAAGAGCGTGTTTAGCTGGTGAGGAGCCACCACTGACTGCGGAAGTGCTCAGTTTAGAGACGCCCACCTTGCTGATCTTTCTTTCGTGGGCTGTGCCTCTGACCTCGCCCGGGGCCCCCAGGGTTGCTCCCGTGCCATACCCTAGGAGCCTCACGGCCTCACAGTTCCCTGGACGTGTGTGATCGTTGAGCTGATTTCTGTGGACGGCGTGACGGCCGTCCTGGACCGTCTAGACGTCTGTCTGCTGGATGCTGTCCGTTGTCCGGCCCCACGTGCTCATTCAGTGTTGGCTCGTGGCGTCACTTGTCCCTTTCAGAGCTCTATGGCCTACACTGTGTGAGGCTGTCCCCAGTTCTCTGTCCTCGTTCTCGGGCGAGCGTGCTGTGCTGCAGTGCTCTGACCAGGCCCCTGACAGCAGGACACTGGGCAGGGCTGTGCCAAGCGGTCTCTGTGTCCTGTCCTTGGTTCGGGGGAAGGTAAGCACCATGTAGTGAGCTGTCCTTGTGGGTAGGAAGTGGGCCCTGGACATTTGAGATTTATTTGTCATTTTTTTTGTTTTTTGAAGTCTTAGACTTATAGAGGTTTCCCCCAAACATGTTTATCAGCTGTTTTCTCAGTTTTTTTTGTTTTTGTTTTTGGGTTTTTTAAAGAAAGGTTCTGATAGAGGATGTGTGTGGTTGCTGGGGAGACAGAAAGTGAGAAATCAGCCCCGGGGGAATAAGACGCAGCAGGGTCCCTTCTCCTCCATCCGCTTGGGATTTTGGACTCACGCGTTTGTGCCCCGGGCGAGTCTCAAGCTGCCGAGTCTAGGACTCGAACCACAGTCAGCCATAGGGAGTCCAACACCCCAAACACCATGCCACCTATTGGCCCTTATTTTCTCATTTTGGTCATACCTATAGCTCAGCAAGGGTGTTTCCTTTTTTTTTTTTTTTTTTAAGAATTATTTTATTTAACTTTATTTATTGTTATGATCATTATTATTTTCCAGTTTGATCAGAGAGATTGAGAGAGAGGAAGTGAGAAAGCAAGCTACCAGGTCCGAGACTTGAACCGTAGTCGGCCATGTGGGAGTCCAGCGCCTTTAACCACCATGCCACTTGCCGGCCCTAACAAGGGTGTTTCTTATAAGAAGTCACATGGGCCATGTTGGCCTTGGCCTGGAAAGGAGCCACATCAGGGCCAGCCTGGCAGCTTGGAAGTGCAGTGCCACAGGGGCCGGGCATACTTGGCGTCACGGCTGGAACTCCCGCCCTGGACATGCGTGTAGGTGTGCCTAGATCCAGACAGTGGCGAGGAGAGGGAGGAGTGTGGCGTGGCCACGCCCCACGGAGGCAGAGCTCTCTGTCTCTGAGCAACGCACCCTCTGGCAAGAGAAGTGAAGCGGAAGAGTCTCAGAAAATGGGTCCATTTGCAGTCAGTTTGTGGCTGACTTGTTTTGCTTTGTGTTTGATTTCCACCCCTAGGAAATGGAAAAGGAAGATGATTTGGAAAGTGCTGGAGCTGATGAATATCTCGAAGAGGATTTTGAAGTACGTACGGGGGTGGACGCCTCTCGGTTTACACGTCCGCGCTTGAACACTCGTGCAGTAGCGCAGGAGCCGTTCTCTGTCTTTTCATCACTGTGCCGCTCCACACCCGACCGGGTTTGGTGTGGGCCTCGCCCTCGCTGCGGAAGGCTCCCGCGCTGACCTCTGCCCCCTGCCCCGTGTCTCATGTGCTCCCCGTTGGAGGTGGGCTGCATGCGAGCGAGCGAGCGAGCGTGTGGGACCGCACGTGCCCTCGCACTCCCGCCTCAGCACGAGCGTGCGCACATTACTGTCGCTCAGAGCTCTGCACGCAGGGCCACGGTGTGACTGCATACAGACGCGCAGTTTCATGGCGTCCAACTCTGAACTGTGAGCGTCTTTCTTTAGCCATGACGAGGGCTTTGCCCACCTAAAGGTGAGCGGTAGCATTTCACTCAGGGAAGTGCTCCTTGAAGTCCACCTGCTTTAGGTTTCCAATGATGCTGTTTTAGGACTATGAGGACGACTTTGAAGTCTGTGATGGCGACAATGACGGCAGCAACAGTGAGCCCGAGTGCAGAGACAAAATGGGAGAGCTTCCTCTGGCTCAGAAAAAGGAGGTACAGGAGGTTCAGAGAGCCATCGACGCAGAGAACGAGAGGATCGGTGGATTGTCTCTGAAACTGTTTCAGAAGCAAAGCCCAGTGGACGGCGAGAGGGAATCCGGAACAGGTACCGGGTCCGTGCTGGTCACCAGAGGGGCCCAGGCTCCGGCTCCGAGCCTCTGGCCCTCGGCAGGCAGTGTCCCTGGCTCAGGCTGGCACGCGGGTCCCCGTGCACCACGTGGTGCCCTGCCCACACCCACGCCCGTGAGGTCAGAGAGACAGACAGGCGCGTGCCAGGCTTCTCCCTGAGTTGCCAGGGCAGACGGGGAGGAAGCACACGCGGGGTACGCCACCCCGCAGGCCCTTCTCCTTCGTGCCTCCGCCATTGGGGACTGGAGGCACCCGTGTGCCCGGTGTTGTCCCAGTCCAGACCACGGCCAGCCACGGGGGTCTGGCTCCACACGTACGAACTGCGGGGCCGCTGAGGGTTGCTGTGCTGGAGCCGCAGTCGTTCACACCCAATCCTGGGGCTGAGGTCGCTGTGAGCGCTGCCGGCCCTGCCCGTGTCCTCAGCCCACGGTGACATCGCCCCCCCTGCGGTCACCTCACATGGCTGTGAGCACGTGTTCTCGTTCCCCCGTTAATACCGTCAGTACCCTGAGCTTCCACATGGGACGGCTGAGTGTGTGAGCAGGAGGGGGCCTGCAGGGCAGGAGCCGGCTGAGGGCGTGTACCACGTGGGGCCGGGCGGGCACGCCGCTGACCGAGGCTTCCACACGGGACGGCAGGGAGAAGGGGTGTGGCGTGATCATCCCCTGGGGTGTTTTTGCTTTCTCTCTGTCTCTTCTTGCTGTCCGCCTGGTGAGTGCACAGGCCCATGGCAAATGCTTCAGCAAGCAGTAAGGGCACGACAGCGCAGTGTGGAAAACCGTCTGCAGTGGAGCCCGGTGCCTCGGGAAGCCGAAGGCCGGCTGCAGGCAGGTCCCCTGGGTGGCCCAAGGCCCGCTGGGTGTGCTGCTGCCCAGACTCGGAGGGGCTGGTGCTCCGGGGAGGGGCCACGGCGCGGGGAGGGGGCCACGGCACGGCCAGGCCCTGCAGGCACTCCCTCTGGTCTCTCACCTGCGGTGCCTCGAGGTGATTCTGCAGCGAGACGCCCAATGAGAGCTGCTGTGGCCGCGGTGAAGGCAGCGTGACTGTGCCCGTAAGGCCGGCAGTGGGCGCAGAGGGGCGTGGCCGCGGCCTGCTGGACACCTTCCGGCAGTGGGCTGCCCTCCTGGTCTCCCAGGGCTGGGGAGTGTGCACAGCAGCTGCCCTGGGGTCGCCGAGGAGGGACAGAGACTTGATCCCTCAGGCCGCTGTTTGTGGTCCTGGTGTCTCGTGTCACCTGTTCCCGAGCTTGCGTCTAGGTCGGGTCGTCTGGTGGTTTACAGGTCAGAGCGCACAGCACCAGTGTCAGAGCTAAGTGTCGGGACATTTCTCACTGGGAGGGTTTCACCCTCGCGCATGCCCTCCCACAGCACGTGGCGGCCCTCTGCTCAGCGGGGTGCAGCCCTGGTCTGCACTGTGGCAGCGACCCCGGGCCCCAAGTCCTGGCCTCTCATTCACTAGCTGTGCGACCTCGGGCGGCTACGTCACCTCTCCGTGCTGCAATCTCCTTACCTGCACAGCAGTAGGCCCTCGGGGCTGTTCCGAGGGAGGGCGACGTGACTGAGCCATGCGAGGTGCTGACCGGTGCCCGGTGAGCGGGCCAGCAGGAACGTCCGTGCGCTGCGTTTGTCGCCGCTGGCCGGCAGCTGTAGACGGTGTCGTTCCCGCGCCTGCTCGGTGGCCCAGCCATCCGGCAGTACTCGGGTGACCCTCCCTGTTCGTCCTGGGGCGGCTAACGGTGACTTTAAACGGCACACCTGTCCTGGTCCAGGGCAGTGGGAAGCCGTGTGACAGGTGGCTTTCCCAGGCCACTGACCTAAGCCATGGTGTGTGATGGGGCTCTTGCCCCCCACAGGCCCTGCTGGGTCAGGGCTGCGTGCCGCATGCCCACCTGGCTCGAGTGTGTCTCTGTCCCAGTCCGGGATCCGTGGCTCTGAACTGCCTGCCAGCGCCTGCCCTTCCCTTCCCCTCCCAGGCAGTGTCGGGCCTCACCCGTGTGACGCTCGCAGTCGGCAGGGCTCCTCGCCAACGCGGCTGCGTTGCATGCAGAGGCCTCCTCTTGCATGCAGAGGCCGGCCAGCGAGGGAGCCGAGGTGAACAGGGCCGGCCGGGCTGGGACAGGATCGGTCTCCCAGCCCAGCCCCGGTATCTCCCGCACACCCGCTCCCGTGTGGCCGTAGGGCCTGTCGTGAGGCCAGCTGAGATGCGGGGACACTGAAGCTCCCTGCGCCTGTGAGTGGGGGCTGCTCATCCTGCTCAGCTGGTGCCTGGGGAGGGCGCGGGCGCTGTCACGTAGCCAGCCCAGAAACCTGGGGCTTCAGGCCCTCACCGTGCTGGCCCCCAGTCGCGTGTCTCTGAGCTTGGTGCTCTTGGGCCCGTTGACTGATTTGACGCTCATTTTGCGTGTGACTGTCTCAGCTGTCCCGGTCCTCGAGTTCTAAGCCCGTTCCTGGAGTTAATCTTGCTTTCCATTACTTCCCTTGCAGGGTGTGGGGGTGAGGCATGGGCTGCGTCTTGGAAGCATTCTTAAATACCCGAGAGTCGGAGCAGTGTGACGGCACCTACAAGGGGCTGTGAGAGTGGGGAGGCAGAGCAAGCGCAAGTTTACTCTGGTGCACGCCGTCTGAGGTCCGCCCACAGTTTTCACATAATGCTCACTTTCCACAAACTGCTTTTTAAAAGTATTACTTATTCTGTTTGTTATTGTTTTTTTGATTTGATCAGAGAGAGAAAGGGAAAGGGAGAAAGCAAGCTGC
>NW_006159574.1:3251196-3252721 GCF_000334495.1 Tupaia belangeri chinensis
AAGCGGAGCAGTGTGACGGCACCTACAAGGGGCTGTGAGAGTGGGGAGGCAGAGCAAGCGCAAGTTTACTCTGGTGCACGCCGTCTGAGGTCCGCCCACAGTTTTCACATAATGCTCACTTTCCACAAACTGCTTTTTAAAAGTATTACTTATTCTGTTTGTTATTGTTTTTTTGATTTGATCAGAGAGAGAAAGGGAAAGGGAGAAAGCAAGCTGCCGGGTCCGGGACTCAAACTGCAGCCGACCATGTGGGGACCCAGCGCCTTTAACCACCTGCCACCTGCCAGCCCCTCCTACAATCTTCTGAGGACCTCTCGCACAATAGATAAACAGCAAATTTTGTTTGTCACTTTAAAGTCTTGGATGAATTAGCAGAATAGGCCTCTTCGGTGCCGCGGCCGGTGCTGACCGTCCTTCTGGTGTCCGGAGGAGCCACGTGGCTCGGTGAACGGAAGGTCCCCACGCAGCCGTGCCGCGTGCCTCTGGAGGTTCACTTGGTCTCGTCGTCGTCGCCGAGAAGTGTGCTGGTGTCAGAGCAGCTCTTCTCTCCTGTGCAGACGCAGACACTCCTGCTTCCAGGACGCCCGTTTGTGGGATTTTTGTGGACTTTGCAACAGCCTCGCACCGTCAAAAGAGTCGGACTCAGGCCCTGAAGCAAAAGTAGGTGCACAGGGAGATCCACCGGGGGCATCATTTTTTGTTTTGTTTTGTTTGTTTTTTAAAAGAGGTTTTCGCTATAGGGCACGTGTACTCACTGGAAAGACAGAGAGACAGAAAGCGAGAAATCACCCCCTGGGGGGATGGCCACGCCGCAATCCCTTCTCCTCCATTCTCCTCTCGGGATCCTGGGCACGCACACCCGCGCCCCCGGCGTGAGTTTAAGCCACCGGGTCCGGGGCTCGAACCACAGTCAACTACATGGGAGTCCAGTGACATTACGCTGACTGCTGGTCCCTCATCATGGGGTTTTGATGTGGTTTTCTTTTAGGAAATAGAGCATTTTAGTTTGTCTCACTCCTGTTGCTTGGGCACATGCTTCCACCTGTCCTCATGTTCTTCGTGTTGTGTTAACAGCTTCAGCATGTCCCCGTGTTCGCAGTGTCAGTGTGTCCCCGTGTTCGCAGTGTCAGCGTGTCTCCGTGTTCGCAGCGTCAACGTGTCCTCCATGTTCACAGTGTCAGCATGTCCCTGTGTTCGCAGTGTCAGTGTGCCCCCGTGTTCGCAGCGTTAGTGTGTTTCCGTATTTGCAGTGTCAACGTGTCCCCCATGTTCGTGTTCGCAGCGTCAGTGTGTGCCCCATGTTCGTGTTCACAGTGTCAGTGTGTCCCCGTGTTTGCAGCGTCAACGTGTCCTCCATGTTCACAGCGTCAGCATGTTCCCCGTGTTCGCAGCGTGAGCATGTCCCCCATGTTCACAGTGCCAGCACGTCCCCCATGTTCCTGTTCGCAGCGTCAGTGTGTGCCCCGTGTTCGTATTCGCAGCGTCAGCGTGTGCCCCGTGGCCATGTTTGCGGCGTCGGCGTGGG
>NW_006159574.1:3252742-3267404 GCF_000334495.1 Tupaia belangeri chinensis
AATAAACTCTCAGAAAACAGTTTGTTCCACTTACTGAACTTTGGATGTTGCGTCAGCGTGTGCCCCGTGTCCGTGTTCGCGGCGTCAGCATGTGCCCCGTGTCCGTGTTCGTGGCGTCAGCGTGTGCCCCGTGTCCATGTCCATGTTCGCAGCGTTAGCCCCCCCCTGCCACTCCAGGGCTGGCCCTGGGCGCCCGCTGACCTGCTGACGGGGCTGTATTCCCGAGAGTCCCTGGCCTTTGGCAGATGCAGAAGTGCAGTCAGGTGCTCACGTGGGCAGCCCGAGATGGCCAGGCGCCGTGACCAGCTGAGCGGCTGCTCACACTCAGCCCTGTGCAGTGCTTTGAGCTGGACACTGTCACTCCTGCCCTCAGATGAGGAAAAGGGTGGCACGTTGATGCTTGTCAGCTACACCCCAGGGGCTGTGCTCAGGAGATGTGCTCCATGGGATGGCCGTGCCTAGACGGGAGGGCAGTGGAGGCTCTTCACGCCAGGCAGCTGGTGGCACAGTGCTGAGGGCGTGGGGTCCCACGTGGCTGTCTGGCAGCGTGAAGAGCATGTGGGTCTGTGTGTGTATGCATGCATGCGTGTGTGCCTGTGTGTGCCCAAAATCTCAAGAGAAGAATGGAGAAGGGATTGCAGTGATGCTGTCCCCGTGGGGTGATTTCTCACTTTGTCTCTCTCCCCCTCCTTCCTCTCTCCAATGAGCACGCATACATGGCAAAAATTAAAAAATTAATAAGGAGGAAATAGCCACAGTGAAACAGACATGAAGGTTGGGAGAGACCAGAGAGACTGCAAGGGGCGAGGCCTGACAGGCTTCCACACACGGGGAACTGGCCCAGGCGCAGGGGCAGGCCAGGCAGTGCAGAAGGCGCGTCTGGGGTTTCAGAAACGGACGGGTTTCTCTTTTTGTTTTTGTTTTTGTTTTTTCTTTTGCTTTCTCTTTTTCTTTTTCTTTAAGAATTATTTTACTTACTTTCCCCCTCCTTCTCTCTCTTTCTTCCTTTCTCTCTCTCTCTCTGTCTTCTTCTCTGTCTCTTTCTCTCTTTCTGTCTCTCTTTTTCTTTCTCTGTCTCTGTTTCTTTTTCGTTGATTCTCTCTGTCTCTCTCTTTATCTCTTTATCTGTCTGTCTCTCTTTTTTTCTTTCTTTCATTTGACCAGAGAGGGACAAAGCAAGAGAGGGAGGGAAAGTGAGGAAGAAAGCTACCAGGTCTGAGACTCGAACTGTGGTCGGCCACGTGGAAGTCCAGCACCTTTCCACCATGCCACCTGCTGGCCCCCAGTTTCTTTTTTTAGAAAACAAACACAAAAACTGAGGAGGTTCAAAACCTGATGAGTTCTATGAGCTTTTGAAGACCATCAGACCATCTCACGACAGACTCGGTTACCCCAATGGAAACCTCAGCAGGGTGTGAGACGGTGCGTTTAAAATGGTGACTAAGAAGGAGAGGCATTGTATGTCCCCACTTAACATACACCGAGTGTCCGACCCTGTGACTGACACTGATTGACTAAAGGGTATAGCAACACAATATATAGATGTGAATACCAGATACAGTGTGTGTGAAGGAGGAGGGTCTGAGGAAGGACATCGAGAAGAAGAATAGGGAGGCTAAGGATTAATGGCACAAAGAAACATGGCGTGGTCTGTTGAAGAGATTTTATAGTTTTATCGACTGGACTAGGGAGGAATGTTCACATGTTGAAATATCTATTTTGTAAGCTAAATAATGTGCTTGAATGTATAAAAGAAAATGAAATTTTAAAATGTGAAAAAAAGTAAAATGGTGACACTTTAATGCAGATGCCAAGGGTCAAGCATAGTGGAGACTGGGCCGAGCTCTGCGCAACCACAGGGCAGCCCACACGAACGGCTGGGTCCCACAGGGCCGGCCAGGGCTCAGTCCCGGCCTCTGCTGCGCGTGCACGTGCCCGGGGCTCACAAGCTGGGGAGGGGGGAGAAGAGGGCGGCTCTGCGGGTCTGCCCCTCGTGTGCACGGGTGTCCTCTGTCTTGTGTACATGGATGCTCTCTTGTGTACATGGATGCTCTCTCGTGGACAGGGGTGCTCTCTAGTGGACAGGGTTGCTCTCTCTCTCTCTCTCGTGTACAGGGGTGCTCTCTCTTGTGTACTTGCAGGTGGTCTCTCTCTCTCGTGGATAGGGGTGCTCTCTCTCTCGTGGACAGGGGTGCTCTCTCTTGTGTACAGGGGTGCTCTCTCGTGTACAGGGGTGCTCTCTCTCGTGGACAGGGGTGCTCTCTCTCTCGTGGACAGGGGTGCTCTTTCTCTCGTGGACAGGGGTGCTCTCTCGTGGACAGGGGTGCTCTCTCTCTCTCTCGTGGACAGGGGTGCTCTCTCTCTCTCGTGGACAGGGGTGCTCTCTCTCTCGTGGACAGGGGTGCTCTCTCTCTCGTGGACAGGGGTGCTCTCTCAGGTACACAGGTGTGTAACAAAACAGAGGAGCAAGGGCAGGAAGGAGGGGTCAGAGGACGCACACCCACACACTGACACTTGCTGTCAGCCGCAGGCACCAGACCACACTGGGGCACAGGGTGAGGAGGGCAGGAGCAGGAGACGGGTGAGGACGCTCTGTCAGTCCCACAGAAGACGCACGTTCCCTCGCTGTGCATGCTGGGCACCAGCTCTCGAGGGAAGGCGCGTCCCTGCCCTGCTGAGCTGTGCAGTGGGTGTCACACGTCAGGCCGCGATGCAAGCCGGGACTCTAGGCACGTGCTGGCATGGGGCCTGGGGAGGAGAGGCCACAGGGATGGCGAGCTGCAGCGTCGGGAGTCAGGAGCCACACGGCTGCTGCCGTAGGCCAGGCAGGGACATGGGGGCAGGTCTGCTGGAGCTGGAGGAGAAGGGTGGGTGATGCTGAGATGCAGCACTCGGGAAGGCCAGGCACAGGTCTGACTTCGCTGGTCGCCTCGACACGCTGCCCTGAGTCGCTCCTTGGCCCCTGCAGGGCTCATGCTTGGTTATTCTGATGACTCCCCAGATCTGACTCATACCCAGGTGTTGGGCGGCCCTCGACGGTAACCGGCCTGGGCTGAACCCCCTCCTCACATCTTGTTCCAACGTGTCTTGAAGGACACGGAGCACGGAGCTGCTCCGGCTCATCGACCTCGACTTCTCGTGCACGGTGTCTCTCGTGGACCTGCCCCCGGTGAGCGAGTACGGCACGTACATCAGGAACTTTGGGAAAAAGAACACCCAGCAGGTCAGTGAGCTGCGCTGGCACGGGACAGCACGGGACAGGGCAGGGCCGGGGCCGTCTGGGAGGGAGCAGGCTCCAGGAAGGGGTTCCCTCCGGCACGGCACCTGCCGACCGAGAGCAGGTGCAAGCGAAGGCCCGACGGTGCTCCGAAGCCTGCGGGAGCTGGGCAAGATGCGGCCGCCACACCAGGGTGTCACCCTTCCCGTCTGGCCAGCTCAGCGGCTGCTCTGACCTTCCTGGGCTCTCGGCTTCACAGCGTATTTATTCCAGAGAGATGGCGAGCAGCGCCCTGACAAGGTCTTTCTCGTAATGCACGGTAGAGCATGTGCTTCAGAGACAGAGACAGAGAGACAGGAGCGCCCTCCGTGGCCCGGTCACATCCAGTCTCCAAGCCCGTCAGACCTCGGGCACTCGCGTGTGCCCAGTGTGTTCCCGGCTTGAGCGGTACGCTGCAGGCGCCCTGGAGCCAGCCCTGACAGCCTCTCTCATGACGGAGGGGGCGCAGGCCGGGGGAAGGAGGGAGCAGGGACACTCGGGGTCCTGGCCATGCCACAGCCTCTTTTCTCTGGTTCCCCGTCCCATCAGGTCTGGGTAAGTCCCCGCCAATGCCAGTGTGTTTCACGCTGCTGGGGTTGGGCCTTGAACCTGGTCGGCCGAGTGAGGTCCGCCTCCTCTGCACAGCCTCACCACCGTGCCGCGGTCACCCCCAGCCAGGACCCGCTTCCTCTGCACGACCTCACCACCATGCTGCGGGGCAGCCCCAACAGGCCTCCATGCCGCGATCACCCCCAGCCAGCGCCGTCCTGGGCCGTCCACACCGGCGTCCTCAGGGAGGCTCTGCACTCGTGGCAGGCGGCCCTCGGCCCCTCCGGAGGTCGCGTTGTTTCACGGCGCCGTCGGCCCATTGCTGCCGTGCCGTCTCGCCCTTGGCTTTCCTTCCTGTCTGTTGCTCAGCGTCCATGGCCGGTCCGGGGGTGGGCCCCTCCTGATGGCCCACACTGCGTCCTCCCCTGACCCCAGAGCTGCCCCGCTCATCCCGCACTGGGCGGTGCTTCCCTGATCTGCTCCAGGCGGGGCACCACAGCTCACGTTTCCTGTGCCCCTCCGCGGTGCTCCTGATAGCTGGTCCTGTTCTCTAGGGGGTCACAGCGGGGCCGGGCAGTCCCCCTGTCGCCAGGGCCCAGCGGCCTTGCCCAGGTTATGATGGTTACTGTCTGCTGTCGGTAACAGGCCCTCTTTGTGGACCATGTGCCCCTCTGAAATGAGAAGCAGGTTTGGGCACCTGGTAGCACGGGAGAAGGGGCCAGGTCCCACGTGACCGACGCGGTTCACGTCCGGCACCAGCGACTTTCGGAATGAGCTAAATGCATGTGCAGGCATGCCCAAACCCCGACGGACTGGGAACTGGAAGAGGGGCTGTGTCAAGGCCACGGCCTGCTTGAGGGCTCTCTGGCGGACATGCACAACCCACGGAAAGAACACCCTAAGCCAGCGTCCCTAAGACAGCAGGGCGCACTAGGCTCAGTGGTGCCGTTGATATCTTTAGAATGATCGAAGTTGTTTGATTAGGCCCTTTTCTACCAGACGTCTAAAACCTGGGAGTCTTTACGTGATTATCCTATTATACTTTTTAAAATTTTTTTGAGAGGTTTTTGCTATAGGGTACGTGTGCTCGCCAGAAAGAGAGAGACAGAAAGTGAGAAATCACCCCCAGGGGGGATGGCCACACAGCGATTCCTTCTCCATTCTCCTCTCGGGATCTTGGGCACGCACGCACAAACTCCCTGTGAGAGTTTTAAGCCACTGGGTCCGGGACGCAAACCACGGTCGACTATGTGGGAGTCCAGCGACATAGCCGTTACACTAACTGCTGGTTCCCAACGTCCCTTTGTCTTCAAGGCCTACGTCCAGTGTAACGAGGACAGTGTGGAACGAGACACTCAGACCGAGGACACGGAGACCAGGCATGTGTGGACGCAGCACCCAGGGGAGGGTGCCCTTGTGTCTGGAGGTACGTCACTGGACGCCTGCCCGCCCACCCTGGCTGCTCCGGCTTTCCTCGCTGCCTTTCTTGCTCTCTCTCTTCATGCCCTTCTCTTGGGTGTGACTGTTAGTGTTCTCGGAGACCCCAAGCTCTTAAAGGAGCAAATGAGCTCTTGCCACCGAGGCCAGCTCTGCTGAACTGTGGGCCTGGCCAGGGCACTAACATTTCATCCCTGAACATGCTGGGGAGGCCTCACTGTTGGGCCTGGGGGCGCCCTGCCGCTCATGGGGCACAGTCCGCTCTGGTGACCTTAACTCCCACGCTGTCGTGCAGCTGGGATCTGCCCCTCAGCCCCGGCCCTGCAGCCGCTAGCACCCTGACTCCGTCTCTGGTCAGTGTTTTCCTTGAGAAGTGCTCTCTGTCCGCAGGAATTACATTTCTCCCCTCCCTCGGATGAGTGTCACCTTAAGAAAATACATACCTAAATGAGATGCTTTGTAATGGAGTTGATTTTGTTTTCTTTAATAAACTTAGAAAGGATTTGGCTTGCAGACTGTCTATAAAACAATCTGTGGTTTTGGGGAAAAATCTACCAGTAGGTCTAGAGAATAGAGTCGCAGCTTTTCCTCCTAGGTCTCTGTGCTCACCGATGACCTGTAACCTGTAACTCACATGCACACTGAGACGTGTAACAGTGACTGGGTCGGCCGGGTGCTGAGTGTTGTGTGACCTGTCTCTTTTAGGTAGTGAGAACAGAGATGGCGCTGATGGCACCGTTGTGCCGAAGATCGACACGCCCCGGCTGTCTGCCTTCCTCCGGGCAGCTTGCCAGGTACCCCCATCATATGGGCTAGTAAATCTCTCAGTGCCACCAGGCAGTGGGGCCAGCAGATGGCATCACTGTGCGGTTAAGGAGCTGGAAGCCCACACCAGGCGCGTGCGTGCCCAAGATCCCGAGAGGAGAATGGAGGAGAAGCGATTGCGGCATGGCCACTTCCCCTGAGGGTGATTTCTCGCTTTCTGTCTCTGGCTCTGTCTCTTCAGCACATGCATGTGTCCTATAGCAAAAAATCTCCAGAAAAGCAAACCACCCAGCATGAAGTCTGTGTCTGGTGTGTCTCACAAATGCCCTAAGCTCAGACCAGGAGAGGAGCGTGGCCAGCACGTGACCCTGAGGCTGTGGTGGACCGGCCGGTCTCAGCCTGTGTCAAGCGCTGTGTGGAGTGGGTGGGGTGGCTTTGTTCTGCCCCGCGGGGTGCTGAGAACCCTGGTGACGAGACAGGGCTCTCCACAAGACGCCTGGTTGTTATCAAAGTCTGGGCTAGAGACTTTTCCCCTTCCCCGGAAGGGCAGTGTGTGGGTGCAAGATGGGGTGAAGGGGAGTGGGGAGCAGCGACGGCCTCCGCCTCGCCGCCACCCCGTGTTCCGCTCGCTGATCTGAGTCACCGCCTTCGGGAGGGTGCTGAGAGCAACGGTCCGTGCTGCAGGGTTGGGCCTCGGCCGCCCCGGCTCTGTGGGTCAGAGTGAGGGTGAACCCAGCCCTCGTGGAGCTTTTGCCGTAAGTGCTGCCGTGGGGAGGATGGTGGCCTCTTGTGTTGATGACAGCCATCGTCAAGCAGTTACTTGTAGAAATGGAAATGATGAAAAAGATAGTTTTTTAGAAAAAAGATGGTACAGGGCCCAGCTGGTGGTGTGGTGGTTTCAGAGGCTGGATCTCACGTGGCCAAGTGGGCAGTTCCAGTCCTGGCGCCCGCGACTTGCGAAATGCACCAGACACACGTGTGTACATGCATGCCCAGAATCCCAGCAGGTGGAGCAGAAGAGACTGGCGTGGTGCCCCCAGAGTGGACCACTCACTTTCCCCTCCGTCTGGGCAAGGGGGGCGCACCCTAGAGCGGTCGACAGTGGTGACGGTGACATGGTGGGCAGCATTTGTTAAAGACGTCTCACGTTCCTTTGAAAGGTGGTTGCAGTTTTGCTCGAAGAGGATCGGATGGCAGCTGGGCCCAGCTGGAATCTGAGGGCACAAGAGCACACCCTGCCCTTCAGCGAGAGCTCCTCACAGCTGAACACGAGCCTGCCCTTCCTTCAGAGTAAGAGTGAGACCAGGCCCGGGTGTGGCCCTCAGGCCTTAGACCCAACACTGACGCTGAAGTAGGCTTTCGCGTCGTGTTAGCTTTTCGAGAGGCGGCTTGGATGAAGCAGAGGGAGTCGGGTGGAGTCAGGATGGTCATGGGCTGTGGGGGCTGGGATAGCGGCTTAGGTCCAGGTGGCCAGATGCCGACATGTACCATTTTGCACTTGGGTTTCTAAGTCAGCCACAGGTACCGAACATGAGACTCTGCGGGGGGCACAGGACCACAGGACGTGTGGAACGTGGCCTGTGGTTGCACATAACGTCTGGCCGGGTTAGGCTGTCCTCGTGGGAGCCAGTTCAGAGCTGACCAGCTGCCGCCCCTGTGCTTTCTGAAGGCGGTGGTCCTGGTGTGAGGAGGGTGGGGCCGGGCTGACCCACGGCTTCTCCTATGGAGGCGGGGACACCCTGCCTGGAGGCCCGTGTGCGGGGCCGGGGCAGTTGGTGCCACGTGTGTCAGACATGCCTTCTGCCCTGACCGCCGCAGTGGCTTACGTCAGCAAAGGCGGTGTCGTCAGCTCAGCGGCCTCTGTGCTCTTAGCAGGCTTTGTCTTTAAGCATGAGAATTACCCTGTTAGAAAACAGTCGCTCACGGCACCTGGAGCCTTTAACCCCTTCCCCTTACCATGCAGAGAGACACAGCTACTGCACCCGTCTTGGGCCGGCAGGGCCTGGTGGTTCAGGCGCTGGATTCCCTGCGTCCGACTGTGCAGTTTGAGTCCCAGACCTGGTGACTGAGAAGCACACCAGGTGCATGTGTGCGTATGTCTGAAATGCCAAGAGGAGAATGGAGGAGAAGGGATTATGAAACGGCCATCCCGCATGGGGGCGATTTCTCACTTCCCCTCTTGTCTCTCTCTGGAGCCCTACAGGAAGTGAGAAAAACACACGCACAATAGCAGGGCTCAAGTGTATGGGTTCTGTTTGTTTTCATACCTAGACTGGCCTTGCCGTGTCAGCTCCCGTGTAGACAGGGCCTTGCCGTGTCACCTCCCGTGTAGATGGGGCCTTGCCGTGTCACCTCCCATGTAGACGGGGCCTTGCTGTGTCACCTCCTGTGTAGACAGGGCCTTGCCATGTCACCTCCTCCGCTCCTCACAGCTGGGACCAGGCGTGCACCACCACCCCTGGCTCTTCAGGGTGGCCCAGAGTCAAGCCTGGCCTCCCAAGGGGCCTCAGCCAGCACGTGACGCCGCGCTGTCCCTGCCTTCGAGAGGATCACGTCTGTCTCTTCGCTGAGCTGTCAGTGCAGACACGCCTCCGTTCTCACCCTAGGTCGGAGAGTGTCCTGCCTGCACGCCTCTCGCGCTCAGAGGCACATGGTGGTCTCTGTCCACGATTTACCCGAGAAGGCCTTCGCGCCCTCGCTGGACGGCAGATACGTCCTTTGCGTGTGGGACATCTGGCAGCCGTCAGGGCCTCAGAAGGTCCTGATCTCTGAGTCCAAGGTACAGCCCAGAGGTGGTCGGGGTGCGAGGAGGGGTGGGCGGGGCGCGGACACGGCGGGGCGAGGGTTCGGGGCAGCGCCTCCCCTGGTGTGTCCTCACCCCTGCTGCAGGCCGACAGGCTGGACATGGTGTCTGCACACGTCCTTAGTTTAGGGACCGACCCGTCCGAGCACCCCGGGTCACCCTGGGGTGGCCTCTCAGGCCAGCTGGAAGTCAGGTGGTGGGTGCAGTGCAGACTTGAGGGGCGCGGCTGGGGGTCCTGCTGTGGGGCCTGGGCGCCCTTCGAGAGACTCGTCACCCACGTAGAGCCCTTCCGTGGTCTCAAGGCTTTCCGGGCCTGGTGCCTGGCACTGAGTTGGCGACCGGGTGGCTGTAGCTACGCGGCCTCCTTTGACCGGGAATGCGGTTTTCTGCCTTCCTCTCTTACGTTCCCCACACAGCCATGGGTTTCTCTCAGGTCTGCGGAAAGAGTAACCGTGTGGTGGCGGTCGGAACCGTGTGGTGGCGGTCGGAACCGTAACTTGGTGCAGCCGAGATGTAGATGCCCCGACGAGGGGGCTGCCCCGCTGGCGCGATGCGCTGTGCTTCCCACGTCCTCTTCGCTGTCCCCCCACCTGAGGGCTGTCCCCCCACCTGAGGGCTGTCCCCCCCACCTGAGGGCTGTCCCCCCCACCTGAGGGCTGTCCCCCCCACCTGAGGGCTGTCCCCCCCACCTGAGGGCTGTCCCCCCCACCTGAGGGCTGTCCCCCCCACCTGAGGGCTGTCCCCCCCACCTGAGGGCTGTCCCCCCCACCTGAGGGCTGTCCCCCCCACCTGAGGGCTGTCCCCCCCACCTGAGGGCTGTCCCCCCCACCTGAGGGCTGTCCCCCCCACCTGAGGGCTGTCCCCCCCACCTGAGGGCTGTCCCCCCCACCTGAGGGCTGTCCCCCCCACCTGAGGGCTGTCCCCCCCACCTGAGGGCTGTCCCCCCCACCTGAGGGCTGTCCCCCCCACCTGAGGGCTGTCCCCCCCACCTGAGGGCTGTCCCCCCCACCTGAGGGCTGTCCCCCCCACCTGAGGGCTGTCCCCCCCACCTGAGGGCTGTCCCCCCCACCTGAGGGCTGTCCCCCCCACCTGAGGGCTGTCCCCCCCACCTGAGGGCTGTCCCCCCCACCTGAGGGCTGTCCCCCCCACCTGAGGGCTGTCCCCCCCACCTGAGGGCTGTCCCCCCCACCTGAGGGCTGTCCCCCCCACCTGAGGGCTGTCCCCCCCACCTGAGGGCTGTCCCCCCCACCTGAGGGCTGTCCCCCCCACCTGAGGGCTGTCCCCCCCACCTGAGGGCTGTCCCCCCCACCTGAGGGCTGTCCCCCCCACCTGAGGGCTGTCCCCCCCACCTGAGGGCTGTCCCCCCCACCTGAGGGCTGTCCCCCCCACCTGAGGGCTGTCCCCCCCACCTGAGGGCTGTCCCCCCCACCTGAGGGCTGTCCCCCCCACCTGAGGGCTGTCCCCCCCACCTGAGGGCTGTCCCCCCCACCTGAGGGCTGTCCCCCCCACCTGAGGGCTGTCCCCCCCACCTGAGGGCTGTCCCCCCCACCTGAGGGCTGTCCCCCCCACCTGAGGGCTGTCCCCCCCACCTGAGGGCTGTCCCCCCCACCTGAGGGCTGTCCCCCCCACCTGAGGGCTGTCCCCCCCACCTGAGGGCTGTCCCCCCCACCTGAGGGCTGTCCCCCCCACCTGAGGGCTGTCCCCCCCACCTGAGGGCTGTCCCCCCCACCTGAGGGCTGTCCCCCCCACCTGAGGGCTGTCCCCCCCACCTGAGGGCTGTCCCCCCCACCTGAGGGCTGTCCCCCCCACCTGAGGGCTGTCCCCCCCACCTGAGGGCTGTCCCCCCCACCTGAGGGCTGTCCCCCCCACCTGAGGGCTGTCCCCCCCACCTGAGGGCTGTCCCCCCCACCTGAGGGCTGTCCCCCCCACCTGAGGGCTGTCCCCCCCACCTGAGGGCTGTCCCCCCCACCTGAGGGCTGTCCCCCCCACCTGAGGGCTGTCCCCCCCACCTGAGGGCTGTCCCCCCCACCTGAGGGCTGTCCCCCCCACCTGAGGGCTGTCCCCCCCACCTGAGGGCTGTCCCCCCCACCTGAGGGCTGTCCCCCCCACCTGAGGGCTGTCCCCCCCACCTGAGGGCTGTCCCCCCCACCTGAGGGCTGTCCCCCCCACCTGAGGGCTGTCCCCCCCACCTGAGGGCTGTCCCCCCCACCTGAGGGCTGTCCCCCCCACCTGAGGGCTGTCCCCCCCACCTGAGGGCTGTCCCCCCCACCTGAGGGCTGTCCCCCCCACCTGAGGGCTGTCCCCCCCACCTGAGGGCTGTCCCCCCCACCTGAGGGCTGTCCCCCCCACCTGAGGGCTGTCCCCCCCACCTGAGGGCTGTCCCCCCCACCTGAGGGCTGTCCCCCCCACCTGAGGGCTGTCCCCCCCACCTGAGGGCTGTCCCCCCCACCTGAGGGCTGTCCCCCCCACCTGAGGGCTGTCCCCCCCACCTGAGGGCTGTCCCCCCCACCTGAGGGCTGTCCCCCCCACCTGAGGGCTGTCCCCCCCACCTGAGGGCTGTCCCCCCCACCTGAGGGCTGTCCCCCCCACCTGAGGGCTGTCCCCCCCACCTGAGGGCTGTCCCCCCCACCTGAGGGCTGTCCCCCCCACCTGAGGGCTGTCCCCCCCACCTGAGGGCTGTCCCCCCCACCTGAGGGCTGTCCCCCCCACCTGAGGGCTGTCCCCCCCACCTGAGGGCTGTCCCCCCCACCTGAGGGCTGTCCCCCCCACCTGAGGGCTGTCCCCCCCACCTGAGGGCTGTCCCCCCCACCTGAGGGCTGTCCCCCCCACCTGAGGGCTGTCCCCCCCACCTGAGGGCTGTCCCCCCCACCTGAGGGCTGTCCCCCCCACCTGAGGGCTGTCCCCCCCACCTGAGGGCTGTCCCCCCCACCTGAGGGCTGTCCCCCCCACCTGAGGGCTGTCCCCCCCACCTGAGGGCTGTCCCCCCCACCTGAGGGCTGTCCCCCCCACCTGAGGGCTGTCCCCCCCACCTGAGGGCTGTCCCCCCCACCTGAGGGCTGTCCCCCCCACCTGAGGGCTGTCCCCCCCACCTGAGGGCTGTCCCCCCCACCTGAGGGCTGTCCCCCCCACCTGAGGGCTGTCCCCCCCACCTGAGGGCTGTCCCCCCCACCTGAGGGCTGTCCCCCCCACCTGAGGGCTGTCCCCCCCACCTGAGGGCTGTCCCCCCCACCTGAGGGCTGTCCCCCCCACCTGAGGGCTGTCCCCCCCACCTGAGGGCTGTCCCCCCCACCTGAGGGCTGTCCCCCCCACCTGAGGGCTGTCCCCCCCACCTGAGGGCTGTCCCCCCCACCTGAGGGCTGTCCCCCCCACCTGAGGGCTGTCCCCCCCACCTGAGGGCTGTCCCCCCCACCTGAGGGCTGTCCCCCCCACCTGAGGGCTGTCCCCCCCACCTGAGGGCTGTCCCCCCCACCTGAGGGCTGTCCCCCCCACCTGAGGGCTGTCCCCCCCACCTGAGGGCTGTCCCCCCCACCTGAGGGCTGTCCCCCCCACCTGAGGGCTGTCCCCCCCACCTGAGGGCTGTCCCCCCCACCTGAGGGCTGTCCCCCCCACCTGAGGGCTGTCCCCCCCACCTGAGGGCTGTCCCCCCCACCTGAGGGCTGTCCCCCCCACCTGAGGGCTGTCCCCCCCACCTGAGGGCTGTCCCCCCCACCTGAGGGCTGTCCCCCCCACCTGAGGGCTGTCCCCCCCACCTGAGGGCTGTCCCCCCCACCTGAGGGCTGTCCCCCCCACCTGAGGGCTGTCCCCCCCACCTGAGGGCTGTCCCCCCCACCTGAGGGCTGTCCCCCCCACCTGAGGGCTGTCCCCCCCACCTGAGGGCTGTCCCCCCCACCTGAGGGCTGTCCCCCCCACCTGAGGGCTGTCCCCCCCACCTGAGGGCTGTCCCCCCCACCTGAGGGCTGTCCCCCCCACCTGAGGGCTGTCCCCCCCACCTGAGGGCTGTCCCCCCCACCTGAGGGCTGTCCCCCCCACCTGAGGGCTGTCCCCCCCACCTGAGGGCTGTCCCCCCCACCTGAGGGCTGTCCCCCCCACCTGAGGGCTGTCCCCCCCACCTGAGGGCTGTCCCCCCCACCTGAGGGCTGTCCCCCCCACCTGAGGGCTGTCCCCCCCACCTGAGGGCTGTCCCCCCCACCTGAGGGCTGTCCCCCCCACCTGAGGGCTGTCCCCCCCACCTGAGGGCTGTCCCCCCCACCTGAGGGCTGTCCCCCCCACCTGAGGGCTGTCCCCCCCACCTGAGGGCTGTCCCCCCCACCTGAGGGCTGTCCCCCCCACCTGAGGGCTGTCCCCCCCACCTGAGGGCTGTCCCCCCCACCTGAGGGCTGTCCCCCCCACCTGAGGGCTGTCCCCCCCACCTGAGGGCTGTCCCCCCCACCTGAGGGCTGTCCCCCCCACCTGAGGGCTGTCCCCCCCACCTGAGGGCTGTCCCCCCCACCTGAGGGCTGTCCCCCCCACCTGAGGGCTGTCCCCCCCACCTGAGGGCTGTCCCCCCCACCTGAGGGCTGTCCCCCCCACCTGAGGGCTGTCCCCCCCACCTGAGGGCTGTCCCCCCCACCTGAGGGCTGTCCCCCCCACCTGAGGGCTGTCCCCCCCACCTGAGGGCTGTCCCCCCCACCTGAGGGCTGTCCCCCCCACCTGAGGGCTGTCCCCCCCACCTGAGGGCTGTCCCCCCCACCTGAGGGCTGTCCCCCCCACCTGAGGGCTGTCCCCCCCACCTGAGGGCTGTCCCCCCCACCTGAGGGCTGTCCCCCCCACCTGAGGGCTGTCCCCCCCACCTGAGGGCTGTCCCCCCCACCTGAGGGCTGTCCCCCCCACCTGAGGGCTGTCCCCCCCACCTGAGGGCTGTCCCCCCCACCTGAGGGCTGTCCCCCCCACCTGAGGGCTGTCCCCCCCACCTGAGGGCTGTCCCCCCCACCTGAGGGCTGTCCCCCCCAC
The DNA here is from genome assembly GCF_000334495.1 of Tupaia belangeri chinensis. Taxonomy (NCBI): domain Eukaryota; kingdom Metazoa; phylum Chordata; class Mammalia; order Scandentia; family Tupaiidae; genus Tupaia; species Tupaia belangeri. The sequence continues at coordinate 3,266,542 of NW_006159574.1, forward strand.
CTGAGGGCTGTCCCCCCCACCTGAGGGCTGTCCCCCCCACCTGAGGGCTGTCCCCCCCACCTGAGGGCTGTCCCCCCCACCTGAGGGCTGTCCCCCCCACCTGAGGGCTGTCCCCCCCACCTGAGGGCTGTCCCCCCCACCTGAGGGCTGTCCCCCCCACCTGAGGGCTGTCCCCCCCACCTGAGGGCTGTCCCCCCCACCTGAGGGCTGTCCCCCCCACCTGAGGGCTGTCCCCCCCACCTGAGGGCTGTCCCCCCCACCTGAGGGCTGTCCCCCCCACCTGAGGGCTGTCCCCCCCACCTGAGGGCTGTCCCCCCCACCTGAGGGCTGTCCCCCCCACCTGAGGGCTGTCCCCCCCACCTGAGGGCTGTCCCCCCCACCTGAGGGCTGTCCCCCCCACCTGAGGGCTGTCCCCCCCACCTGAGGGCTGTCCCCCCCACCTGAGGGCTGTCCCCCCCACCTGAGGGCTGTCCCCCCCACCTGAGGGCTGTCCCCCCCACCTGAGGGCTGTCCCCCCCACCTGAGGGCTGTCCCCCCACTGAGGGCTGGCCGCCGCACTAGTTAAACTCCTGACTGTGCGACAGGCCGCCTTCTGCCCTGCCCGAGCTGCCGGGCTGCGGGTCTTGCGGGGACACGGTGTCGTGTGCTCGGCCCTCAGCCGTGTGCTCGCTCTGCCGTCATAGGTGACGTGCTGCTGCTTCAGCCCGTCCAAGGCCTCCTTGCTGTTTGCTGGGACGGCGCACGGCTCGGTGCTCGTGTGGGACCTGAGGGAGGACTCGCGGCTGCACCGCTACGTGGGGCCGAGCGACTGCACCTGCACGTTCCGGACGCCCACGTTCTCTACCGGTCAGCGCGTGGGGCCC
>NW_006159574.1:3268994-3281304 GCF_000334495.1 Tupaia belangeri chinensis
TGAGAGCTGTCCCCCCACTGAGGGCTGTCCCCCCACCTGAGGGCTGTCCCCCCACTGAGGGCTGGCCGCCGCACTAGTTAAACTCCTGACTGTGCGACAGGCCGCCTTCTGCCCTGCCCGAGCTGCCGGGCTGCGGGTCTTGCGGGGACACGGTGTCGTGTGCTCGGCCCTCAGCCGTGTGCTCGCTCTGCCGTCATAGGTGACGTGCTGCTGCTTCAGCCCGTCCAAGGCCTCCTTGCTGTTTGCTGGGACGGCGCACGGCTCGGTGCTCGTGTGGGACCTGAGGGAGGACTCGCGGCTGCACCGCTACGTGGGGCCGAGCGACTGCACCTGCACGTTCCGGACGCCAACGTTCTCTACCGGTCAGTGCGTGGTGCCCCGTCTCCCGGGACAGCCGCGGCGGGCGGGGGAGGCTTTGCGTTTATTCGCTCAACTCTGCCAGAGGCTGGGAGCTGCCTCCCGAGGAGAGGCACTGGCGGCCTAGCGGGAGTAAGCGTGTCCCGGGGCAGCGCCCGCCCAGGCCCGTGCCGCGGCCGTGGCTCTCTGCGGTGAGCCCCCCGAGGCCGTACAGCTGTGTGCACCCCCCGGCGAGGCTGGCACCTGGGCAGACGTGAGGACGTGCAGACAGCGGCTGGCCCCTGGGGCAGCAGCCCTGCCCTCGGCCAAGCCCTCGCAGGCTGTGGGCCCGGGCGTGGGCTTATCCCTTCCCAGACGCCTTGTCTTCCCCAGCTCCCTCGTTTGCTGGTCGGTTTGGGCCTGTTTCAGTTCTGGGTTTCCGAGTCCGCTTTCTGCCGGGCTTTACTCCGACAGCGTTCCCAGGTGCAGCTGAGCGGCGCAGTTTGCTGTGGAATGCCGCGTCTCGTCCACGCTGTACCAGGCTAGGGGAGCAGGGGTCCAGGCTGGGTGCCAGGCCGTCACCTGTCCTGTCCCCCGAAGGGCGCTCCAAGTGCAGCCTGGCTTTTCCTGCTGTTCAGCACCCTGCCCTGGGCCTCTGGGTTGGAGAGCTCTCCTGTCCACCCGTGAAGTGTGTCCCTTGGGGTGGGGCTGCTCCTGGCAGGGCCGGGCTGTGGCCTCACAGGGGCTCACTGTCACCCAGCGGTGCCCATCTCTGAGGTCACCTCCATCTTGGCCCCTCCTCACCCTCCTGCCTTTTGGGCTGTCCTGGGGCTCTCGCCCACGTCCCCGCAACCTTGCCACCCTCTCTCCGTGGCGTCTCGGCCTCTGCCCCGTGCCCTCCATGCCTTGGCTGGTGGCTGCTGAGCAGCGGCCTGAGTGCTGAAAGTGAGGTCTGAGTCGTTTTCCCCGAGGCCCACCCAGGGCTGTGGCCCGTGGGAATGCGTGTACAGACGCACGTGTGTGTAGACGGGCCCCTTCGGTCCACACGCCCCGCCGTGTTTGCGCAGTGCTAGCTACATCTCCGTGCCTCACTGCCCGCGGCACGGGCTCTCCACCCTAGATGGGACCCTGACGTCTGTGAGCCACCGGAGCCGCCTGCAGGCAGTAGAGCCCGTCCCCACGTCTGTCTACAGAAAGCAGAGCTGCGTGCTGTCTCCGTTCTCCACTCAGGAAGGTACCGGGGCCCCTCTTGAGCCCTCACCCACAGCCCTGAAGCGTGGTCTCCTTATTTAAAGCCACTCGTGTTCTCCTTAGAGATGGGCTTGTCGTTTCACATCGCATCCCTGGACGAGAGCGGCGTCCTCAATGTGTGGGTGAGTTGGTGGCCCAGCCCCACACGATGCGGGTGAGGGGAGGGGGTCTGGGGGGAGGACGGGGAGCAGTCGGCTAGCCGAGCAGCCCGGCTCGTCAGGAGCAGGCTAGGCGTCCTCCCGTGAAGAGGGGCCACAGCGCCTGACACGACAGGAGCCTCCACGGGCCTTCGAGGGGGTGGAGTGGGACAGGGGCAACGGGGTGGGCTGGGGAGCGACAGCACAGGCCCCCGGAGGGCGGACAGGGACTGGCACTGGCTGCTCACCAGGGCATGGGCAAAGAGGAAGTGAAAAGAGCAGATGGGGGACCAGCAGGTGGCGTGGTGGTTAAGGGTGCTGGGCTCCCACGTGGCTGACCGTGGTTCAAGTCCCGGACCTCGGGGCTTACTTTCTCACTTTCCCTCTTTCTCTTTCACTCTGTCCTTCCTCTGGTCAAACTAAAACAAATAAGTAAATAAGCAAATAAAGAAAGTTAAATTAAAGTTTAAAAATATTCTTTTTCTAAATTTTATTTTGTTTGACTTTATTTATTATTCGTATTTTAATTTGACCAGAGAGGGACAGAGAGAGAGAAAGAGGGGCCGTGAGAAAGCAAGCCGCCAGGCCCAGGACTCGAATCATGGTCAGCCACATGGGAGTCCAGCACCCTTAACCACCACGCCATCTGTTGGCCTCCCCAAAAAATAGTTCTTTTCTTTTTTTAAATAAAGAGCAAATGGGGGGCCAGCAGATGGCATTATGGTTACATCACTGGACTTCCATGTGGTCGACTGTGGTTCGAGTCCCAGACCCAGTGGCTTGAAACACACCTGGCATGTGTGCATGTGTGCCCAAATCCTGAGGGGAGGACGGAGGAGAAGGGTCTGCCGTGTAACCATCCCCCTGGGGTGATTTCTCGCTTTCTGTCTCTCTGGCAAGCATATGTGCCGTGTAGCAAACAAAACAAAACAAAACACTCTCCAAAAAAGAGCGAATGTTAGGAGTGAGTAGCTTTTAAGACCTTGGTTCCGACGCCGAAGCCAGTCTTCTCTCACGGCCCTCCGTCCCGAGCACCTGCTGCAGGCGCCTGCTTGGAGCCACTCTTTGCCGGCACCGTCCCGTGGCCGAGTGACAGGCAGCTCTTTTCCGTGTGCGTTCCAGGTGGTGGTCGAGCTGCCCAAGGCGGACACCGCGGGCTCAGTAAGCGACTTAGGTAACTACGACGTCCACGTGAGTTTCCCTCAGTGCTCCCCAGGGCGGCTGGGGATCGACGGAGCCGGGAACGCCTCGAGGGCACATGAGCAGCTTCCTGGTCCTGCCCTCTGAGCAGGGCTGTGCCCAGAATCTGGTTTCAACATACATAAATTTCTAGTTCATTGCTTTGCAGCTTTTTTTTTTTTAAGAATTATTTTATTTAACTTTATTTGTTTTAATTTGATCAGAGAGGGACAGAGAGAGTGGGGGGGGAGAGAGGGAAAGTGAGAAAGCAAGCCACCAAGCAGGTCTGGGACGGAAACCATGGTTGGCCGTGTGGAGTCCAGTGGCTTTACCACCACACCACCTCCCAGCCACCAAACTTTGGTTCTTATCCTGAAGCAGTAGACGGAGGAAATGCTGTGTATTGACGATATTTGGGTGTCATTTATAATCAGGTATCTAGGCAGGAAGAATGGCTCCGGCCGCCACAGCCAGGCGCTGGTCCAGGCATGGACACTGAGCAACACTCAGCCGTGGTCTCCTGTCTAGGTCTGCTCCCCGGAGGGAGGATCAAGTTGGTGCACAGCGCTGCGGTCCAGCTGAGCGACAGGTAAGGCGTGCCGCCCTGAGCTTGAGCCCCATTCTGCCAGTCCTAAGTGAGATGCGCCACACCGAGCTAAACGCTTCCTGGTCGCACTAGCTCTCCCCACAGAAGGGAAGTGACATAGAGTAACTGCACACACAGTGAATGTGTGGTCTTTTATTTTTAGGGAGATTTTTGCTATAGGATGTGCATGCTCACCGAAGAGACAGAGAGAGAAACTGAGAAGTCACCCCCAGGGGGATGGCCACACCACAGTTTCTTCTTTACTGTTCTCCTCTTGGGATCTTGGGCATGCACACGCGCCCGGCGTGAGTCTTAAGCTGCCAGGTCTAGGACTCGAACCGGGGTCAACTATGTGGGATCCCAGCGATTACACCATCTGCTGGCCCCTTACCTTTTTTTTTTTTTTTTCTGTTTTTGAGTGCATGGTCATTTTTTGTAATGAAAAAACTCTATTTTATCTCACTGTAATTTTACTATTTAATTATTTTAATTATTTACTATTTTATTATTTTTAATGACTCAGCGTAATGAACACAACTTCCAGGTATAGAGCTAACATTTTTATTTTTATCAAAAATGTTTCCTATTGGGACCAGCAGTTAGCTTAATGGCTATGTTGCTGGACTCCCACATGGTTGACTGCTGTTCGCGTCCCGGACCCGGTGGCTTAAACTCACGCCGGACGCGTGTGCGTGCGTGCCCAGAATCCCGAGAGGAGAATGGAGGAGAAGGGATTGTGGCGTGGCCATCCCCCCTGGGATGTGATTTCTTTCTTTCTGTCGCTCTGTCTCTCTCTCTGTCTGTCTGGCGAGCGCACATGCCCTATAGCAAAAACCTCTCCAAAAAAAAATGTTTCGTATCTTATAAGTCAACACTATTTTTAATGCTGTCCTGAAGTTAAACTTAATGACATTTCAAGACCCAGAAACATTGAACATTTAGAAGTTTATTCTAAATGTTAGATTCTGCTTTTACTCATGTAACTCAATAGAATAAATAAAAATAAGATAAAATTATTTTTTCTGATTTCTTATTACATTTAATCATTGTACATCTTTTTTTTTTTTTTGCCGTAGGGGGCGTGTGCTTGCCAAAGAGAGACAGAGAGAGGGAAAGTGAGAAAGAACCAGCCAGGGGCTGGCCAAGCTGCAGTCCCTTCTCCATTCTCCTCTTGGGATTTTGGGCATGGATGCACGTGCATTTATAGTGATTTTCAGGACACCAGGTCCAGGACTCAAACCACTGTCAGTCATGGGAGAGTCCACGCTGTAACCATCATGCCACCTGCTGACCCCAATAGTTGGACACCATTACAGCACACAGCATGGTTTTTCAAAGCGTGCATGCAGTGCATATCAAGAAAGTCAAATATACTAGTATGTATATCATTTTCAACAGAGGGCCTTACATTTTTGTGTCCTTGAATGCTTTTGTCCTGAGCCCTTCCTTCCCTCCCCTACAGTCTACCCTCTCCTCTCTGGTATCTACGGCTGCCCTCCCCGCTGTTAGATCTTCCAGCCTTCCAACTTCTGCGGTACACTTCAGACAGCTGGCGTGTACTAATCAGGGGTATATTGGGTCATAGAAAAAGTCTCGATGTGTTTTTCTGTGCAAAACCAAATACAATGTTTGTTTCAGTCTGGCTTGCTTCACGTAGCATTCAATCTTCTATATGCATCCACTTGTATCGAATGACAAGTTCTCGTTATTCTTTATGGCTGAGTGGATTCTATAATATACCTGTGCCACATTTTTTCAATCCAGTTCTTGGACACCTAGACTGACTCCATGTCTTAGCGATTGTGAATAATGCTGCGATAAACATGGATGTGCTAGTGTCTTTCTGATGAATATTTCCGTACCCTTTGGGTAAATACGGAGTGGGGTTGCTGGGTCGTGTGGTAACTCTCGCAGTGGGGTTGAGGAACCCCGTGTTCTCCGCGGTGGCTGTGCGAGCATCTCACCAGCAGTGCGGGACAGCCCGTTTCGCCACAGCCCTGCCAGCCCTTGCCGTTGTGTGTATTTGTCCATAGCCGCTCTGACCAGGCTACCGGTATCTCACGGTGGTTTTGATTTGCATTTCTCTTATAATAAGAGACGTTGAGCATTATTTTTTTCCTGTGCTTTTTGGCCATTTGTATGTCTTCATTAGAGAGTCGTCTGTTCAGCCTATTTCCCCATTTTTCTTTTTTTGGAGAGATTTTTGCTATAGGGAGTGTGCGCTTGCCAGAAAGAGAGACAGAGAGACAGAGAGCGAGAAATCACCCCCTGGGGGGGAGGGCCACGCCGCAACCCCTTCTCCATTCACCCCTCGGGATCCTGGGCACGCACGCGCCCGGCATGAGTTTAAGCCACCGGGTCCGGGACTCGAACTGTGGTTGACTACATGGGAGTCCAGCAAGATAGCCATTACGCCAACTGCTGGTCCCTAACTTCCCTGTTTTTAAATTGGGTTATTTGTTTTAGTTGTGGGTGAACTATTTGAATTATCTCTATATTCTGGTTACTAGTCCCTTATTTTTAGCATGTTTACAATTACTTTCTCCCCTTCTGTGGGCTGTCTCTTCATTCTGAGTATTGTTTCCTTTACTGTACAGAAGTTTTTTAACTTGATGTAATCCCATTTGTCTAATTTTGAAATTTTTACCTATGCATTAGGGGGTCTTAGAAATCTTTGCCTACTCCAGCATCTTCAAATGTCCCGTCTGTGTTCTCCACCAGTAGTTTATAGTTCGATGCTTTATGTGTAGATCTTTCACATTTTGAGTTCATTTTTGTTAATGATGACGGGGTCCAGTTTCATTTTTCTACAGATGGATATCCAGTTCTTCCAGCGACGTTTGCTGAAGAGCCTTTCTTTTTCCCACTGAATCGTCTGTGGCCTTTGTGGAAGGCGGCTGGCGTGTATCTGGGGCTTATTTGTAGCTGTCTGTCTGTTGCATCGGTCTGTCTCCTCCATACATGCCAATCCGCTCGTCACAGCTCTGGGATAGACTCCTGCTTTATTCTTCCTGCACGGGATTGCCTTGGCATTGTGCAGCCTTTCATGATCTCAGACGAATGTACGATTCTTTGTTCTGTTTCTCTGATGAATGCCGCTGGTAATTTGATTGGAATTGAATTGAATTTGTGAGTCAATACATTGATTCTTCTAATCCTAGGAGGCAGAACGACTTTCCACTTTTGTGTGTCATGCTCAATATTGGTTTTCCGTTTTCCTCGTAGAGCTCTTGCCTCTTTGGTTGGGTTTATGCCTAGATGTCTTAGTTTCCTGTGGCTATTATAAATGAGATTGTCTCTTCAGTTCTACCTCAGTCTGTTCTCTGTTGGTGCATAAAAATGCTATCGGTTTGAAGACATCATTTTTGTTATTTACTGTGCTCAGGGGCTGTCATATGAATTACCCTGGAAGTTTTTTGATCCTGTTTCTTCATCATTACACAGAACGTATTGGGTTATTGGAAAGGTCATGACAAACTTTTTCTATGCAAAAATGCCTCGTGACTTTTCTGAGAACCCAATATTTGGGAGGTGGACCCATCCATAAGTTCATGAAGGCTTAGAGATTTTTTTTTTAGCTTGTTTGCCATAGGCCACATATGCTTACTGGAGAGAGAAAGAGAGGGAACCGTGAGAAATCTTCCCCAGGAGGGATGACCTCAGCCTTCTGCTCCCTTCTCCTGTCAGATTTTGGGCACACGTGCAGATGCATCCGACATGATGTTTCAAGCCAGGAGGTCTGGGACTCGAACAGCAGTCAAGTTCAGTGCCTTCACCATGCCACCTGCTGGTTCCTGGCTTGCTTGTTCCTATGTGAGAGAGAGAGACAGAGAGACAGAGAGACAGAGTTTGGCAAGCTCAGGGCCTCCCCGCCAGCCAGACACAGGCATGCCATCATGCCTGGCACGTCCAGGTAGGTCTGGGACCTGGACCTTCCATTGGCTCGGCGTCTCATGGCAGCCCCCTCCCCCTGTGTCTCTGTGGCCAGGCCCCCTGCCTGCAGCTCAGACTCCCGCAGTGGGGTCAAAGATGCCTGTGGCGGTGCACCCGTCCTCCCTGGGGCTGGGCTGGCCAGGGTGTGGTGGCCATGTCTGGGGCAGGTGGCACAGACTTGGGGAGAGGAGCCTGGGAAGGGGACTGAGGGGGCAGCCAGGTTCTTCTGCCTGTGCCACACTGTGGAAGGGGCAGCGGTGGCCTTCAGTTAACAGCTGCAAAGCTGCCTAAAGGGAAGACCAGTACAGCTAAGTGTAGTTTTCAAAAGAAGGAAGGTCCAAATGGCGGAAACCGGGAGGGGCTTGCCCTTAGGGAAAGTTCCGAGCTCACACTGCTGCCAGGGCGGGTCTGTCCCAGGCCTCTGTGGCTGTGCAGGTCCCCATGTGCCAGGGCCTCCCTGGGGCAGGGTACCGGGATTGACATGTCCGAGAGGACTTCAGTGAGAGAATTCAGAAGGCCTCGCCCAGCCCAGGGAAGGCAGAGGAGCTCGAGAACCTTCAAGTGGTGGGTTTGAGCCTGGGTGTGGGGACTTGCAGGCTGGGGTGTGAGCATCGGGGCCTTGGTAGGCTCATGGCTGAAGTAGCAGGAGAACTTTGCTTCTCCAAGCTGGGCTCGCAGGAGTGCACCTGGAGCACGGCACCTAAGTCAAACGCTCGTGCGAGAACTGTAGAAACTCCAGGCACGGGAGCCAGTGCGCCATGGGTGGCGGCAGTGCGCTGGGGCTTGAGCCGGTGGCCAGCCCCAGAGGCCTGCTGGAAATGAGTCTGATCTCTGAAGCGAAGACCTTAGTGGTCTTCGGGCAGGCGTAGCTGACGGGAGGTGGAGCCCAGGGTAGGTCTGGAGAAATGGCCCATGTGCAGCAGCAGAGGAGAAAGACAAAAGAAGTGGGAACCGAGAAGTGCTGGCTCTCAGAGGAGCGTCCGTGGCCTGTGGCATGCCCAGTGACACGTGGTGGCACTTGGTGAATGTCTCGTGTCGCCATCGTCCGTGAGGTTCCAAACGGCCCACCTGCTCACCTTGTTTTTGCAGCCTCCCCCATCAAGGCAGTGGACTCTGGGGGACCGTGCAGACACTGAGTGTTAAATTCCTGCCGTCAGATCCCAACCACTTTGTCGTTGGCACGGACATGGTGAGTCATATTCTAAGTTTCCCCGTATGCTCATTCTCTACCTGGGGAGTTCCGAATTTACCACTGGATGCTGTTTGCTCTTCTTATGACGCTGTTCATGTTGTCTCGAGGGTGACGGCTCTGCCTGACCTCATGGCCAGGGTGCTCACCAGTCACCCTGGCCTTCTGCTCGCCAGGGCCTTGTAAGCCACAGCACACGGCAGGAGGTGACGGCATCTCCTCGGTCATTCAAGCCCCTGCAGGGTGGCACGCGGCCAGTCAGAGTCAATGTGATCGACTTCTCGCCATTTGGAGAGCCAATATTCTTGGTAAGAAAGGCTTTCTTGAGCGGCAGTTCCTGTTAGGGGTGATCGGGGCCTATTTAGCCACCATGACTAGATGGCAGGGGTCCACTGGAGAATTTTAAAAGCTGGTAATTAACCAGGCTACAAATCGATCATTTATTCAGCCTCAAAGGTCTGAAAGGAGAAATGTAGTCTGGCCGGCTTCACCTGGCGCCACAGTTCCCAAACCCATTCACTCCGTCAGACGCCAGGTCTCCTTTCTACGGCTGAGCAGTACACCACGGTGTATACGCACCACACTTTTTCAGGAAAAAATAAGTAAACAAAAGAAAAGAAAATGCTTAAAAGCACACTCACAGTAAAAGGAGAAATGCGACACTGACAGTAAAGGGGCGAGCGTGGCCCGCTGGCAGGGCGGCTGGCGTGCTGAGCGTGGGGCTGGCCACACAGCCGACTGCAGCTCGGCCCCGGTCAGCCTGAGAGCTGGGCACATGTACCACAGCCGGAGGGTCGCAGGCCAGGGGGTGCTGCGGCAGGACAAGACCCTGGCGAAGGTCCCCCTCGCTCTGCAGTGGAAGCTCATGCTCTCTCACAAACAATACAAACACGAGAAACTTAGAATACATAACCCGCTGAGAAATTTGTCTCTCTGGCTAGCGCACGCACCCTATAGCAAAAAACTCTCCCCAAAAAAGTCAGATATCTAGACCAGCCAAAATGTCAAGAAATTTGTAGTGTTAGAATTTTTGCCTTCCGTTCATTTGACAAAACGTGTCTGGGTCAGTGTTCAGAGTCTCGACCCGCGGAGACAGTCGGGATGACCGCTGGGAAGGCAGCGGCGCCCGCTTTGCTCAGACGCACCCCAGGGATGCGCTGGCTGCTTGGCATCCCAGTTGTCTTCCTTTAGGCCTGGTGTCAGCCCGCCCACCCGGCCAGCAGGCAGATGTGGATGGGCTGAGCTGAAGAGGGAGGAAGGGCAGGACTGCATCTAACAGCCAGCGGCTCAGTGCCAGCCAGGATACAGGTGTTCCACTACAGCCTGGTAGCCCCTTCCTGAATCTTGCCAGCTTTCCCTGCGCTCCGACTTACCCCTGTGACTGACAGCCTGAACACACACGGTCAAGTACCGTGCCACTGTCGGGGCAGATGGCGCTTCGCCACGATTGCGTCCACATGTGCGAGCCCAGTCCTGAGAGGGACTTCACTCTCTCTCTCTCTCTCTCTCTGACTGTCTCCACTGGGCACATGCACCATGTCAAAAAGCTAACAAAGAAGTCACTTTTTACACCCTTGGAGCTGAGGCCCAGGCTGAGTCGGTGCTGTGAGCTGTGTTGCACGCTGCATCTCCCGGCCTGCTCCCGGCTCCGTTGGCCTGGCCGTGGGGAAGGCCAGGTGCAGAGTGCCCCAGGGAACACCTGCCTCTGAGAGTGGGGGCGGGCTTGATGCCAGAATTTTACATGAGGAGAAAGAAAACAGACAAATGCCTTTTTGCTGTCCTAAGCTTATGCTCTCAGAATTTCTTTGAAACAGAAACTAGAGTAACGCCCCCTCCCCCCACCCCCAGGCTGGCTGCTCGGACGGGAGCATCAGGCTGCACCGGCTCACGGCCGAGCACCCCGTTCTACAGTGGGACAACAGCACCACCGGCCACGCAGTCACCGGCCTGCAATGGTCCCCCACGCGGCCCGCGGTGTTCCTGGTCCAGGACGACTCGGCCAATATCTACGTCTGGGACCTGCTACAGAGCGACCTGGGCCCCGTGGCCAGACAGCCCGTCTCCCCGGATAGGTGAGTGAGGGCTGGGCCGACATGTGGGGCAGGCTGGATGTAACCAACCGCTCTCAGCTTGTGTGCTTCCGGACGTGGCTGTTTTCGCTGATGTCGAGATAATGTATTTGCAGCTGCATATTAGATTTACGTGTTTAGATAATATGATAACACTGAAATTTCTTAGAGCAATTCTTGGTCGCCAACATGGAGCAGGGCCGGGGCGGAGCAGCGCCCCTCTCCTCCTGCCCCACCAGGTGGCACACTCGTTATACCAAGGGTCCTCGGCAGCCACCACTGCCCCAGCGCAGGGCACCGGGTCCTCCCAGAGAGTGGTGCTCGTTAAGTGGTACTCAGGGTCACTTTCTGCTGTCGCTATTCTGCTCAGCCTCAGACACGCTCCCGTCTGTTTATGAAGGGAACCGGAGGGTTGCACTGGTCGGAACCAGGTCAGAGTTCCGTGGGCTCTTGGGGGCACAGGTCACTGCTGAGAAAGTGAGGTGGGCGGCACGGCGCAGGCTGTGGGCACCCTCTGAGGTGCTGAGCCACTGGAGGCCTGTGCTCAAGTCCTGGCCTGACCTGAGAGAGTGGGGCCTGGCCAGCCGGAGGGCTCTGGGGAGCGTGGTGGTGCCCGTTTCCCTCGTGGGTGAAGTAAAAATGCCTTCAGAGCCCCAGCTGGGTATCGAGCACCGACCGTGTGAGCACCCTTGTGCACCCTGGGCAGCTGGGGAATGCTGCTGGCTGGGGTGAGGAGGCATGGGGGGGTGGGCGTGACGTGCTCTCAGCGTCCTAGTGAGTATACACTTGGACGAAGACTTAGCTGGTGGGGACGGGGAACACAGGCTCGGGGGAGCTGACTAGTCCCTGCGGACCAGCCCAAGTACAGCCATGGGGTGGGACGAGGGCCTAGGGTAGCAGGCTCGGACCCTTGGTCATGGCGCGGGCTCGCTGGGGCCCTGGCACCAGGCTCTGAAGAGAATTGCCCGCCTGCCCTGGGCTGCTAGTGGTCTCAGAGCCTCTGAGCAGCCAGAGGAGCAGGGCCTGGCCTCCCTGCCACAGGGAGGACCCGGGAAGAGGGGCACGGCTGCTCCATGTAGCGCCCTCCTCGGGCGCGGGGAGTGGGAAGCAGTGTGGGCGTGAGCTGTGCAGCAAACAGCATGGTCACACGAGGCTGGTGGGAAAGGACCGGTCGGTCCAGCTGAGGCCCAAAGATGCTCACCCTCCTGCCTGGTCCCGAAGGGCCCAGCACCCCACGCTGCGGGGAGGGGCACAGCACAGGCCCCCGAGGGACGGAGCCGACTGAGCATCCCCCCTGCCCGGGGCGGCACGGAGACCCGCCGAGCCCTCAGCCCTCAGCATGCTCCTGTAGGTCCGGTGGACGTGGGAGCCCCGGCCCCGTGTGCTGACCTCCACCCACGCCCCTCTTGCAGGCTGGTGGCCATGACTGTTGTCGGGGAGCCAGAGAAGGCGGCCGGCGGCTTCCTGCTTCCTTGCCCTGGTGCTGGTCAGAGCTTCGGGCGCAGTGGACATCCAGTACCTGAAGAGGCTCTGGGCGGCCCCAGCAGGGGACGAGCACCACCAGCTGCTGCAGCTCCTGCAGGAAGCCTCCCGGCAGGAGGGGGCAACGCAGAGGCAGGGGGAGGCGTGG
>NW_006159574.1:3281581-3281936 GCF_000334495.1 Tupaia belangeri chinensis
ATGTGCACTATACACACCCACCTGCATTAAAGGAGTCACTCCCCTGGGCTCTGCCAGCGCGTGGGCTTTTCTGTCTCTTTCTTCTTTGGCTATAAGTCACATGTACTCTCCCGAGGCAGACAGAGAGAGAGCGAGAGGTCACCCTCAGGGCGGTGGCCCCACCACAGTCTCCTCAGGGTCTTGGGCAGGCACGCACACACCGGCCTTGATTGTCAAACCGCCAGTCCAGGACTCAACCCGCAGAGTTGACCGTGTGGGGCCCTCACCTTGACCTCCATGCCTCCTGGAGGCCCTTCCTTTTTTCAGTGCCGCAAGCTGTATGCACTGCCTGCTCCCACAGGCAGCTCCCAACACC
>NW_006159574.1:3283818-3311692 GCF_000334495.1 Tupaia belangeri chinensis
AGGCGGTGGGCCATGACTGTTGTCGGGGAGCCAGAGAAGGCGGCCGGCGGCTTCCTGGCCCTGGTGCTGGGCAGAGCCTCTGGCGCAGTGGACATCCAGTACCTGAAGAGGCGCTGGGCGGCCCCAGCAGGGGACGAGCACCACCAGCTGCTGCAGCTCCTGCAGGAAGCCTCCCGGAAGGAGGGGACACCGCAGAGTCAGGGGGAGCCGTGAGCACCCGTGCGGTGGCGCATGTGAGAGAAGAGCAGGGGGGCCGGTTTTATGCGTGTGCATGTGTGCTTGTGCGTCTGTGTGTGCTCTTTATGAGGATGCTGACGTACCCAGCACACGCCCTGTCTAGGTGGAGAATACGAATGCCTGGGTGCACCACGCTCGGCACCAGCAGGGGGCGCCCAGCTCGCTCCTCAGCATTTCTGGGTGTTCTTAGAACGGCTTTGGAATTGCACGCTCTGCCAGGAAGGTGTGTTGTAGCGAACTGTTTTTTTAGGTGTGGACGATACACACACACCTGCATTAAAGGAGTCACTCCCCTGGGCTCTGCCAGCGCGTGGGCTTTTCTGTCTCTTTCTTCTTTGGCTATAAGTCACATGTACTCTCCCGAGGCAGACAGAGAGAGAGCGAGAGGTCACCCTCAGGGCGGTGGCCCCACCACAGTCTCCTCAGGGTCTTGGGCAGGCACGCACACACCGGCCTTGATTGTCAAACCGCCAGTCCAGGACTCAACCCGCAGAGTTGACCGTGTGGGGCCCTCACCTTGACCTCCATGCCTCCTGGAGGCCCTTCCTTTTTTCAGTGCCGCAAGCTGTATGCACTGCCTGCTCCCACAGGCAGCTCCCACTCCCCATGGACGCTCCTGCCCCGTGGGTCCCCGCTCTCCTGGGCCCTGCCCCACGGGTCCCCACTCTCCTGGGCCCTGCCCCGTGGGTCCCCGCTCCTGGGCCCTGCGCACTCCCCGTGGGTCCCTGCTCCTGCGCGCTCCCCGTGGGTCCCCGCTCTCCTGGGCCCTGCGCTCCCCGTGGACACCCCTTCCCCGTGGGTCCCCGCTCTCCTGGGCCCTGCGCTCCCCGTGGACGCCCCTGCTGTGAGGGCTGTGCCCACTGTCCCCTGGGTGTTGTTTCCGACTTGTGACTTCATAACTAGCTACAATGTTTGAAGATCGATGGCATAGGGTTTTTTTTATATAATTATTTTTATTTAACTTTATTATTATTTCCCAGTTTAATCAGAGAGAGACAGAGACAAAGTGAGAAAGCAAGCCACCAGCTCTGGCCCTCAGACCGCGGTCAGCTATGTGCGAGTCCAGCACCTTTAACCACCACGCCACCTGCCGGCCCCAGAGATCAGTGTCAGGTTTTAGTTCAGACTCTACCTTGTTCGGAATTCGGATGGACGTCCGTCCTGCTGGCCCCTGGGCTCTGGCTGGCAGCTGTGCCCGCTCTCCTGGCACCTCTCTGCTCCCCCAGCTGTTGGCTCGGGCTCAAGTCTCTGGATTGCCCAGGACCCGTTCAAGGGAACGGCACTGTGTGCTCCCGTGATGTGGCGTCAAGAATGACTTTGTGCTCTTGGTCTGAAACGTGGAGAGGTTAGAACGGACACAGGCTGTGCAGGGTCGGAGGTGCCGTCTGACCTCGTGCTCGCTGCACGCAGAGGGGGCCCCCGTGGGGTCATGGGCACACGCGGCAGCAGCGGAGGGAGCAGAGTGATTGCAGTCGCTAACACACGTCTAGGGAGGCTGGGAGCATTGTCCGTCCCCATGCTCGTGTGCACACGTGTGAGTGCGTGTGCGTGTCGTGTGTTGTGCAGGAGGCTCTTGTTATTGCGACCCTCCTTCCTCTGCCTCCTGAGCAACCAGACTACAGGCCTGCGCTGTGGCCCAGCCTCCCGCGGCCTCAGCCTGCCGAGCAGGGCACCTGCCCCTGCTGGAACGCCGTCCCGTGTCTAGCTGCACCCTCTGTCAGATTTGGTGAAAATTAATAGGGAGCCTCCTCAGGGTGGCCTCCCGATCCTTTCTTGAGGCCTGGGTGGGGCTTACAGCACAGGGGTCCTCCCAGCACCCCCTGGCATATGTATTCTCAGACACGCATTGCCCACGGCCATGCCCTGGGGTTGGCGTGAAGCCTGGGCCCTTGGTGGGCTTTCCCTGCCCTGTGGACTGCACAGCCTCCACTGAAAATGCCATTGGCGTTTCTTTCTGTCCCAGCGTCCTAGCGCTCAGAGGTTTGTGAGCTGAACAGATATGTGAAGGTCACCAAAAAAATCTGACAAGGCCAGAGAATCTGCCCGACAGCCTGGTCCCAGGGGGGCTGCCGCTCGGTGTGTGTGTCAATCCCACGCCCTCAGCACCTTCCCCGGCTGGGTGACCCTCACCGAAGGCCTTCTAGGGGCTGGCAGCACCCTGGGCCACCTCGAGGGGGGGCGAGACTAGCGACAGCCATGCTGCCGACTCGTGGCAGCTAACGGCCTCTAGCTCCCCTCGGGCCCCCCTGGCTGCACAGGGCCACCGTCAGGCAGTTTCCACAATGCCGCCGGCATTCGCTGTGGTCACTGTCCTCTGCAGCCAGGCCTATGTTCCGAGCACAGACAGAAGTGGTTTCTCTTTTGAGCCACATTTGTGTTATTTAGAAATCACTCTTCTTGGGGGACCACCAGTTGGCATAATGGCTACCTCACTGGACTCCCATGTTGTCAACTGCGGCTCGAGTCCTGGACCCAGTGGCTTAAGTTCACGCCGGGCGCATGTGCGTGCGTGCCCAAGATCTCAAGAGGAGAACGGAGAAGGGATTGCAGTGTGGCCATCCCCCCCTGGGGAGTGATTTCTCGCTTTCTGTCTCTCTGTCTCTCTCTGTCTTTCTGGCGAGCGCACGCACCCTATAGCAAAAACCTCTCCAAAAAGAAAGGAAGAAATCACTCTTCTTGGGACCAGCAGATGGCGTAGTGGTCACATCACTGGCCTCCCACATAGTTGCCCACTGTTCAAGTCTTGGGCCTGGCGGCCTAAAACTCATACCGGGCACATGTGCCCAAAATCCCGAGAGAATGGAGGAGAAGGGATTGCGGCATGGCCATCCCCTAGGGTGTGATTTCTCGCTTTCTGTCTCTGTCTCTCCAGCGAGCACACAGACCCTATAGCACAAACCTCTCTAAATAAATCAATCAGTCTTCTTTCAAGATTTGTCACGTATGCATAAAGAAAAGAAAACACCACCCTCTATGTTTGCTCACCCCCAAAGGGTGGTCTCCCCGCAAGGTGGCAGCCGTCAGCAGGGTGGGGTCCTCCTCTCCCTGCGGCCCATGGGCTGGTCTGGCACGTGTCATCTTCCAGCCTCACTGGGCTAAGAGCTCGGGACGGCCACTTCCTTTCTCCTGTGGCCTCCCCAAGCCGAGCCCTTAGCAGTAGGTGCTCTGCAGACAGCCTGGAGGGAGGAGCAGGAGATGGGGCAGAGTCGGAGGACCTGCCAGGGCTCCCCCGTGTGAGGCATCCAACACCTGCCATCGCAGCCCCTTCAGGGTGGCGGCAGGTGGTGCGCAGCCCCCTGGTCCTCAGAGCTCTCTGCAGAGTGGGAGACAGCATGGCTTCCCAGGCGCCCCTCTGGGGTCTCTCTCCCAGGCCCAGGGTTGCGGGTCCTGGGTGGCAAAGTGGGTGGAGCTGGAAATGGAGCGAGGCTGTGGCGTCTGCCAGAGAGCTGTCTGGTCCAGGGCTCTGCACCTGGAAACGCACCCTGGCACCACCTTCCCGAGTCCAGCACTAGCAACGGGCCGGGATTGGCACACCTGAGACCTGCGACCTGCAGTCCTGAGCAGAGGCCGTTCAGCATGGGGCTGTGATTCAGAAGGGCTGCGAGAGAGCAGTGTGGTGTCCCTGCTGGTCACCGGCTGGGCTGGGCTGGGCTGGGCTGGGGCTGGGGCAGGATGGAGGCCCAGCCCCTGCCAGTGGGGAGGCCCCGGCCCAGTGCAGGAAGCCCACAGGGAGGACCCAGCCCAGGACGCTGACTGGAGCAGGCGGGGTCGGGGGAGACTGCGCAGGACGGAGGAGCAGGTGCTATGTGACAGGAGAGAGGCCACCAGGGCAGTGGGCAGAGGGCAGAATAAGGACCTGGCAGGGTCATTTCTTCCCTCTTTGTTGCCTTCTCTTGAGTAAACTGAGCATTTTTTAAAAGAGATTTTTGTCATAGGGCGCGTGCACTCACTGGAGAGACAGAGACAGGAAACGAGAAATTACCCCCGGGGGGGTGCCACGCTGCAATCCCTTCTCCACTCTCCTCTGGAGAATCGGACACGTGTACACATGCACCCAGCATGAGTTTTTGTTTGTTTGTTTTTTATGTTTTGTTTTTTTTGGAGAGGTTTTTGCTATAGGGCACGTGCACTTGCCAAAAAGAGAGAGCCAGAGAGACAGAAAGCGAGAAATCACCCCCCAGGGGGGATGGCCATGCCACAATCCCTTCTCCTCCATCTTCCTCTCGGGATCTTGGGCACGCACACACATATGCCCGGTGTGAGCTTTAAGCCACCGGTGTCCGGGACGCGAACTGCGGTCGACTACATGGGAGTCCAGTCCCAGCCATTACGCTAACTGCTGGTCCCCCACCGGCGTGAGTTTTAAGCTGCCGGGTCCGGGACTCAAACTGCGATGACGACGTGCGAGCCCACGGCGTAACCATTACGCCATCTGCTGGTCCCACTGAGCACTTTTTAATGATTCCATTTTATGTCCTCAATTGACTGGTCGCCTGACCTCGTGTGAGAGGTTAGTGGTGGCCCAGGTTTGCCGTGTTTCGCAGGGTCTGGTACCGGAGTGTGGGAAGAAGCGTGGCGTGGAGCAGAAGCAGTTGCTTCCCCCACCTGCCTTAGGTTTACAGGTGTCTGCCTTGGATATCAGTGGCACTGCCCGCGTCCCTCGTGCCAGCCCTGAGGGGTGGGGTTCTAGGTGTCTACTGGGCGCCCGGAGGACGAGCCTCCAGGGCTGATCAGGTCAGCTTCCAGGGACCTCTGCGCCCACCTCTGCCCAGTGCCCCCTCCTGGCTGCTGTGGGACGTCTCTGCCTCTCCCTTGCCGTCCGTACCAGGACATGACACGTGTCTGGCTCGTCCGTCCGGTTGCTACCCGTCCTGCTCAGTGCTCTCTGGGCTTGGATCTGTGGTTTGAGGTCTGGCATTAATTTTGGGAAATTCTTGTCACGTTTCCTCAGATATGCCGTCTTCTTTCTTTTGAGGTTACGGCGGTGCATACCTGGGACCCCCGGACACAGGTTGTTCTCAGTCCCGTTTGAGACTGGGTATGTCCGTGCGTTGCAGACTCAGGCTGCCCAGAGAGCAAACGCCGCTGGGGGGTAGAACTCGGGTCACTCCGCCAGCAGACCAGGGAGTTCAGCTCCCACGCTGGGCCTGATTTGGGCAGGGGCGAGGGCTTGGGCTGGGAGTTAACGGGGAGGTTGGCCCACAGCACGCAGGGTTGGGCGATGGGCGGCAGCAGACCGGAAGGGGTTCAGAACCCGCTCTCCCCAGCCCTGAGCCTGACGACCGCCCTGGGCGCCCTTTAGCGGCTGAGCTGTGTGATGCCTTCAGTGCAGGTGGCCGGCCGGCCGTTTGCTGCCTCACGTGGGCCTGTCTGCCCGTCGTGCAGCCTCGGGGTGAGCCGCGGGGGGTGCGCCCTGCCTGGCGCTGTCTACACCCCACTCCACTCGTTCTTGTTGAGCTGTCCTGTTACAGCCGGTTGCCGTTTGTCTGCCGAAGTCACCGTCTGTGTGTCCCCTGCCTTCCCTCTACTCCCACCCCCAACCCCCGTCTCAGGCCTTCGCTGTCAGCACCACATCTTGGCTGGTCCCCCACGGCCGCGTGTCCCTTGGAGCTGTGTTTCTTGAGGTGTTGAACGCTGGGCCTCTGGGCAGCCCCACAGCCTGGTGGTGAAGGGAGTCGGGTCCTTCATGGTTTCAGTCACGGCCCCGGCAGCTTGGAAAGCATGCAGCATGCAGGTGTGCTGTTACAGCCTGCTCCGCGGAGTAAGAGGGCGCCCAGACACAGCAGGTGTGCTGTTACAGCCTGCTCCGCGGAGTAAGAGGGCGCCCAGACACAGCCGGTGTGCTGTTACAGCCTGCTCCGCGGAGTAAGAGGGCGCCCAGACACAGCCAAGTGTATTGGAGTTTATTGATGAAGCCGGCGGCATACGGGGGACTCACGTCTCTCAAAACCCCTCAGCCCCGAGTAGAAGGGACCGGAGCTTCTATAGGCCAGAAATGCACAGTCATGTCGGGGTGCCGTGGGGATTCAGAGGGTAAGGTGTAGTGGGCTCAGATGGGGAGGAGGGCAGGGGTCGGGTTTTATCAATGCAAAGGCACAGCTCAGAAGAGAAGCAGGTTAATGCTCCTCCAGGACAGGCCAGGGCAAGGGGTCTGGCTCACGATTATATCACTAAGGAACATTTTAGGGCAGTTAGGAGGAGTGGGATTTGAAGACAACAGGAATGCTAATTACTCTGTTTTGTTTTTGTTTTTGGAGAGATTTTTTGCTATAGGGCGCGTGTGCACACCAGACAGACAAGAGACAGAGAGACAGAAAGCGAGAAATTGTCCTCTCGGGATCTTGGGCACATACAAATGCGCCCGGCGTGAGTTTAAGCCACCGGGTCCGGGACTCGAACCGCGGTTGACTACGTGGGAGTCCAACGACATAGCCATTACGCTAACTGCTGGTCCGAGAAGGCAAATTTCTAGTCATAGGAATCGAACAGTTTATAATGGAGGGCTCCTCCGAGATGGAGTTGCTCCTGCTTTATTTTCCACTTCTCTTAGAGGTGCCCTTCCAAGATGGGGTCGTGCCTGCTCCAGTACAAGTGCCTGGAATCCCGACAGAAGGGACTGTGGGTGCCCATGCCACGGGGCATGACTTCCTCTCCCCTCCCTGTGTCTCTGCGTCCCTGGCATCTGCTCTCAGGCCATTAAAACCAGGGCAGCTAGACTTCATGACGGGACAGGGATGACTGAGAGCAACACTGTTTCTTTGGTGGGGTCTGGAAGTGGCCGTGTCTGCTTGTGGGCCTTTCTGAGTGTGCTGGGGTCATACCATCCTAGTCGGGCCTTGGGCCTGGCGTGGGACTTGCTGCGGTTCCGCGTCCTCCAGCGTGGCCTTTGGTTTGCCTGCTCTGACGTCTGTCCCAGCTTTGGCCACCCCACACACCCTCCTTCTGGGAGGTCCACCCTCCCTGGGGAGATCTGTGGTGCAGGTTGCACTCCGGGGGTCTGTTTTTCTCACACCCAGGGCGGTTGGGCATGACCGTCCCTGTCCTGGCCCCTGGGGCCCAGGAGCTCCCTCCCGTCTCCCAGGGTCCTGGGCGGGTGACGTCCCGGTGGAGTGGCCCCCACCCAGGCAGCTGTCCTCTCCCAGCTTGGCCTGGACGGGGTTGTGGGGAGAAGCCCCATACTGACCCCTGGGCTCCCCTCCACCACCCCCAGACCCAGTGCCTGTCCGTCCCCTTCCCTCTCCTCCACGCCATTGCCCTGGGTCCCAGCTCTGTGCTCTCCGCTCCGGAGGACCCGCGCTGGGCTGTGGGCACAGCAGACAGTGACCAGCGCCAGTGGAGGTGGCGTGACAGCGCCGACATCAGCCACATGGGGGCGCCAGACGTCCACACCAAACAGCTCACACTGGCCCACAGGCCCTGAGCACGTCGGCCCAGCTAGCCCCGGGAGCTTAGAGACAGCCGCCAACCTTGGTCCCAGGAGGGACTCCCCACACTGGTCAGAGGGGAAAGGTCTCTTCTGTTTTTCAAAGACCCACTGTTGTAAAGGGGTCAGTGGGTAACCATCTTCCTTTGCCACAGAAATGCGAATCTTCCAGATTCAGGGCCTCAAGCTTCTCGGCGCAGGATCCCCGACCTGTGCTTATTCTCCTTCAGTAAACCCGCCCTGCTACACCCTCAGAAACGCCCACCCTCGATAGACATTGAAGGCAAATGCTTAAAAACCCACTTTAGGTAAAGCCTGTCTACAGGGAGCCCCACCTCCCCCACCAGGTTTCTGAAGACACACTGACAGCTGCACAAGGGCAGGCACCACGGCCAGCCATGAAGGACTAGTGGGACAGCGCTCATCTTGGTCCTCCCAGAAGAGTGGATTAGCCACGCAGGGCCTGGGGCCCCTTGGCGTGCCAGTGGGCGCCTCACCAAGCCCATGGCATGGGCGCCTGCTCTGAGGGAGGGAGGCCAGCTCTACTGCAAAGCGCAGGGCAAGGAGAGCGGGCAGCTCAGGCCCCAAGATGGGGTCTCCCCAGGTGTCCCCACTTGCATTAAGGGCAAAATGGGGGCAGAGGTCCCAGGCACGCGATCAGTTAGTTCAGTGATTGGCTCAAGAGTTCATGATCACCCTATGGGCGTTCTTGATCTGTAAGGCCTTAGACAATCAATTCCTGTTCAAGTGTCTGGAGCCATTCGGCTTGGGGTCTGAGCTCACAGCCAGCAGTTTCCATCCTATAAAACGTCTCACATACTGAAATGAAAACCTTCCCTTTCCTTTAGTGAGAGTTTCAGGGGTCCAGTGGCCCTCATTCATGGCCCACGTTGTTTCATTATCATAACCAAAGTCTGAATTTTACCCTCACTCGGGGCCACTACAATGTGAATGGAACTTGCATTCCCAGAACCTTAGAAAAGAGCTTTACTTTTAGTTCAGCCCTTATTGATGTTCGGTTTGGGAAATTCTCACTTTTCCTTTAACAGAAGGGGAACCGAGGAGCTCTGCTTAGGAGCCCCTGCTCGGTTTCAGCAGATGTTTCACTCCACGTACAGCCGCCCTTGCTCTGAGGAGTCTGGCAGGGCGACCTGCAGGGTCTAAGCCCTAGCTGGGTGTGTGGACAGAAGTCTGACTGCTTTTTCCTGTTTTTCCAGAGTCCTTTCCAGAGGGCCTGTGTGTGTGTGTGTGTCGGGGGTGGGGGTGGGGGGTGGGTCATGCCCACAAACATGAAGAGACCGTTTTTCCCATGAACAGGACTTTTCCTGCATCCTGTCCCTGGCATAGGATCTTTAAGATGCACATTCAACCACTGCAGTGCATTCTTTTGCTCATCACTTCCCAACGCGTAGAATTTCCCTTGCATTTCTTTTATGAATCTCTCCCCAGGACACAGATCTTCCCTTACGATTGTGGACAGAAGTCTACTTTTCCTATTTTTCCAAAATCTTTTCATAAGGGGGCTGGGGAAGTCCTGCCCACAAACATTAACAGACCACTTATTTTCTATTAACAGGATTCTTCCTACCTCCTGTTCCTGGCATAGTACCTTTGAGATGTAGATTAAGCCTTTTCTTTAACTAAGACACAGAATTTCTCTTTTCCTTGAGATGTAGATTAAGCCTTTCCTTAACCAAGACAGGGCTCTTCCCTTCCAATCACCGAACTAAGAATTTGTGGAACCCACCTATAACCTACAAGCCCCCCCCTTCTACATGTCCTGCCTTTTTGGGCCAGACCAATGGGAAACCTCTAATTAAATGTAAATGTTGTCTGTCGATCTCAAAAGCAAATAGAAGGAAGCTCTGTACATGATCACCCCGAGAAAAGGCATGTGTGCCTCTTCGGCCGAGGTCACACGGCTGGCTTGGAAATAAACCGCATTAATTATTAATTTTACAGTTGGTTCTTTTTTCCGTCACGATCACCAACCTAGGAATTGTAGAACCCCCCTATAACCCACAAGCTCCTGCTTCCACATGTCCCGCCTTTTGGGGCCAGACCAATGGAAATCTCTTCACTAATTTTGTCTGTCACTCTCAAAATCAAATCTAAGGCCTAGGTCACTCATATTCTGCTTGGAAATAAACCACCTTAATTATTAATTACTAATTTTTTAGAGTGGTTATTTTCAGTCACCAGGTGCAGTATTTGCAGAGCCAGGACTGCCCTGTGCTGCCACGCCACGCCGTGGGTCAAAGGCAGGGGTCCTTTTACTCAGTACCAAGAAGTCCCATGTCTGTGTCGACGGAAAAATATAACCAACTGTAAAATTAATAATAATTAATGTGGTTTATTTCCAAGCCAACCCTGTGACGTAGGCCGGAGAAGAGGTACACATGCCTTTTCTCAGGGTGATCCTGTACAGAGCTTCCTTCTATTTGCTTTTGAGATTGACAGACAACATCTAATTAGAGATTTCCCATTGGTCTGACCCAAAAAGGCGGGACATGTAGAAGTGGAGGGGGAGCTTGTAGGTTATAGGTGGGTTCCACAAATTCTTAGGTCGGTGATTGGAAGGGAAGATTCCTGTCTTGGGAAGAGATTAGTTAAAGAAAGACTTAATCTTCATCTTAAGGAAAGGGAAGTTCTGTGTCTTGGGAAGAAATAAGCAAAAGAATACACTAATCGATTGAAATATGCATCTCAAAGGTACTATGCCAGGAACAGGAGGTGGAAAGAATCCTGCTAATAGAAAATAAATGGTCTGTTAGTGTTTGTGGGCAGGACTTCCCCAGTCCTCTTTTGGAAAGATTTTGGAAAAATAGGAAAAGTAGCCAGACTTCTGTCCACATCTGTATCGGTGGCCCCTGAGCCTCCCTGAAACACAGCGATGACCTGCCCGGTCCCACACGGGGAGCCTGGGGGCTCAGAGGCTGTGCCGTGCCTCTAGGAAAAAGCCATGAGAAAGGGAGCCCCTCGCGGACCCCCAGGGTCACTGAAGCTCCGGGCCATTGCAGTCGCGCGGACGCCAGCTTCCGGACCAGCTGCCAGGCTGTTCCTGAGCTCGGTCGGGATCCTCGGGTGGAGCCTCTGGGTGACGCGGTCACAGGTTGTGCTAACGGATGGGAGAATGTCGGCTGTGTTGCGAAGCCCTTGGTTCTTTGGGTCCACATCACTAAAATTAGAGATCTGTCCCTAGGCGCAAAATGAAACCGCAACCACGAATGAAGTAGGTAGAAGAGAAGGCTTAACGGGAAAGAGAGGGGTACACCCATTGCCGGGGGCACCTGGGCTGCATGCTGGTTGACGGTTACTTTTATTACTAGAGGCAGTCATGAATACTTATTGTGGGAGGTCCGCCATACTCCCAGGTCCTTCGTCTGAATTAGAATCTGCACGTTCTCTCCTGCGCTTGCGCACTTCTCTCACAGGTGAGGAATGAGGAGTTTGATGACCTTATTGCTCATGCCCAGTGTGAGCCAGGTCGTTTAATTAGACTGTCTAATTAATTCCTCGTCCTAGTGGGAGTTAGGGCCTTGACCAAAACGCTTACTTGGGGATTAGGGTGTTGACCAAAATGCTGGTTGGGTCTCTTTATTATTATTAATTTTTTTTGTATATACTTTCAATCGTATCATTTGGCTTACAATACGTGCACATTTCTCCCCAGACCCGTTGATCAAAGTATCTTCAGCAGATAACACCACACCTCCCCATCCCATCAGTGCTCAACCTCTGTATCCCTTCTCCAAATGTCCTTCGTTAGGCCCCACTCCTCCACATACACCGCATCTGACATTCACACCCATCTCTTGTGATTGTTCAACCGTTAGTGGGTCTTTTGGATAAGAGGAAAATCTAAGAATCATTCCTGTGTGCTTCCCTCAGGCCCCAAGGAAGGAAGGTGGCAAACTGCCTCGCCCTCCTGGCGCCCGGGGCTGGGTGAGCCTTTCGCTCTTAGGGCTGCCCGCTCATGGCTAACTAACTGCCTACCACACCCAGCCTGGCTCGCACTCAGGACCCTTCTGCCTCAGGCTTCTGGGCTGCTTGGACCACGGCCTGCCAGCCCACCCGCACGCCCAGCCTCCAGCTGGAGCCGGAGCAAACCTGGGCGGCCGTCTGGCCCCAGCCCACAGAGCCTGGCGTCCTGGCAGGCTCCCCACTGGCCGACGTACGCTGTGCTCACAGAGGCCTGTCTATGCTGCAGGGCTTGACCTCATCGCGACACCCCGTCCCCCTGCCACTCAGCACGCACCGTACCTCAGCTCAGGGCTGGACGTGGCCGCACGCGGCGTGACCCCCTGGCTCCGCAGGGAAGCGAAGCGGTCACGGCTGTGTTCCGTGTCAGCGTGCCCCCAGCACTGTGAACTCGGCCTTGGATGCACATGCCCCTTAGGGAAGCTTTGTCTTGATCCAATATCACCAGGCCATTTAGACAGAAAGGGACTGGAGTCGGAATGTGTCAGCGCGCTGGGTCAGAGAGGGACTTCGTTTCCTGCCGACCTAGACCCGAGCCTGCCCAGGACCTCGGGGTGAGTCTCACAACCTCATCTTTGTTTTCCCCTTTTCCCAAACTAACTAGTTTAATTCTGGTGTCATGAAAAACGGCAAAGGTTCTTGTGTGGAATGGTGACAGTGACAGTCCCCCGTCTCTGCCAGTTCGGCCTCTGCAAGGCCTGCTGTGAGTCCGGGCGGGCCTGCGCTCTGCTGTAGCAGACGACCCAGAGAAGGCAGAGGCTGAGAAACGCAGCTGGCGCTCCCTCTCTGGATGTGATCGGAGCCCGGGGCAGTGGTGGTGGCTGTGAGTCCACTGTCACTGTCCACTCCGATGGCCTAATGTGCCCGAGAGGACTCCAGAGACAGGTAGGGAAGGAGACAGCCTGATGGGAAACGGAGGGCCCTGCTTACAGCAGACAGCCACGTGCAGCTCTGGGAGGGGAGATGGTGTCAGCGAGTCCGCTAATGTTTTAAATAGAAAAGACCTTACAGAGTGTGGGGAAAGGGATTTACGTATGAGTTTACTTTGGTGCAAAGGTTTTGAAATCCATGCACGATTTGTCCACCATGGGCATTTCTCATGAACTTTTTGAAGTACATCCCCTGCTACTAACTATAACAGAAACTTTTTTTCTAAATAATTGTTTATTTTTATTTATTCATTCATTTATTTTAATTTGACCAGAGAGAGACAGAGAGAGAAAAAGAGAATGTGAGAAAGCAAGCCACCAGGTCCAGGCCGTGGTCGGCCATGTGGGAGTGTCTAGCGTCTTAACCACCACGCCACCTGCTGGTCCCAGTAACAGAAACTTTTATAACAAAAATGGCACCAAAACCCTGACATTAGCTCTGACTCATCAGGTGCCGGGGCAGAGCCTTTCCTGTCAGTCGTGGACAGTGACAGTGGCAGCTCCTAAGGCAGATGCTCACGTTCACAGTGGGAGCCAGTTACAGTTAGCTGCTGGTAGGGAAATCCCAGAATAAAGGCCATTTATTGATTACTAATACCTCGTCCTGAAAAATGATATCTCAGTTAATTTTCCATGACCCAGAAATGGCATTTCTAATGTACACGTAGCATGTTTAAGCACCTAAGACCCTCGGGCAATGGAAATGAAGTCTGTTACGTTTCAGTGTGCTCATATTGGAAGGTACCAGCTCTGGCCACCCGAACCCCACGATGAGAACCCAGCGTTTGGTTATGCATGGAGCCCTCTGGTCTGGGCGACCTTTTTCTTTGTAATAGCCACTCCTTGCTTGCCGTCGACTCTTGTAAAAGCAACCATGGGACCGGCAGGTCCCATAGTGGTTAAGGCGCTGGACTCCCACATGGTTGAATGTGGTTCAAGTCTTGGGCGAGGGAGCTTAAAGCTCGCACCAGGCATGTGCGTGCATGTGCAAAATCCCAAGAGAGAATGGAGAAGGGACTGTGGCACGGCCATCCCCCTGGGGGCGATTTCTCGCTTTCTGTCTCTCTGGCGAGGGCATGCGCCCTGTAAAAAAATTCTCTCAAAAAAAAAAAAAAAACCAGAAAAAGTAGCACCCGTTAATGAGACGGGGGCTGTGAGGCCATTGGGAAGGGGCGACAGCCCGCACGGCCAAGGTGGTTGGAGTCAGAGGAGTGATGGGCCTGCACGGCCAAGGTGGTCGGGGTCAGTTAGGCCTTGTGCTTCTGCGCCCCTGCCCTCCTAGAGCCTGCGGACCCCCACCTTTCCCTGGGTTGCCGCCTTGGGGACCCAGAGCGAGAGAGCAGTGCTGTTAGGAGAAGCTGGCTCCCCGTGGCTGACCTCTCCCGCTGCTTTTTGCTCATCAGCCTGTCCTTGGACGGTGCTG
Organism: Tupaia belangeri chinensis; assembly: GCF_000334495.1. Classification (NCBI taxonomy): domain Eukaryota; kingdom Metazoa; phylum Chordata; class Mammalia; order Scandentia; family Tupaiidae; genus Tupaia; species Tupaia belangeri. Next base: position 3,297,812 of record NW_006159574.1, read on the forward strand.
CAGGACGCGCCTACGATCCCAGAGCCACGGCCGACAGGCACATCCAGGGCTCACCGGCAACGAATGTGCCAAGGGGGCCACTGGCCATGGCCCGGACCATTGGCCAGCATGTGGCAGTGCAGTGTGGCCACTCCCCACGTTGGCTCTGCGTGGCACACCCCTGCTAAGGCAGCCCAGGGCCAGCCAGTGCTGTCCAGCACACAGCAGGCCCTTGGCTGCTGCTTGGCAGGTCGGGCAGCAGGCAGTGACCCGCCTGCTCGTGGGCGAGAGCCCCTCCACCCCCTCCAGACCCAGCTCCTACTTCTGCCCTCTCTGTCAAAGCAGAATCACTTTGGGTCTTCTCCTGACCACGTGGTTCTGTGGCCCCGCTTCAGCACTGCCCAGAGAGCAGTTCTTAGACGCTGAAGTTGGCGCATCAACTCCGACAGGCCTGCACTCGAGTTTGTTCCAAGTTGGCTGCAGTCACACCCTCTGCAGAGGCACTCCGACTAAAGTGCCCTTTAAAACATCAGTGCAGGGGTCAGCAGGGGGCATGGTGGTTAAGGTTCTGGACTCTCACCTGATCAGCCAAGGTTTAAGTCCTGGACCTGGAGGCTTGAAAATCACATGAGGTGCGTGTGCGTGCGTGCCCAAAATCCCAAGAGGAGAATGGAGGAGAAGGGATTGTGGTGTGGCCACCCCCTGGGGGGGTGATATCTCATTTTCCTCTCACTGTCTAACTCTCTCTCTGTCTCTTTCTGGTGAGTGCATGTGCCCCATGGCAAAAAAAAAAAAAGTCTGAAAGCACGGCTGTGTACCAGCACGAACTCCTCGAAGGTGGCAGGACGGAAACTCAGATACAGGGGATCCGAAGTCTCGCGAGGTAGGGCCGGGCGGGTCCTACAGACCGTAGGAAGTGCTCATGTGGCGTGTTATTTGAGGAGAAGCCTGAGGAACCAAACTTGTTTTAGTGGAAAAGTACATTTATATAAAAACGGAAGTGTCTGTGTCTGCTGACATTGGTAGACTATCGAGAAAAATATGTGGTAGGAGAAAAAAGGGATTTTACAGATGTTCCACAAACTAGGATCAAAGATTAATATAAAGCCTCTAACCACACACCTACTGGCAAAAACTCAGGAGAACTTCTGAAGACACTGAAGTAGGCAGAGATTTAACTAAGACCCGTAAAGCACAAGTGGGCTTACATCAAGCTAAAAAGCTTCCTCACAGCAAAGGAAACGATAGAGTGAAAAGAAAGCTTTCAGAATGGGAGAAAATATTCACAAATCATTCCTCAGACAAGGGATTGCTATCTAGAATATATAGTGAACTCTAGCAGCCCCCCAATTACAAATGGACAAATGAGGACCAGCAGATGGCATGGTGGTTACGTTGCTGCACTCCCATGTAGTTGACCCCGGTTTGAGTCCCAGACCTGGCAACTTAAAACTCACGGCAGGGGTGTGTGTGTGTGCTCAAGACCCTAAGAGGAGAATGGAGGAGAGGGATAGCCGCGTGGCCGTTCCCCCGGGGGTGGCTTCTTGCTTCCTGTCTCCTTGTCTCTGTCTCTCCAGTGATCTTGACGGTAAGTCTTCTGTATTCATCCATCTTGAGTTGAAAGGTAGTCTCATTGTTTCTTACAGCTGTGATACTCCATGTACACACGTGCACAGTTCTCTAACGCAGCCGTTGGTTTTTGGACACTTAGTTTGGGTCCGTGTGTTAGCAACTGTGAAAAACCCTGCAGTAAGTGCGGCTGTGCAAGTGTCCATCTGAGCGTTCCCTTATCCTTTGGGCAGATCCCAAGGACTGGCCTACTTCACCAGCTTATGTCCTCAGATTCCTCCGTGCTGCAGCATGTGACGCAGTTCCACTTTCTTTTTGAAAATAGCTTGCCATAGGATGCTCGTGCTCACCAGAGAGGAGGAGAGAGAGCGTGTGCAAGCACCCCCAGGGCACGGCCATGCTGCATTCCCTTGTCCATTTTCCTCTGGGATTTTGGACATGCGAACACACGTGCACATGTGCTCTTCAAACCACTGGATCCAGGACTCAGACGCCACAGTTGGCCACGTGGGACCCAGCCACCTTCACCACTGTGCCACCGGCTGGCCGTGAGTGTCATTCTTGCCGTAAGGCTAACACCCTCTGTGGACACACCACAGTTTTCGCACACTCACCCGTCCGTGGGTACCCACGCGCTGGCTGCCGTGAATGCGGTGTCCAGGCCTCTGCCCTGGTGTTTGCGTCAGCACCCTCTGGGTGGAGGCGGACCCTTGGGTCACACAGTGATGTCACCTGTAGGCCGTCCCTGCCAGCTACACCACATCTCACGCCCACCCAGCAACACGTGGGTTCGGGGTCCCCCACACTCTGCACGGTTCCTCTCCGCTTTCTCGACACCTGTCTCCCTGGGGGTGTGAGGCGGAGTCTCAGTGGGGTTCCATGTGCTTCTCCCTGGTGACCCATGGTGTCATGCCCTGGCCAGTCATCTGTCCGTCTGCGTAGGAGAAACACCTACTCGAGGGCCTTGTCTGTTTTGAATTGAGCTGTTTGCTATTGTATCGTTGAGTTGTAGGAATTATTTATTTAATAAAGCTTATTTTTAGGGAACCAGCAGTTAGCGTAATGGCTATGTCACTGGACTCCCAAGTAGTCGACCGCGGTTCGTGTCCCGGACCCGGTGGCTTAAAACTCACGCCGGGCGCGTGTGCGTGCGTGCCCAAGATCCCGAGAGGAGAATGGAGGAGAAGGGATTGCGGCGTGACCATCCCCCCTGGGGGGTGATTTCTCGCTTTCTGTCTCTATGTCTCTGTCTGGAGAGCGCACGCGCCCTATAGTGAAAAAACCTCTCCAAAAAAAAAAAAAGCTTATTTTTAGAGTTCAATATTTCTTTGCAGCATTAGGCAGTCACCAACCATACCATGGTTACTTATGACCGCACGCTTGGCCAGGGTGAAGCGTATTTCCATTTGAAGGCCTAGCCAACGGGTCTAGGTCCATTAACTTGAATTCATCTTTCAAAAGAATGAAAGATTTATTTTGCTCTTTATGCCAGAATGTTGAAAAAGCTTCAGCCGAGTGTCTGGCTTTCGTGTTTCCATACCCAAATATTACCCTAGAGTGAAATATGAAAGCTCAGTGAGCGGTCCTTGGTTGGACGGAGGTCGCCTTAGAGGCGGGGCTCCCACGACGGCAGAATGTATCAGGGCTGACAGAGCCAGGAAATACTTGCTGGAGGCCAGGAAGAACCCACAGCAATGAGGACACGTGATGTTCATAAAATGGCTCCAGTTTTTTTTTTTTTTTTTTTTTTTTTTTTTTTTGTCATTCTGCTGTTAATGACACACTGGTCGGCAGGACCTACCCTGCCGGCCTCTCTGAGGGCAGGTCTGGGGGCCTGGGGTGCAGGGAGGAGTCCTGGGGCTGCGGAGGAGGCTGTCCATGCCAGGCAGCTGTGCCCTCTCCCGCTAGATTCGAGGGTCAGCACAGGCTACTCCGCTTCCCAGCCCATCCAGACCCTTGGGTGCAGGGGAGTCCTGGGGAATGTTCTGGATCAACTGACTTGTGGGTTACTGCGAAAGCTCTAAAAGCTTCGGCAGGACTCGGGCTGAATGTAGGCCATGCACGGGCACGTTCCAAACCACCTACCCTGGAGTTTGGGGGGATTGAGAAACTCCGAGTTTCAATTTTTCAGTTTCAGAAGCGTCTTGGCTCCGTCTGGCTTACTGGCTTTCCAGCAAGGGTGTGGAGCCCAGATCCATCAGGCCCAGACCGGAGCTGCTCCAGGCTGCCTTTGGCCTTCTCTGGCCTGAGCGAGTGCTCACAGCAGTGGGGAGCTGGGAACCTCCTCCCATCAGGAGGGAGCCCCCACGTGGCCCTCTGTGGGGCTCTGCCGCCCCGGGGGCTCACCGTGTAAGCGTGGCCTTTTCTCCGATCCGTTTATAGATCAGTCTAAGTGCCTAGCTCGGTACCTGGCACAGAAGAGGTCCTCGACAAATATTTACTTCAAATGATGTGGGAGAGACCAGATGCAGAGGCCAGAGCTGGAGTGGGAAAAACAGGCGGTGTGGACGTGGCCTGCAGTGGGTGCTGACCATGCGCCCTCCCCTTCCCGGGACGGGCACTGCCTGGAGCCTCGCACCCGGAACCACCACCACTGACACCCCTCCTCACTCCACACCACACACCCTTTAAGCCTGTGTATGCCCCGGGGCATGCGCTGACCCCCGCCCTCTTCCAGTGACTGTGCTGCCCTGCCAGGGTACCGCAGGCCAAGGGTGAGCCGGCGCCGGTGACAGCCGCCACAGCCTGCCCTGCAGAGCACCTCGTCCCGGGCAGCAGCCCTGAGCCCATGCCTGGTTCCCGGGTCTGCCTGTCCTCAGCCCTCGATCCAGGGGTAACACAGAGCACCCCTTCCTGCTCTGGTGGCTCGCAGCCCCGGGCATTGTACATTCGAACTGACGGGAGGGCAGGGGTGCGGGTCTGTGGAGCCTATGGCCCTGGACTGCAGGGCCACGGTGTGAATCCCACTCTCAATGTCCAGGCTTGTACCCAGCAGGGCTGGGGTGTGGGGACTGGGGCCGGGTCTCTGCTGCGGTGCTCCCAGGGCAGGCTGCCTTTGCCGAGAGCTGCAGCCGCATTTGCAGAAGGGCCCTGGCTACAGACTCCTTTGGAGGGGTCGCCCTGTGGTCCACCGGCACAGCATCAGCCTCTGACCCAAGGGCCCTTTGCCTCCGCCCACCTCAGCTCAGACCTGCCCTTTGTTGTGTCCCACCCTAACCTGCCAGAGAGGAGCCTGCTGTCTTCCTCGCGTCGTTGCTCTGAGAGCCGTTGCAGGAGCCATGCCTGCCTGCCCTGTCTGAAGCCGCAGGGAGGCAGGCGATCCCGCGCTCCGCTCACTCCTGCCCGCTGACCAGGTCTCTTCCCTCCCAGGTCTGCTGCCACCTGTCCCTTCAGTCCCAAGGCCTGGCAGCTGCTCCAAGGACATCACTCTCCTGCATAACCCTCAGCACACCCCAGACTTCCTGGCATGCGAGCGAGCCCTCAGGAACGACCCCCACGTGTGCAGCCCCCACTCCCTCCCCGCGTGTGCGGCTCCCACTCCCCGCGTGTGCGGCTCCCACTCCCTCCCGGCACGTGCCTGTGCTATGCTCGCCCAACGCAGGCAGCTGTCCCGGGGTGGTCTGCAGTCATGGCTAATGGGCTCAGGGCTCCGGCCAGTCCCCACGTCTGTCCATCTCCGCCTTGGTCTGTTGGGGGCCACTCCTCTGTGTGGCACTTCCGTGGCCTGGGGCGTCGTCCGTCTCAGGATTTCCAGCTCCTTGCAGAGGGCAGGAGCCAGGGGAGAGCTTCAAACACTAGTCCAGGTGGAAACCCCGTCGGGAACAGTGCGCTTTGTGCCCCCACGTGCACCTGCGCCCTCTTCTTGGCTTGCCTGGCGCCCAGAGCCTCAGTGGGGTGTGTGGAGAACTGCCTGCTCACTCCTCAGCTCAGCCCAGGGGTCTCCGGGCTCGGGTTTGAAGCCCTGACACCACGCGGCCACTGCAGCATGTCCTAGCTAGAGTCCACTGCCAGCTGTCACGGCTCCCTGGTGACGTCCCTCCCAGGGCCCCCAAGCCTCTCTCGTAGAAGAACCTTCAGTGTTCCCTGACAGAAGACCCCACTTTCCTCTCATTTTTCTTCGAATCTCACAAAAAATTGAAGCCTTAAAACTTGACTTTCAACTAACAGAAAGCCATTTCCTAGGCATTTTTCATGGTCAAGTGTACACTTCCTGCTCAGTTCTCTCAAATACAAGCTTGGGGAGAGTCCTTTGACCTAGAAGTTCAGAGCCATGGAGTGGCTGGCGCACTGTGCAGCTGGGCAGGGCCAAGAGCTGCCCTCGGCCCAGCCAGCGGGCCCCGCGCTGTCCCCTCACTCGAGCACCTGCAGCCTCTGCTGTGTGGGCTGCAGCTGTGCCCGGGGGCTGAAGGGATGACATCTGCTCTGAGGACTGTCCCTGTCCCACCTCAACGCACACACGGCCTGCTGCTGCTGCTGCTTTTTTTTTAGAGGTTTTTGCTATAGGGCGCGTGCGCTCGCCAGACAGAGACAGAAAGCGAGAAGTCACTCCCCCAGGGGGATTGGCCACACCGCAATCCTTCTCCTCCATTCTGCTCTCGGGATCCTGGGCACGCACGCACATGCGCCTGGCATGAGTTTTAAGCCACCAGGTCTGGGACGCGAACCGCAGTCAACTGCGTGGGAGTCCAGCGACACAGCCATTATACCAACTGCTGGTCCCCGGCTTGCTGCTGCTTTAAAAAGAAGTCTGCGTGCCCAGTGAACAGACAGCCACTCACCCATTTCCATGTGCTTGGGTCGGTTTGTCCACTGTGAGCGGCACGTAATTCCAATTGCAGATGCTTTAAAATACTTTAAAGTACATTTAATGTCTGACTGGGGGAGTCCTTGCTTACAATTCTACCCTTTCCAATTTCCCAGCAGTATTTGGAGTTAGTTTTCCTGTGTTTGGCATCACCTTGTCCTTGACTCTATAAACGGGTCTCTTTGTTGAGCTGCGTCAGCTTTGTGAACTGCTCAGAGGGCGACATCTTCCCAAGGGCCAGCAAGCCGGTCCACACACAGCGCTGTCTTCCACGTTCCCAGACGGGCCACCACTGTATCAGCCCGAGGGACAGGTCACGTCTCCTGAGCCATTCTCATGCTCCCAGGGAGGGAGGCAGCTGGTACTGGGAAGGCGCGGCTCTGGGGGACAGAACCGTGGTCACGACATGGAGCTGTGGCCGACCCACTGTTGATACCGTCACCCGTGGCTGTGTCCCCTCACCACAGTCACTGCTGGAGGGAGGACAGCTGAGAAGGCACAGGGCCACCCCTCCCGTCTACCCAGGGAGCCGTGTGAACCCAGGGTGGCCAGGCAGCCCGTCAGGGAAAAGCCTGCCCAGGGCAGTCTGCTAGGTGGGGGTCTGCCAGTCTGGGTGGGGGTCTGGGATCCACCAGGCTCGTGGGGTGGGATCGCAGGGCAGGGGTCTGCTGGGTGGAGATCCACAGGGTAGGAGTCCACCAGGTGGGACCTACCAGGTGGGGGTCTGCCATTGGGGTCCACGGAGTGGGGTCCAGGGTCGCTGGGCCACGGTGCGTGGGGTCTGGCACGCTGCCCTCTGTGTGACAGGTCCAGCTCACAGCTGTGGGGCTGCCATGTCACCACAGTTTCTGCTTCCTCCGCTCAGGCCGACGGGCTCAGGGTTCAGGCCGGTAGTTGCTCTTGGCACATGGCCCAGTTGCCCAGGGCTCCGGCTGCGGCTAGATGGTGCTGGGAGACGAGGATCCGTGGCAGGGCCAGGCTGAGGGTTCTCATCTCAGGGCAAAACTGGGGGACCCCAGCCCAGTGCCACCTGCCAGTCCACGTGGACCCACTAGTTCACCGTCTTCACTGAGAGGCTCAGGGAGCTGGTCTCTGTGGGGTTAGTGCTGTGGCCTTCCCCGCGGGTCCTGGTGCTCTGAGCCTCCCTCTGTAAGACGGGACAATGTGGGACCCATTCCCCAGGCAGGGGCGAGGAAGGCGCAGATGCTCAAGCGTCAGGAGAAGGCGGTGTGGGGTGTGAGGGCCAGAGCCTGAGCCCAGGTCTGCCCGGGAGCTCGGAGCCGGCCGGGACACCGGCCTGGACAGGAACAGCCAGGAGCTGCAGCCCACGCCCGCAGCTGGTGCTCGCTGTCTTCACTCAGCAGTCCTGGTGGGGCTGCCTGCACAAGGTTCTAGGGGCCGCGGGGGGAGGCGTGTCTGCTCTGGGCACTTACAGTTAGTGTTCTGGGCAGGCTGACGGCCAGCGGCACCTGCAGGTGGCTCCCACCCTGTGACTGAGAGGAAAAGGGACCTTCTTGGGTGGGTGCTCAGCCTCGGGCCTGTGGAACTCCCATGGACCGATCTCAAACCTTGCTGTGAAGGCTGATCTGTGCCAGAGTTTACGTTTCCCCTTCCCGAGTGTCCAACTCTGCGCCCAGGGTCTGCATACGGTGAACATGCTTGCCCTGCAGCCCCACGAGCCTGGCCTTGCATTCGGGCAGCTGCAGTAGCAGAGCACGGCAGAGCCTCCACGCAGGGGTGAGGGCCCAGCCCCACTGACTGGGCACCTGGGCACCCAGCGGGAGGCCCCGAACTTCTGACCCACTTGCAGTCCCGGGGCTGGGCCCTCAGGAAACATGCGGCCACTTGCCAGACTCTGGAAACCACGGGGCCACCGTCAGGAGTGGTGGTGGGAGCTGCTGCCACAGTGGTGGGCCATGGCCAGGGCCGCTGGGAGCACAGAGTTAAAGCAGGCTGAGAAAGGAGGGCAGAGCGGCAGAGAGGTGTGGTGAGCCAGGAGAAGGCACAGCTGCAGGCCAGACAGACTGCCAGACCTCGAGGCGGGGAGGGAGCTGGCTGGGGAGGGACGAGTTCACCGACTGGGACGAGGAAAGGCCTCAGGCTCCCGAGCTCTGAGCACACACGTGAACCCCAGACTGGGTGTGGAGGACGAGAGAAGATCAAGGTCAGCCGTCTTCTGGAAAGGAAGGCTAAGTCTCTGATTAGCCCTGCCCGACCCAGGAGGGAGGACTCCGGGGGAGGGAGGCCCTAGAGCAGCTGGGGTTTGTTCGGACACCCCTCCAAGCAGGAGCCAGTGGGTTCCCACTCGGGCCTCAGCATTGCTTGGGTCGCTAAATTCACTCAGAGGTGTGTTGGCCTCCAGACGGAACCCGGGGGCTAGAGGCTAAGTCGAATTCGGACACGAAACACTTCTGTCCAGTGGGCCAGCTGGAAATGCTCTCGACTACATGTAATAGAAAAGCCAGCCTTCGACAGCCTAAGCAGTGGACCGTTGGCGTCCGACTCCTGATGCGGCGGCTCAGACTCCAGGGGTGGCGTCTTGGAAGGGCCTCTCGGATTCCCTGTGCCTCCCTCCCCGAGCTGCTCATTCATATGCCAGGCGGGAAGAGGAGAGGAAGGGTGCTGGGCCGTTTCTCTGCATCCTCAGCCCATCAGCCTCACGTGAGCTGTGCAGGCCGAGGATGGGCCGAGGCCCAGGGCGTGCTAGAGCTGGCTCCCACCAGCTCGCGAGGCCCAGCACTGGATTTTCAAGAATTTTGAAAGCCAGCTGTTAAACAGTGTTTATTAAAAATAGTTACAGTAAAGAGTTTATCTTACACACATTGTAACACCATTATATAAATAAGTACATTATATTACAAACAAAAGTGAGAACCACTCAGAACCCGTCACGTGTATTTCACTCCAGGTCGAGTGAACCTATCTGAAGTGAGTGGGATCAGAAGTGTTTGGGTTTTACTCATCCTAGACCCCAAAACACTCAGACAAGAAGCCATTTTAAATCTGAGGTGTGCCCTGGTGTGTTCAGGGACCAAGGCAACTGAGGCTGTGCCCTAAGCCTCAGCTCCTAGACTCTGAGACACTCAGACAAGGAGAGGAGAGGTTTTGTCACAGAACGACCAGGAGCCACTGCAGAGGCACAAGAAATGTGAGAAACCAAGGAAATAGCTCTCCATGGGGACGGACAGTCCTTCCCCACACTCAGGACAGTGGGGCTCATGGAAATGTCCGACAGAGACTGCGGAATATCCAGAGTGAGAAAACTAAATAAGATGTAAGAGCTGAGAGGCAATGAACTCCAGAAGATGCAGGAGAAGAGAGACCACGAGTTCCAGGAGGTGAGGAAGTTCTCGCACGATCTGAAAGAGGGAACACACCATAAAAAAAATCAAGCGGAGCTGTTAGAGATGAAGGCTGTAATGCAGGAAATCAAATCCTCCCTTGAAAGTATTAAAAGCAGAGCAGTCCATGCAGAAGATTGAATCTCGGATGTTGAAGGCAAAACCTCTGACCTAGAAACAATGACCAAAAAAAACTGAGAACATAACCAAAAAAAATAAATAAATAAAAAGAGAGAGAATACTATACGAGAAATACTAGATACCATTAAGCCCCCAAACATCTGGATAATCGGTATCCCAGAAGGTGAAGAAACTGATGAAGGCATTGATAATCTAGTCCATGAAATCCTGGAAGAAAATTTCGCAAACCTAGAGAGGCATTTAAATATCCAGACCCAAGAAATACAAAGGACCTCACATAGAATCAACCCAAGAAGATCTTCTCCAAGGCACACCATAGCCAGATCGACAAAATTCACAAAGACAAGATGCTATAATTGGCAAGAGAGAAACATCAGGGTACTTACAAAGGTGATCCCATCAGGCTAACAGCAGACCTCTCATCAGAAACAATGTGAGCAAGGGGAGAATGGGAAAATGTGTTCAAAGTGAAAACCAGTTTCAACCACGAATACTACACCCGGCAAGATTATCCTTCACATGGGAAGAGAAGATAAAAACATTCCCAGATAAACAAAACGGAAAGAATTTACATACACCAGACCTGTTCTTCAAGAAGTTGTGAAAGGAGAGCTTTCCCAGGAAAACGACAGACACGCCACAGAAATAAGAGAAAAAGCATTCAAGAAAACGACTAACTTAGTGCTAGGGACAAGAAATACCAATTCCGTTGAATGTTAACTTACAAGATTTAAATGGAAAGATCAGACCACCGTAACACTGCAAATTTAACAGAAGAAAGATAAATTACATAAGACTGAACTGGGGAAATAGGATTTTATGACTTTTGAGGAAAATGTTACTGTCTGTCTTTACTATGCTTTGTTTTCCCAATTTAAGGATTTTGGTTTCTTTTGAGCTGTAGATTCAGTAATTTGTTAAAATGTTTTTTCTTCTTGTTTGTTTCTTTAAATGGAAACAAACTTTTCTCCCTTCCTGACCCCTCTGAAATTGGCAAACATTTGGGAGTATTCTTATTTGGTAGCAGCATGGTTATTTGCCTAAGTTCAGTAATACCTGTTGCCTTGAATCAGAAATTGGCAATACTCGCTGTTGGACAGGGCTTTGACTGGCATATCATATCTGAAGATTAAACCAGAAAACTACAGAACTAAGGTGGATCTCAAGTAAGCCAACAGAAGCTCTTGGAAAGATGGCCTGGCACCGTGAACAGCTCTGCCTGGCAGAGAGGATTAGGGAAGCCATATGAAAGAAATCGTACCATTAAATAACCGGACTTTTCCAGCCCAGCACTGCAATCAGTACAGACTGCAAAAGAGCAGCCACAAGCAGAGGATCACCTTGAGGAAGACTTGGAAGGAAGAACAAGAGACTGATCTTTGCCAGCAGATGGTAAAACAGAGTGCTTGGTAGGCAGGCCGAGTTGGGAAGTCCTCACCTGGGGACAGGAGACCTCAAGCTTCAGCTCCCTGCAAGGAGAGGCCCACGTGGACGCCTGTCTGCTGCCATTTCCGACTACGATGCGTGGCCACTCCCAAACGAGTCCACAAGGGGCACTGTGGTCACTGGCAGGGTCTGTGGCACTGGGCATGTCCGACTGTGCAGGGCCATATGAGACTCCAGGGGTGGTGTCTTGGTGACGCTGGGGTTTTGTCAGCTCTGGGGTTGTGGGCAGGTCTGCGTTTGCAGCCAGTTGGTCAGAGTGCGGGGCCTGGTTGGTCTGGGGCCATGCCCTCCGTGGGGCTGACCACCGGGTCGGGGTGTGGGGCCTGGTCAGTCTGGGGCTATGCCCTCCGTGGGCCTGACTCGGGTCGGGGTGTGGGGCCGGGTCAGTCTGGGGCTGTCCCCTCTGTGGGGCTGACCACCCAGGTTGGAGTGCAGGGCTTGGTCAGTCTGCGGCCATGCCCCCCATGGGGCTGGGTGGTCTGCGGTGTTTGTGCATTGTGTCTGCAGCTGTTTCTGGGATAGCATCAAGAATTTGGAAAACGTACCAGTGCTCACTCGTGTCATGGAGGGGCATGAAGGTCCACGTCGTCTGCCTCACGTGCTAAGAGGTCAGGGCGTCCGCGGCTCTGGCCCACACTCCCTAGCTCCCGGTGCACGTGGAGACGAGTATGTGGGAGGCGCACAGGTGTGAATGACTGTGCGTGTGTGCGGTGAGGAGCTCACGCCTCCCGTCTGTCCCCCGTGCCGCGCGCCCTCTATGGCTCATTCCACTCGTCTGTCCCCGTGCCGTGTGCTCTCTATGGCTCATTTCACCCGTCTGTCCCCGTGCCCCGCGCGCTCTATGGCTCACCCCGTCCCCGTGCCGCGCGCCCTCTATGGCTCACCCTGCCCATCTGTCCCCGTGCTGCGCGCCCTCTATGGCTCACCCTGTCCCCGTGCCGCGTGCTCTCTATGGCTCATTCCACCCATCTGTCCCCGTGCCGCGCGCCCTCTACGGCTCACCCCCGTCCCCGTGCCGCGCGCCCTCTATGTGAACCTTTCATAATGTGGCTCGTGTGCATGCTCTCTCCAGAGGGCTGGTGTGGACTGTTTACCAGGGTGACCGCAGCCACAGCGGAGATGTGGCGCATGAGGATTAGACCAGTGATGACTCCCGCTGTGGGTTGCCTGCTCTTAGAGCAAAGTGTCTCCCTGTAGCTGAGTAAAGGAGGCCCTCTCAGGGAGGGGCACCTTAGATTGGCACAGACTCTGGGAGCTGGGCCAGCCTGGCAGGCCAGCACGTCAGGAGGAGCGGCATCACAGAGCCTAGGCCGCAGTGCTGCCCACCACGTGCCCTGGCTGGCGGAGCGTGGGTCAGTTGCCTGCTGCGTCCTGGAGGACCATAGGCCAGACCCCAGGAAGGGAGGGGTCTGAGTTCAGGGCACCCAGCACTGTGGACACCTCCCAGCCTTGCACTGAGACCCCCTAAGCCTCTGCTGTCCTGGGCACACTGCAACCCGGCAACGACTCTCGGGGAGGGCCACGGGCACGCCATGACCCTCAGTGGAGCCCTGTGCCCTGTCCCTGCCCCGGGCACCATCTCCAGAGTAGACATGCAGGCACCCTGACAGGCCCGAGTCTCGCATGGCAACGGGCCTGGACAGGAGCATGGCTTCCAGGGGCCTCCACTCACCCTCTGAGCTCCGCCCTCGGTCAGGTGCAGGGCAGGGGCCCCCGGTGGCCTGCTGTCTGTGGCCTGCCTGGGTTAGGCGCCTGCTCTGCCCCAGGGCTGGGGCACTGCTCCCCTGCTGCCCGGAAGCCCTCCCAGCTCTGACGCCAGGTGCACCGACCGGAGAGAAGACGCCAGCCTGGGGCAGCGGCCTCGGGAGAGCTGCATGGAAGGCCCTGCCCAGGCCACGGGGAGCCCCAGCAGCAAGCCCACTTTTTCTCAGCTCTGTGGAGGGCGGCCCCCTAGGTCACTGGGTAGCTCTGGGGGCCCCCTCTCCTTGAAGCTGGATGTCCCCATGACCGGCCCAGCCTACCGGGGTGCGGGGTTCCCCACAGCCCTTGGCATGAGAGCTGGCCAGGATCGGCCTCGCTGGGGCCTCCAGCTCGTAGGAGCATGAGACGCTGACCCTGTGACCCCGGGCGTCACGGCCTTGCCTGTCTCCTCTACGACGGGCTTTCCTTGCTCCCCAGAGAGGAAACACGTCCTCACCAGAGCATTCCAGTGTCCCTTCTCCCTCCTGTTCAGATCTTCAGTGCCCCATCAGCTCACAGGGCGGGGGCAGGGCCGAGGCTGGGGGACTAAGAGCCGCTAGTGAGCCGGGCACGAGGGCTTGGCCTCCCCTCGCCGTCCCCTTCGTCCTACCCTCACCCACCCTCCCCAACCCCTGGGTCCTCCGTCTCTCAGTCCCCCATCTCTCAGTTCCCCCATCTCTCAGTCCCCCGTCTCTCAGTCCCCCATCTCTCAGTTCCCCCGTCTCTCAGTCCCCGTCTCTCAGTCCCCTGTCTCTCAGTCCTCCATCTCTCGGTTCCCCTGTCTCTTAGCCTCCCATCTCTCAGTCCCCGTCTCTCAGTCTCCCGTCTCTCAGTCTCCCATCTCTCAGTCCCCCGTCTCTC